>NC_066355.1:1865561-2214498 GCF_024516045.1 Bombus affinis | reverse complement strand
AGGCAGTACAGATTGCTACTTCGATGAAACTGTCCGAGAAAAACAGCGAGCGATTATAATCAGTGATTAGAGCAAATCTCACTAACACGGTTCAAACAAAGAGAGCAGCAAAGAACAAAGATATAACGCGACGTCAGCAAAACCGTGGCTGATCACGATACGCGTCTGATAGATATTGTGTAAGTGGAGATGAAGATTTCACAGTAAGCGAAGATAGCAGCACGGATTCCACCAATACCAATACACGGACAGCGATTAATCGGAAGGCCTGTTTCACATGTCGGCGATACGCGTATCGCGATGTGCGTGTGATAGATGCTGAAGATATAATAGATTAAAATACGAAGCTGAGAATTTGGAGTGTTACGAGGGGTAAGAGCAAACTCAGTTCGCTCCGTTTAATACATGTATAATGTATACCAAGGCTTCCCTTTCTTGTCTTGTATAATTCTCAACATATCTTCTAAGAAGAATATACTATATATGTATATATATACTTGTTATTTTCTTTTCTTTTTTCTTTTTTTATTTTTCCACAATATTGATTTTGAAATCTATAACACCTACAAATTGTCTTCCTTTTCCCTACGTCTTCCACCAATTCTATCCAATCACTAATTGCCAGCTTGTATCCGCTTATTTGTTTGCTTATTAAATCAATGTTCCCCTTTTCACTTTTATTTTTCGTGTTAGCTCTTTTATATAACATCCAAATAGATAAAACTTCAAAATTCATCCATTTCTCAAAGAATGAGCCTTTGTCCAAGACGTGTACTTAGACGAGAAACTACTCTCAACTAGAATAATGAAAACAAATGATCGACATAAGAAGAAATGAGATCATATTTCATTCGCAGAAATGTATCATCTTATATGCGCATCGCGGTGTTTTTTCACACAATTCCGGTACACGTATCGGGGTTCGCGATACGCGCATGAGATACAGATGCATATATGTATCGCCGCGTGAAAGTGGCCTTATTTTTATTCGATTTTTCTACATTTCCGACATTTCCATGTCTGTAGCTGCTCGAGATACATCGTAGTATGTCAGACATACAGTTAACAAAATGTTGTGTATAACTCAACTCTACAATTTTCTTATCTACGTAATAATATATTTTACAAAACATTATTAAAAATCTCAGAAATGCGCCGCCATACAATGGCTACATAAAATATTGGCATGCATACTTATTTTTCAACGAACAGCTATTTCACAAGATCCTACATTTCATTTTAATGATATAAAATTTTTGTACTACTAAATGACACGAAATTTAATATACTTCGATCTACGATAATTAGTATGTAAATATTACAATAAATACAGTGTTATGCCAATACCTTTTGTAATCACTGTACAAATCTATGAACTATTCATAAGAAATTACCAATTGGTAGTCTTCATCATTCTGATAGCTTCAGTGTTAACAACGTTTAACTATGAAGAATTACGTTCCCTTGGTGGGTTAATTATCAAGTTTCCGGTTGTTTCGTGACAGCACGCATCGAATGCAAATCTGAGGGGAAAGTAAACAGCGGAAATAGCCGGTGTCCGAGCGGGAAGCTTCTACGGCCACCTGTCCTCCGATACAGAAATCAAAAGCGGAAGTCTGCCACGATACAGGAAGCATCGAACCGTGTCACTAGCTTCTCGTCAGCCACGTTGCTTCCTTCTTCGTGGAATCAGCTTCACGATACAGGAAACGACGGCGAACTTTGGAAAGCGGAAACTGCGAATGTGTCGAACAAGTCGCGGATATCAACGCTTGTGGTGTCCACGGAACTGTCCCGTATCAAGTAAATGCCATGTCCATGGAATCGAATTAATCTCCGTCTGATTTAAGTTAAAGTTAACGAAGTTGCTTGTCCGCAACTATCTCGGCTTGTAATGGATAATGAAATTCTCTTTCTCTTACGATCAATTCGACTTGTCAGCTTGTAACGAAGGTTACTTGAGAGGAAGTTTGAAAATACGTTTGAAAGTAAAATGGAGGGGAGAAATATTAATAAATCGTAAAATAATTGATCGTGTTATTCTACGCTTAGTTTTTAGAAAATTGTGAAATGAGATTTTGAAACATCAACAAAGAGGTGAAATACAAAAACATACCAAGATCGATATGGAGATACTAAAAAATTCATTCCCTTTGTTATAATAAGAATTGTTCATATCTATGCTAAAAACCAAACTCTATATTATCCGTTCATCGATAATTACATGTGCTGTAGGTTGTAAAACATACATTTTTCGTTTCGACATATTTCAAGTTTTGCATTTGACGCATAAACGAACCCAATTTTGACTACTTTACAAAAATTGTTTCACATTATTGTAATACAAATAGATGCAATACAAGATAAATGAGAAATTCACTTTTTTTATATATATATATTTTACTTACAGTTGTACCACTTTCATAAGCACCGGCACATATAGAAAAGTATATTCTCGAAAGTGTATAAATTAATATATAGTGTATAACTAGATAAACAAGACTCGCCGCACAAATAACTTACCCCTTTTGAACCAATTAAAACAACATTACTTAACCAGCGAAATTAGCGCTGACTTCTCCAAAGTATTAGGTCATCCCATAAGTTCGTGCCGACTTTTGTGTATACATTTCATGTGTCGATTTATAAACATACGGCGATAAGGGAACAATGCACTTGAAAAATGGGAAGAAGTTGTACAACGAGAGGGGGATTACATTTCTTCATGAAACTGAAAGGTATGTAAACTATCTTAACATATATAACCGCTCGAAAAACGGAACGAACTTATGGGATGACCTAATAAAATCGAAATCACTGTACTTTCAACAAAAATCAGTGATGCCAAACTTTTAATTATCGTAATTAATCTTCTTCGCATTAAAGCTTCGTATCAAAATACCAAAAGACCCGATTAAAATCTTGGTGCGATCGCGAGGATTGATCAACGTGATTGCGATCCAGGCCACTCGTGCTTTCGTTAAGAGAAATTTCGTTTAAATGGCCGTCGGCGTATTGCCCCGGGAGAAATATTAATAAGTTCATCGATGGAGACTAATTGTCGGTCGTATGTATCGGTAATATGTAAATTAAAAGTCGGCGTAGAGAGAGATATCTGCGGCTCGGTGATTTTTCGAGGACGATCGCCGATCGTACGAGCTAACGGCCTCCTTGCCCCGACCTCTCTCTCTTTCTCTTTCGTGGGATTGAGCAATCAGGTAACCGATTATTTTCCTCGCACCGCGAATAATTACCGCACTTTAATCTGATCCACTGTAAGTCATCGATAACTCGCCCCGCACACCGCCTAATAAACCTAATGACCGATACAAAATTATCGTCGGGTCTTGTGAACGTATGAACGCGACCATCGCTGCTGATTAACGATAATAATAATAATTCCAGGGATTAACGCGATTCCAGCAAGAGTTAACAAGCACGAGCAACCAGTCTTTGACGTGACCCTGTTTGTCTCGTTTAATAGAACAATCCGCTTTTCGATGAAAATTCTTCTCGGATCATCCGGATAAATTAGAACGAGGCAGAGGATTGCTTTGGGAGAAAGTTAGGAATCTTGTTGATGGCTTTTAGACCGTACTCTTTATGGAATTTTTTGAGATTTAGTTTTTAACCATGCTAGGCCCCCGTCAGAATTTCTAGGTCTAAACTGCGACCTTTTATGTATTTGTGGGACATCTGGAGACACTAAAATGCATAGAATGCGTGTAATATGTGAAGGTATTTACATCTTTAAGTCTATTCGTCAATAATACTACCCCAAAATTTTTTAAATACGACAAAAGCTCCGACAGATTAATTTATCGTCACGATAACAAACGCTCTTTCTTTCCACGCGCCTCCCTATACCAAATCACCGCCATCGAAAAAAATCCACTTGCTCCAAGGTGCAGCCACCCTCTTCGTCGTTCCTCTCCATTAAAAAGAACCATGAAATTGCGTCGTCTCCAATGGAGCGAAGAAAAATTCGCGGCGGGAGCTAGACGCTCGAAACCACCCCAGGAAGGTGCATCTGTCGATCTAAGCCGTGATTCATGGTGATCGCTTGGACTGTGTAGAAAGAACGAGAACGAAGCGGAAAAATGAGAAAAAAGGATAGTCTCGACTACCACGCGACCGCCCAAACCAGCCTCTGCCTCCATGGGCTCCCATGTAAAATATCCCCTCTAACATTCCTTCGAGCGGACAAACCTCTGCAGATACCCCACAGCTAGGCCAGGGATTTTAATTACCTCGAGGCGGTTATCAGGCTAAATCATACTTTCCGTTTTATTTATGAACGCCCTAAACGACACGGTCGCGTCCAACAATTTATACGCGTCTAGGTGGTTAATTAATATTTGTCGCCATTCACACATCACCATGGTCTTATACTGGATGATTGCCTATTTTTCTTTTTCTTTTTCTCTCTTTTTTTTTTTTTTTTAAGAGAGAAAAAGGGAATACGGATGTTTTAGTCGAGCTTTAATTCGACGCGACACTTTTGCGGCCATACTTACGAGGCTAATAATTAAGTCGTTAAAAGCATTGTTGGATGCTTGGGATCATACTCGTTGGTTGCGTGCAACTTTCGATTGTGACGTATAAAGACGATGGATTTAGAGTTTAGAGTGTTCGTCATATTTGTGTTTTAATGTCAGAGTAGGTGGATTGTTGATTGCTAGACTCGCCTTTTGTCATTTTGGATTGGAGCAGAAATTAAAATACTTTCAAATAAAATTCAACGTATTTTGTCGATTTTTAATTGGGTTTGTATTTAAAAAATGTAACTGTCTGAAATTCATATTAATGCCTTATAATATACATATCTACTATAAAATTACCTTATATTTTATATTATTTGCTACAGAATAGTAACTTTTACAAAATAAAGTAATTTAACGGCAAACACTTTAAGTACAAAAAGTTACAGATCATTCGTCACTAGCCTGTGAATTTTTATGTAAATTTATACTTTTACAAAATCTTTTTATTACATAAAACATTTGCAAATTTTATCAACATTGTAACAAGATAAGGCCGTCATGATTATAATAGCAAAATTTAAAGCCAACCTAAAAATGTACACCTATATATGGAGATTACAAGATATTTATTGCCAACAAACATATAATTAGTTAAAAATTTAGGATACAAGCATGACTAGCCATTTTCAGCTTATTACTTAGCTTATAATAAGTTAGTTAAATAAAATCTCATTTACTACCGAGAGTACTATAGAATATCGAGATTTGTTAATATAATACAATTGATAACCGACCGTTTAAATACTTTTGTGACTTGTGCGAAGTACATACTTCTATTAGATAGCTTCTAATTTCTATGTACATTTTCATGTTTTTTCAAACTTTACCAATCTAGTCATGATAGTCGAGTCTCGTAACGTAAGTTAATGAAACTTCAAAATATTTCGTATAACACAGATAATAAAATATATCCGTTAAAAGTATCTACAAACGTCCCACCTACTGTGGACAATTTGTGTATGTTTGTATTTTCAAATTTCATACAAATGCATAAAAATCTCTAATCTACTCGCCACTAAATTTTATCAAGAAACATGCAATTCGATCTCTTACCATATTTAACTTATACCTATACATCGATTGAAATTTCTGACAAGTCTTTAAATCTGCCAGTATAAAAAAAAACTGAACTTTTAACGAGCCGGAACCACGTTCAAGTCGTCGTAGATTTTCCACAATGATTTTCCTCAGGACGAAAGTCATCGCAGGCGCCTCGCCACTATACCGCGCGACTCTATGAAATGACGTCCTGAACATTAAGAAAGGAATTCACATTCGAAATACTGTAAATACGGCGCGTAGATATAAGCATCTTTTACGTCGGAGGCAAAGAGGCGGAAAAATTCGTATACTCGTATTTACATACATAATGTAGGGTCTAATGCGGCCGGTTGCCGCTACCGCCTAGATATTCATGTTTCAACGTTGGATACGCGTGGGCTTTGACCAACTGTTCTTGCTGCGTTAACTTCCAATTTTATGCACAGCCATTGCAATTTATTAGAAAGATTTCATTTCAGCTTCGTTTCATGGTGTATACGCACATTCTCCACTCTTATTACGCTAAAAACTCATTTACTTCTGTGTTTCGTTAACCGAGAAACGAGTTGACTCATCATTTGGATCGCCAATATTTAATCTTTTTTCAGTCATTTTCGACGCAATTATATTTTTTTAACGTTAAAAGATATTTTCAGTTTGGACAAAATATAAAAAATACGAGGAAGGTCTTATCGATATGCAGAATTTCTCATTTCGATGTTATGTCAAACATCTTCTTAAAATGTTAAAAACTGTTTTTGTTTGCTAAAATAAAGGAATTAAATTCAACCTTTCTTTTTATTTAGTTTTTAATGTTCCGTTACATTCACTTTAAAAGTACATTATCATATTAAAATTTGCAAAGGCCGCGGTAATGCTTCGATCTTTGAATTTCTGCAATCTTGTTCTCATTTTAGCAAACGAAAAGGATTTGTAATAATTTAAGGAGATGTTTCATGTAATATTTAAGCGAGAAATCGCATACCAATAAGAACTTTTCATACTTTGTTCAAATTGGAGATATTTTCTAACATTAGACAAATATAATTGGATGAAAAATAGCTGAAACAACACTGAATTAATACGACTTCGATTATTATCTCTATAATTATTCCGAAGGAAGTTTATTATATGTTTACACATTCTTAAATCAAATAATGAAATCCTTTAAATAATTAATATTAAAATGGTATCCTAGTAATTTTTTACTAAAATATTCGTTATTACTTTTTTGCCTATATCCACATTTTCCACATTCTATTCCAACAATAAAAGAAACAAGAACAAGCACATCGTCTCCATTAAATTAATTATTGCCTGATAACACCGTTATCCTACATTTGTCTCCATCTTCCAATAAACTTTCAATGCACCTGCAAAATAAATCACAAACCTGCAAAAATAATGAAAAATAATCAATCGAATTCCTTTCCCTCTTCTCGTTCGCAACCATACGGATTCGATAAATACCAGCACCCCGACTACATCTAAAATCCTTCGATCGATTATTCCAAAATCGTCGTCTCTATTACACTACACAATCCAGTAATTTAGCTGCCCGCAAAAAGGAAGAACCCTCGTGTGAAACAGAAAAAAATGAGGTCGAAGATCCAGAGAGAAGAAGGATTATCGCGCGACGTACGAAAATGATTAATTACATGGCGCGGCGCGGCGCGGCGAGGAACGAGAGATACGACGTCCTTGGTCGGCTTGACGTGACAGCAGCACGCGGCAGCGTGATACTTATCGGCGTGATTTACATCGCAGTTAAAACCGTTGACACGCCGCGACTTTCCCGACTGTGCCACGCCGAGTTACCGTGCTTATCCGTGCAATTAGACACTTGGTTCCGAGATCATCGCGGCTCAATTCGACGACTCGTTGGGATTAATGTCTTCTCAGAGTTGATGAATAACGATTGCAAAAGGAAAACAGCGAAGAGGGTTCAGTCCCACGCGAGTCGCAATGAACCGAGTTGTCGAGTCGACGTGATTTGAACGTCGACAGACAAGATTTTTGAGACCGACTGTGTTTGCCAGACAAGGATTCTAGGAACGCTCGTGGATGTTTGTGAGGCTGGCACAAGTGGTCTCTGAGAGTGTGTTCGTAACGCGTTTGCGCGTTGAGTTCGTGTGCAATAGGTATTTTCAAGAGTAAAGGGTAGAGAGAGGGTTTAGATACGAACCATTTACAGATCACAGTGTGTGAACTCTGCTTTTTTTAAATTTCTGAAATCGTATTGTCAATTTTTTGTTCTTCCTGCTCATATTTGTCTGTATTAGATTCAAAATGTTTGGATTAACCCTGCTACGATCCTCGAATTTTTATATCTTAATCTTGCGCTCATTGCAGCAAACAAACCGAATTAGTATCTAACGTCATCAGAAGAAGTTTTGTATAAGATTGAAACAAGAAATGAAGCATAGCAATAAGACTTCTTTCATATTTTGTCCAAATTGCGAAGGTATCTGTTAACGCTGGAAGGATATAATTAGATAAAAAATGACCGGAACAAGGTAGCAGAGTTAATTAACATTGGAACTACTAGAGTGGACGAAATTTGTAATTGCGACTGATTCGTAATTTTTCATGGAAATTTTGTGAATTAGATAAGTATTAGATAAGTAAATAGTAATGAAAGCCACTTATACCTAAATAATACTTCAAAAATACACAGTAGCTACAGAAAGTACAATATATGCACATCATTGCATTTGTATACAATTTATATATACGAATTAATCAGATCTAAATATGTTATGTTTCATTTATGACATACGTTACATGTCATTTGGAAGTACTGTTACATAAATACAAAAATTCTAGATAACAGTAATTATAAAACGTTTTTAGCTGTCTAAATAGTTAACACTGACGCTATATTGTAGACCAGATTATGTTGGTTACAGTGTTAGCTGGTTACGAGGATATTTTATACGTTCGACTTTTTATTTATAATTGCACGTAATTATACTATAAATCTTTAACAATGATTACGTGGAATATTTTTCTTTTAGAATAGACGTCACATACTTACGTGATTAACATCGTTATTAATCTCTTACTTATTCGTCATTCTAATAATAGAAAAGAGGAGAAACATTGGAAAATCGCTAGTTACCAAATGTGATGTACGTAGACATTTGACTGTCGTTCTAACTTTAAAGAAAACATTTTTCCTTCTCGTAATTGATATTAGAAATATCTAAGCATATACAAATTTTGGGCGTTTGAAGTCCAAAATTTCCCCAAATTAGCTAATTGTAATCGAAGTGTCCATATACAAATTCGAAGCGATTCAAAATGTTGCATATCCCGTTACTATGTAGAAGCCAGGAGGAGTAGATACGAATTTCGTTCATCGTCATGCTCGATCTCGGATCGAAATTAACGCACGACCGAGAACCGTATCCCCGGAGCCATCCTTGATGGAGCCACGATCCGAAAGTCGTTAACATTTTCTTTGACCTAACCCTACTAATTGCATGGCGGCAAAGAGACGCGATGCCTCGAGATGGTCTCACGAAATTGTTGCTAACACTGTAAGAGATCCTGGCCGGAGGGTGCAGCCGACGCCTCAGGGCGGGCAATTAAACGTGATTATCCTTCATTAAGGACGAATTCGAAGGACGGAGCACAGGGAACCTGGTTGCGTAATTGTGGGAATGATTCGTCGCTGCCTTCTCCTTCTCTTCTTTCGTGTCTCCCTTTTCTTTCAGTTCTCTTCTCGTGATGGTAGTTCACGATTCACGATCCTCGCGTGCACCCACGCTGAAAATCGGCTTGGATAACCTCCGAGCATTCGTGAATACAGGGGAGATGATTGCTCGCAGTTAGTGGAAAAAAGCGTGATCCGGAAGGAGCGTTCCTTCCTTCGAATTCGACGAAATTCGCTCAAAATTGAAAGCGTAGAAGCTTCGAAGGCTTCGTAGCAAGTTTGCCTATTATTCAAACAATATATTTGCAAAATGTTTATCCGAATAATATATTATCTTGTTTGGCTATACGTTATTGTGAAATAATTATGCGCTAGTTTATTTGAACAAAAAATGATTTTTCTCTTGATCGTTTCACTATTTGACTATAAAATAAAATAGCATTTTATTTTATTCTGTATTTTGCATTCGAATAAATTTGTCTTTAAACGATTTCTCAAATGCTTTGTTATCCTTTTAAATCAACATTTTGAACTGCGCCAGGAATACAGATTTCCTTAAAGCGTTCCGCATACACAAATACATATTATCCGATATTTAAACAATTTTCGGAGAGAAATAAGAATGTAAAACTAGTGTATACATAATATAAGTTAAAACTAGTACTAACTGTAAAGAGTATTCGAGTGTAAAGAGAGTCTTTGTTAAATGCAACGTTATACCATCGCCATTTGCTCCTGTGGAGAAATTGTTCTCATTTGCTAATTAATTAGTTGAACTAATTTGTTATTTCAAAAATTGTTATTTTTTATTTCGTTCCAAATAAAATATGGCCGTAATTTATTCGTGATTAGTGGCCATCGGTAGTCAAAGTTTTGGTCGAATGAAAATCAAAATGTTGGAATTTCTGTGACTGGCATTTCGATGTGGCTGGATTTTTGTACTTGTCGCAAAATTATAATCGGGTGACGTTACGAAAAGAAACTTCATTGGAACGTTAATGGCTTCGAGTGTTTAGCTTAGAAAGCATTATTGAAATACTGCATTCTTTAGCAATTATTCGTCAGGAAAAATTTTCGACCAATATTTGATCAAAATCTACTTTAACGTAGATATAATTAATGAAAGAATTTTTAACCTGAACTCCATTACGAAATTTTCGCTCTATCCAGCGCTATCACTTGATATTTCAAATTGCGATATCGCGAGTCTCCAAAGAAATCTGATTTTAAATCCACCAGAATTTAATAAAGAGAATTTAATCAAATTAATTAGGAAATCGTACTTTAACGTTCGTTACGAAAATTTCCCACTCTTCAACGATATCATTTGATATTTCGGATATCGGTATCAAAATCCTCCAAAGAAATGTTCTAAAACCCATCAAAATCTAGTTTAACCTTTACAATTAATCAACGAATCGGACTTTAACTTCCGATTCTGAATATAGCTCGCAATAAAACAACCTAAAATTCTGATGAAGCGACTTTTATCTTTCATCCAAACCTGTCCAAGACATCGAGACCTCGAATAACACTTGGTCTAATTTTTCAAAGACCCTTCTTCTTGTTCGCCGGCGAATAAACGCTACCAATATTCGTCTGATTCCTGGCGGGCAGCGCCTTGCACTTTTATCTGCCGTTATCCGGTGTATCATTATCACGACAGGTTGTTTGTCTTGCGAGGCGAAGGGGAAGTGTTCCTACCAAATGTATGCCGCGAGTCAACACTTGGTGCGCGTGGTTGTTTGACTGTTTGACTTTCCCAGAGCAGAGAGGAGCGGTTCTGAACCGTATATATCTACCTGCGAGGCTCAGGTTCTAAGTTTCCTCAAATGTTGTCTCAGCCGGGTTAGATACCACACGTCGTGCAGTTTCAACCCTAGATAACAGCGTTCTTCTTCGAGATTAAATTTCTTGTCCATCAACCAGCACCGCTGATGGAGCCATTTAAAAAATTCCTTTCGCGTTTCGACGACCCATCATCAAATGACTATCTTCTTTCCTTACTATTTTGCTTTTCTTTTCTCTTATCTGTATAAATATGAAGAAACGTATACGCTGAAGATAGATTTTAATTTGCTCTAACGATGGCTAGTTAAACTATGGATTGCTTTGGAATTCGTAATATCAATGAAGAATTGAATTATGAATATTTTTCTGGAGATCGAAGGTTGGTAAATACAGGTGGAATTTGGAGAATTTTGAATTCTTTTTGTATCAACAGACTCCAATTTTTTACATTTATCTATTATTTATAAATGTAAAATACATTTTACAGTTATGCCAATGTCTAACACCTTTTTACAAAAATTTGTATGGTAAGAAGACACTTGTACTAACAAGAAAGTGTCGAACTGTATTCACAAGTATCTCATTACCATTTTTTTGATAGTTTCAACATTTGTATTCATTAATTCCTTCGAGTCACATTTTTCTTCTACCGATAAATGCGAAACCTCAAACTTTTATCGCCTTTTAACTTTCTACGATATCGAAACTCTTTTTAAAAATTGTTTAATATCAAGAACGCATTGAGAAAAAAAATAAAAGAATGTAGAAATGTATACAAACTACAAATTTGAAGAAAAACTCATGAGAATTTCCCAGAATGAACAAGAAAATTTTACACAAAAAAATGCCTACCAATAACGAAACGACATAGTCTAAAAATGCACCGCCGTAATGCTAAAATCCAAAAGAACTAGAATTTGAAAACTCAACCGTACTTTACCTTTGTTACAATTACATATAATTACATAATTTATATTTACAGCGTAAAAGCATTCGGAGAATTCTGCGCGTGATTACCCCGTGTCCATTTCCATCCTTCGGTGTCTGTGTCGTATCACGAATGTCGTCAAATTCCAGCGAAAAAGAAATCGATTATGGCGATTTCGACGCGTCGAGGGACACGCGAATTTCATCGCGCGGATGTCGTGACAAACATAAGTACGTGTTCTGGCACACGTATTGCGACGCAGCGTGGCATCGTGATGTATTCGACGATGACGTTTTCGTCGCCTCACCTTCGGCCTAATCGCGTGATGGTGCACGACAGGCACGTTTCTGCGTTTATCGGCGGCAACGCGGCAATATGCCTCATAAAAATTCGCATAACGTTAACGACCGCCTACGTCTATCGGGCACGTGTTGGAAAAATGGGACGCGAACTCAGTGAAAAATATTTCATTTTCAAATAAGAGCGGTCCCTTTTGCTCGCTGTTAAAAGCCAGATGATGAAGTGGTGGCAACTTTTTTGTATTCCTGGAATAAGTGGACCAATCGCCTTTATAAATGTAAATTGCAAAGTAGACAAAAATGATGTTAGATATACTATTTTCTAATTACTATAGAATTTATAACAATTTTTTAGCCTTATATGACTTTACAGCCATAAATCTGCTCTGAAGTGTAAATTTATATAATTAGATTGTATAAAATTTTTCAATTAGATATCATAACAATCTTCATTGCTTTCTAAATTAAAACAAAATTCTTCGATCAAGAATTTTATCGGATTTATTCCACTTATCTCAAACTTTGTGACCCTTTAATTGATGTGGAATCATACCAGTTAAAAATTTCTACAATATTCCTCAAATTCCACTAACCTCGGCACAAAAATCAAAATTTCTGCATAATGTTACCGAGGCAAACAAAAAGTGATTGTAAATAAAACAATACTAGCAATTTTGCTGATTTAGCCAAATACTAAATCTCCTTATTTAATAATTTCTTTGCAAAACTCTAAAATTCAAAAAGCTTCTACTGTCCAACTAACAAAGAATTAACGCAAATAAAAAATTTTCTCGATTCGACAGTGTCTCTACAAAAATTCAAGAATAAGGAAAAAAGTGACACTATAACGAACGAAAAATCTAAGCAGAGTATTTATAGATATATTGCATTCCACGAATACAATATATGAAATTATTAATAATCGGAGATGATTCTGGTTAGATTATACGGTTAGATTATACGGATGATGATACGGTTAGATTAATAATTCCAAATGAACGCGGGCGGCTATTTATATAAATTTTTGTACGAATATAATTTTGAAAAATGAAACCTAGGCAGAAATTTGTTTTAACTACGAAATATCATAAGAAATACTACGCTTTGTGAAATACTACAAGTATATCTAAATATATACAGATGTATGAAATATCCAAAGTATATATATATAATATAAGAACGAAATATAAAGACGAATCGTAAAAATTCGAGGTTGATGGAAGAAGCATGAAACGAAACAGGCTTTCATAACGAAGGAAACACACAGACCGGCTGGTCTCCAGGTTTCCGCAGTGGTCTCGGAATATAACCGGGGAAACAAGGTTGCATTTAATAAGGTGCAGCCGTCTGACCTTATTTTAACAGATACGCCGCTATTTGATCAGGTCCACCGCGTTGGCACTCGGCGTATATTTGTTTTACGTGCCGTTCGTGTGCCTGTCGCGAGACGACTTAACGAATCGTGGAAAGAGCTGACGCCGCCGCGTGTGCACTTAAACACGTTTTCCAGCGGAGGCACTTCGTGCGACCGGGGACACGTTCCTCCGTTTTTTCTCTTTCCTTTTCTTCCTCATAGTCATCTTTTTTCCTCCTTTGCCTCACATTTACTCAGAAGCAGATGCATTAGAAAACTCGTGTGACGAGCCTTGACGCGCAGCGCCACGATCAGAGAGGGCAGTCAACGCTGTCGAGTCGTCTGTTTTACCGGGAAGCGGAAAAAATTCTTAGAACGCGAGGATACTTGCAGTTTAATTGGCCTCCACGTGGAAGAGGAGTGAAACATATTTGTTTTTTATGCGCTTCAACAGATTTCGAATTCTTTAATGTCATTTTTTTCTAGGCTTCCTCGAGTTCTTGAGTTCTTGGGAAATGAGAAGACGGAGATGACAGACTGGAGATAAAAATGTGAAAGCTAGAAAAAGGGTACATCCAACTCTGTATATTTTTCAAGTCTTCTTTTAGTGTCAAATTTCTTCAAAAGCTGAAGCTTTTAACGACATAGTAAAGTAATAAAAAATTCAAAGGAACACTCTGAAAAAATAATTATTCAAACATAAACATATGTACTTTTAATTTTCTATAGCCAGTAAAATTGAATAATTACGTTACGTTCAAGTTATGAAATCGATTATATCATATTGGACCATATTTTGAGTCTTCATTGTGTTAGATTTGTAATAAAGAATAATTGATGATTAAGACATTGATCGCTTTCGTACATCAAGTGGTTATTATTCTTAACGAATCAATTTTATTAAAATTGCAGAATAAGATGTCTGATCTTCATATCTGTGATTCTATAAAAGACAACCTGCTTTCTCGTTAAGAATTTTACAAGAAATTATTCATCTTATATACCACAAATAAGACATCTATATACGTGTGTCGTAAAAAAGAAAATTGCAGCACTGAAAAAACGTGTATCTAACCTCCTTCTATGCATATAGGTGCCTACAATTTCCATATACTTTCTCCAGGCCTTAAACGCATTCCGAACCACCATCGAACATCGTTCACAAAATTATTTCTAGTAATCTAAACCAGCATAAGCCTATGTATAATTTTATTATTTCAATATCAGACCAAACAAATTTTCATCGTTTCAGTCTTCTACTAACTTCTTTATTTGAATAAGTTTCTCATATTTTCCCAGTTTGATGCTATCGAAAAATCGGGAACGCAAGCAAATAGTCTCGATTTAGGAAATAATACCTTTGAATTTTAGCATCTTCGAATTTCCGAATGCCTGAGCTAACAAATTTTTAAATTTTCAAATATTAAAAATTTCGAATATTACTGAAATTTCGATTTCTAAATTTCTTAATATTTATGATATCCACAAACCTCGATATTCCACTAGCGTTTTGTTTAACTAAACCCATCTAATCGTTCATAGCTGGTATCGAGCAATCGAAATCGAGCGGATACACGCGTCGATTCGCGTATACCTCCAAATTTATTTGCCTCGTAATAAGGCACCAGGTATCTAATCTTATCAGACCAAACAAAAAGCGTAGAAGTGACTGTATCGAGGCGACAACTTCTCATTCACGTGACAACCGAGTACAATCTGTATCGATTCCCGATACGTTCCTATGTGATCCATTTTTCTTTCTCGTACCATCGATATCCCCTATGCCGTTCATCCGGCTCCCGAGATAAGGCGTTAGTCAGGCTACCCGGTTTTCGATAAAGTTTCCTTGGATCACGATGAAACGGTACTTAACCGAGCCAGTAGTCGTTTCGACGTGTAATTGGATCACTTTATGACAGTTGGCGATCTTTAATCACAGATTTGAAAAGTAACGTTTCACGAAGCAGCAGAACGAGAAATGAAAATATTCCCTGTTCCGTTGTTCTCGCTTATTTTTGCGCACGTCGCGTCCCAGACTAGTCGAGTTCGTCGCCATTACGCCGTCGCTGATAAGCTAATCGACGCTGTAAAAAGCACAGTTCACGGGTGACATCGTCGTTTCGTTCACGATACTTGCGCCGGTGCGATAACGCGATACGAAACCTTCGATACACCTGTTCCGGAGCTCCAAAGATTACCAGGGCTTGCTGAGATATAGAACAGCATATATGGGGTTAGAAAAAGTTGGACAGGTTTCAGAGTTTCGTCGAGATTCGATTTATGAGCAGAGGAAGAGGTACGTTATCTTTTGTGATAGGAGAAATTCTGTTTTTGGACGATTAAGAAATTGTAAAATGTATTTTTGCAATAAGAAAAGAACCATAAGAAATCGAAACAGTCTTCTGGTACGTACATGTATATACGTACATAGTATGGGACCGTGCAGACAGAGAGATACGCATAGAACCTAAATATTAAGTGAGAAACTCAAGTAGTATACTTGGTGCTCGCGCATTTCCTATTTATTTTTATTATAACTGGCTGGAATTGTTGAAAAACTTATTTAGCTGGGTGCAAAAATATGACGAATGTTTTGAATACTTTAATTCATCTTCTATATTACCAAATATTGTATATTTAATTCTACGACTCTTTCCGATGTGCATCTCAACTGATTCATAGTTGACACACAGAATTTATGTTATCGTTCATATTATTTAATCTACCCATGTCTACGAAACGTTGCTGCCAAATGCCAGATATACACGACTGCTGCCGAAAAATAGCGCAATAACGTGATATTTCATCACTGTAAAAGCCTGAAATATCAAATTACAAAGAATTTCTGATTCTTGAAATGTCTATAAAATCGTCAGTAGCTATCCATTTATAGCGGCCACTTAAATTTAGTTTGTCTTCAAGCGAAATATGCCCAGAACGAAAACGAATAAATTATGTAATCGTAACGTTTTTCACAGATAGAGACATGTGTAACAAGCAACCACTGTATATAACAATATATTTAAAAAACATATTTCTGTTTTCTTGTAACGAGGAAAAATTTTAATTAATGTAATACTCAAATTGTAATTGATATCTTTTGAAAAGAATTAAGCAAGAACCTAATTGCAATCTTCTATAGTCGCAATTTTTCTTGATTAAATTATTTTACTTTCCATTGTTTATAAGATATTTAATTCGCTTAAGATGTTTATCATTAATTATTAAATTTTAGAAATCATTTAGCATCAATATAAAATCATATAATTGTAAATAGTACAATAAGTAATAATAAAACAAAACATAATTCTAAAAGTACAATAAAAATAGATCGATTTACCAAGATTGAAATGCTTCTCTAACGGAAAGCGCAAATCTTTCAAATCTGTAACAATATGAAAATTTCATTAGAAAAACATGACCTAATAAATCTCCTTAAAAAGGTTCCTGGCATATTATCGCAATAACATATGGAATTCTAAAAAAAGTGATGTATAGGTAATATTCGTGCCATTAAAATTAATGCACCAATCAACATTCCTGCACTGGTGTGCCAAAGAGAGACGAAATTAATCTTCTTAATCTATCCAATTTCCTGTTCCGATTCACATTATCTCCATCCTTTATCACACTTCCCTTTAATTCATCTTACAAAATCCACGAAAAACAAGAACACGAATCAGAAGAAATCCCATCTACTTCTAACACCTCTAATCACATTGCATAAAACATAGAATATATTTATGCTATCCTCTACAGAAAAATCTATATATTTGCGTCGCTAAAAGTTTATCTGAATATTTATCGCAAAATCTATTTTAATTTTGAAATATCTTGTTAACAATTTTTCTATTTTGTTATTTCATTTTATTCATTTTGCTATTCTATTTATATTTCATACTATCTACTTATTTCATTCTACCCTGCAGATTCAAACCCTAAAGTTCAAACGAACCTTTCCATGGTGTTTCAAAATAAGGTGTCATTATGATCATTACTATGCAATTTTCTTTGATAATTCGCTATTACCAAAATAAAATCTCTGCTACAAATTACTGCTAAATTGCGGATATTATTTTTTTATAAAAAATTTGAAACTATCAAATCGCACGAGATGCAAATAACACAAAAAGATACATAAAATATCCAAAGATTATACTGTGAAAATTGATGAATAAAACAATTTTCTACAATTGTTTACTTTCTTAGTTATATTCTTGAACATATGAATTTGCATAAAAATCTACGGTCTAATTATCGTTATAGAATCAAACAAACATTAACGAACACTCTTCAAAGCCCCAAGTCCATCCTTCGAAAAACAGCAGAGTATCTCGCCCACTCGTTGTCCGACAAAACTGCACGAAAAACCACAGAGACACGTTGTCCCTTTCGAATTCCCGCGTAATTTCGCACGGTCTGCGGCAAACAGGAATTTCATCTCGCTGGAGGAGACGATCGCCAAAACAAAACACGACTCCGCTGCGAATAAAACGCGTCCAGGGTGGCCCATTATACCCTCCTCAATGACAGCAGATTATCCGTGGTCCTCGAGGGCGCGGCAGATTTTCGTGCAGTGGTCACAAGCCGTAATTTCCTTTTAACCAGCGCACCGCGTTATCAGAGTCTCGCGAGGCGACTTTTGCGCGCCACGATCATTTATCCTAGCGGACAGGTGGCGAAATGAAGGACCACACGGCTCGTTCAATTCCCCCGATACGCATGCACACCTGAAGATTTTCGGTACGTGTACACCCGGATGTACGGTTCTGATCGCACGAACCCGGCCAGCTTCCGTAATTATGACGATTGGCGCGCGATTACGTTTTTGTTACGGGACGTTGATGGGCTGCTTGGCCTGGACGATTGCGTTCGAAAGAGCTTCGTTCCCTTTCTTTCTTTTACCTTGCTGCAGTAATCTCAGCAGAGGAATTACTTGGGTTTGATACGATTTCGGTATGGACGTTTGTGGGGAGGTGTTATGTTGAGCTGTGAAGATCGAGAGTGGAAATTGTTTCAATAATTTGTATGCACGACGAAGATTGCGATTTCGGATGAGTAATAAAATTTCAAACGCTTTATGCTTTGTACTTTCTTTCTGTTATTATTTAAAATCGCATCAATTGTCAGTGTTATTAGAGATTACTTTCTTGTCAAATATATATTCTCGTTTTTACTAGATGCTCTAGTAGATGCTTTAAATATCTACTAGATACTATGCTAGGAAGATATTTTCACTCGTGATAATCTCGAAATTACGTTAATACGAAAACAGAATGATATCTATAGAGTTTTATAAAAATGATTCACAATATTGAAAAGTTTAATTAACTTCTATAATTACGCGCTTCTTTTAGAAAAGTTCCCTTACATTAGTACCTATGACTCAAAGGACCACCGAGGAAGAATTGGTGATTTTTGAAAAAGAACAGCTATTCGAAAGCTTCTCAAGGCAACGAATACGATCTGCGATCGTTAGATGTTTGGTAAAAAAGTGGATGGACCAACAAAAAATCAATATTCCAGGGCGTACGACGAATTGAGATACAAGGTAGTTGACGGCGATTAGAGCTACCGGTGTGGCCCGATTCTTGTGGTGTGACTAATCTGTAATTGGACAGATTCGCAAACTACCGAGCAGCGAGTCGTTCCACGGGATCTCTACCTTCGAAATTGCAACCTACCTGTCCAGAGACTTCGTTTTAACATACGCTATGTATATTTAATCAGTGTATAGTACGATCGTTGTATAGTTCTATTAATACAAAAAATTCCTTTTTCAGACAACAGAGTACAGATTCGCTTCATTGACGCGATAAGTAGTAATGCCGATAAATTAGTGTCTTCATGATGTTTATAATTTTTAATATTGGTAATAATACCTTGATCTTGGGCCTTCTTGCACAATTGAAGTAATATTAGTGAAACTTCATATGTCACAAGATATAAGTCACCGGTATTAATTATTTCTTTTGCATAATTTATTATGTATTATATAAATTTACTATATACATGTGTGTATTATATTATTATACTATATATAAAATATTGTAACTTATTATTTTAACATCTCACTATTGTAACGAGCATCATGATTATGTTGGTCAAATTTGAAAGATAATTTATTGAAAGTATATGCTTCGCGAGGGGACCACTAAAATATGTATTTGACCAATTGTTCAATTAATCATCTTATTTATAACCCAGGATATAAGAGTAATTAGTGAAAGCATTTTTAGCATATTGTATTAAGCATATTGTATTGATTTAAAATTAACGATTTGTCAGTTATTAATTCACTAATATTATTGGTTAATAAATTTTGTTGATCTAATAATAATAGGAATAGAGAGTCTAAATTTACAAGCAGTGAAAAAAGGATGGTAGCACACATACTGTCAAATCTAATCATCCAGTGTTCCACACACACTGTCAACCAACTAACAAATATATTTTAAATCCCCAATAACCTGGCCATCATGGCCTTCCGGCTCCCATATCCTCAAACTCAGCACCACTTGTCAAAAGATTAACGCAGTCTGGTCGATTTCTCTCGTACTGTCAAAGAACGTTTCAGGAACCTCCGGAACGTTTCATTGGTAGTTGGCCAGTCGCGATCATGCGATCACGGTCGTGGCTGTCGTCTTGGAGAAACGCCAGGAAGGACCTTCATCCTGATAAATGATGCTCGCTACCGCCGTCACGGAATAATTACGCGGCTCTGGAAACACGGGAAGCGAGCTGGGGAAGAAAAACAGCGGCGATCATGGCGCGCCCAAGCTTGAAAAATTAAAGGCGAGTGTCGCGTCTCGTCGCGTCGGTACGAGCGGTGTCGAATCGTCGAGCTTAAGGGGATCCCTTGACAAATGAACGGCGGAAAGGAAATTGCAGGAGAAACGCAGGTCCCACTGACAAAACTTCTGCCAGGGACAAACGCACACTCAACTGGCCGACAGAGAAATTACATTCCCGGGAATATGCTAAATTATGAAGCGGGCAATCAGCTACCACGGGGCGCCGCCATGGATGCAATCTCGCTTTTTGGTCTCTGTAGCACCTGGTGAAACACGGATGAAAAATATAGCGGTCTGAAATCATCTATTTTCGCGTTGCCGCGTCGACAGAAAGGATCAAATGGAAACTTCCAATAAGGGTCTAAAGCATACCACTGGAAACTATTAGATGTTTAACATTTGCGATTGGTAATTTTGCAGTAATTCAATTGGAAAAGTATGAAATTGCAAATTTCTGTAATTAAGTTAATGGAAAACTATGAAAAGTTTTCTTTCAAATAGCATGGAATGATGGATCAAAGACAAGTTTTCGTATATTGTCATTAAGCTTTGATTTGACGATGCATATAAGATGCATAAAGCATTTGTAAATTCAGTCTTAATCTCAACAAATGTTTTTTGAAGAGGAACGTACAGTCGCGAATATTGCAATTGGTTTTGTCCGTAAAAGAATCGAAAAGTCGCAAATTTTTACATGGCGTTAAGACTCCCAAGATATCATATAAAAGAAAGAGATTAGAATTTTCAAAATAATTGATTACGAAATAATTACATATGTGCTGAATACAGTAAACGATAAACGAGGAAAGCAATCGTTCGAAAGCTTCCTTCTGTGATATAAATATAAAAGAATAATTGCTACGAACATCAAATAAAGAACAGGTTTCGCAAATTATAGCCACAAGGATATGAGATACGACTCGAAACTTTGCCATCATACATATATGAAATATAAATAAATTTTTAAGATTTTGCAAATATAAAACCACTTAAATTTATTCATGGACTCGTTAATCGTCTCTTCCCACAGAAATCTTTACTATGCTTATAAACGATTATATTGTATTATATATCTTATAAACGCTTTATACATGGTCCAAAAACAAATCAAGAATTAAGTATTTCAAAAATGAAAACTCCTTAACTTGTACTCAAACATTTCATAGAACGCGAAAAGATTTAAATAAAAAAAGCAAGACCATCGTTTAAGAAGTTACATGTTTTTTATAGCTTTAAAAGCTTTTACTTTGATAAATGCGCGATATAGGCTACGAAAGACTTTAGCGACAAATTTTAAAGACATTTAATATTAACAAATATTTGATACCTGACACGATATCAAACCATTTCAAAGCAAGAACCGTAAAACACTGTATAAGCACAAGAGTGCGAATTCTTGAATGAAATTGACCAGAAAGTAGACGCGCTGCTGAACGCGTCAGGAGTCAAGAGACGTTGGAATTTCTTTTTAACCTGGCGACGATGAGACGAAAGAGTCGTTGTTGCTGCAGGCATCAAGTGGAAACGAGGGTCCGTAAAGCTATTGTTAATGAGAGCGCGTGGCGTAACTCGAACCGGATGAAGCCACGAAGGGTGGCACCGGTAACTTCGATAATTAATACGAGGCGGCAGACAGTAATCGATTCCTCTCTCCGTATTCTTCCCTCTTTTTCTTTTTTCCCTCTCCCCCTTCCCCTTTTCTTTCATTCTTTCATTCTGTTTTCGTACTTTCTTTTTCTCTCTCCTCGTCTCTACACGCGTGTTCTCGTGCTCGGCGCAGCGATTTCATAGCCAGGAATTACGAGCAATAAAACGCACCTGTTTATTCATGACAGCGCCGATTTATTTGCGATACCAGCCATGGTCCATGATTATTGGGAACGGCCAAAAACTGGCCAAATTGCCCGACCAAACGAGCAGCGAATTGTTCTGCATTCGTTCGTATGTACCGTCCTGCATCGATGCTACGTACCGATCGTAAACGCGTATCGATTTCTTTGATCTCCAATCTGGTGTATCTCTCCTTTGAAGAACCCGTAATAAGCCTGCATCTTTATGCGCGACCTTTTTTTCTCTTATATCGAGAAAATACGTACTTTTGCAGCGGAGATGCTGTCAACCGACAGTGCATTAATTTTCTCGTTCTAAAGGAAATCGAAAATTAAGCGGAGTCGGTCTTAATTAGGTACGGGATTAATCAAGAACGACGTTAATTTGCGGGGTATGTGACGAAGTCGATGATTTATATAAATTATGGAGAAATTGTGCGAAAAGTTGTTACAACAAATGGACTGGTAAATCTTAAGAATAGGATTTGAGTAAAATTTGCGAAATAACTCGATATTTTAAAATCTTCCAAATTTTTTAACTGTTTGCTAAAAAAAAAAAAATTAAATTATAATAAGAACAGACCTATACAAATTTCTAACAGAAATTTTTACTTCTATATGTTTTATTTGGAAAATTAGCAACTCTAGTTCTGACTAATAGTATTCTAAAATTTCGATAGCACTATGCATTCCGTTTTAACACGAATTACTACTAACTACACTAACAATATTTTAACCAGCAAAGTACCTGTTTACAAATAAAACTTTATTCGATTCCAGAGACTCAACCTACAATTCTTCAAAACCTACGAAGAACTATCAAAATACCAGAGAACAACCACGATTTAATTTTTCTTTTCAACGAAAAATACATCTATGTACCTTCCAATTGCATAATGTCGATGAGTTCACTTTACAAAGAACATCGCTGTGAAATCCCCGTTGCATAATTGTCACTTGCACGTTCCACCCATCGTCAGTGAAATAATAACAACGTTTCGTAACTGATACCAGGCACGTGAGACGTTAGCTCGTTTAGCAAAACTGCGATATTAGAGAAATGTTAGTGATTAAGCCTCCGTTGCGTGATGTACTGCTAACTTCATTATCACCGTCTCACGAACACGTCCACATCTATGTTATGACCCCATATACAGTCAGTCATAAAAGTATCTAGTTACGATACATTCTATCTGGAACTATGAAAAAAGTTGCAACAAATGTTTATCGTTCTACTGCACGGTACTAGCTCAAAATAAAACAGATTGCACAGTGAATGATTATGTTTCAATAATCGAGACCATTAGATTAATTCGCTATTTTTTACAGAAATTTTATAGAAATCTTACAGGAATTTTATAAATTTTTATAGCTAAAAATGACTATACAATATGACTATATATAATATATAACTACCTGTTATTTTAATTCATTTCATACAAATGTAACATTTTAGTCGTCGATAATTCAGTTTAGAACTGAAAACAGAATACTGGCGCGGCTGGATACTTTTCTAACCGACTGTATACGTGCTCCTCGCGTTCAATGAAAAATAATGCACGACGTGACGCTATTTTCAAAACGGCCAGTTAATTGCTCGCCATCCGGTATATTAACGCGACGTTCTTTTCTTCCTGTTGCTTGGGTGGCGAGCTAAATAAAGAGCTTCGAATTAGGGAAAGAGACTAATCGTCGTTGGTTAACGTACAGCTTGGCACCAACGATTCGTTTGAGTGATGATTCGGGCGGAAAACGGCGGAAATTCGTGACGTTAAGTGGTGGTAAACGCAGTCGCCGGTCAAGGAAATCGTCGTTTTTCAGTGTCTCTATTAGAGAAACATCGTCGATTTCATGGATTAATGGAATGTACTTAACTATTGAGGTGGATGATTGCTTCAGGTGGAACTGTATTTAAGCGTCACTCGATCATGATATTATGCCACTTTCCTATGAAAAAACAAAATTTTTTTTCATTGCACAAAATAATTTAGAAGGTTTATAGATAGTGTGACGTCTAATGGAATCACATTAGATATCGATAATTTAAACAAAACGGAAAGATATTGATAGTTTGAGAAAAAAAGAGATATCGATAATTGAAAGAAATTTAAAGAAAACTATATTTTGTTATGTGCGAGCAAATGTATTTTCTTATAACGTATTGCTGTTCTGCTATATCATTAAGTTATTATGTATTATGTGTTGCGTATATTATGTTATAGACTGCAGATTTTCATTCAAATTCATATTTTTGAGAACATAATGAAAAAAGTAAAACCTCGTTGAAAAGTGTTTTTACTTACTAAGTATTATAGAAAACACTATACTTTATACTTTTGTATTCTGTGCAATCGTATTCAAATTTCAAATTTCAAATTTCAAAATTCAAAAATATAAATGCATAAAAAACCACATTATATGTTACATATTACGTATTGTTATTATGTACATATAGAATCATTGTAATCGCTAGTAACCACTATAATGTACTGTACGTAATAAATTCCAAAATGCACGTTCTAACGTCAAGGCAAATCATCCGATGACAGCACTTCCAGCGGCGTCAAAAATCAATCGATGGAATATATGAAATTCCAGGGGAACACGGGATAGGCGCGCCTATTCTGGCACTCTGTGATGCGTTTGTATGTATTTACGAGCTGCTCGTTTCACGTGTTTGCATGGTCGATGCACAGTGACTGGCAAGTGTGCGTGTGCAACATACTGTGACTTTTTGAATGTGTGAATCGGAGTGTGTCGCGGAGGATACGCGCGAGGGGCCCTGCCAAGCGAGGTAATGACTGGAGCTTCCTGCTGTTCACAAACTGCACGGGAAAGGGAGTTCGTCCCCCGTGCAGGATATCCGACATTTAATCTGATTTCTGGATTACGCCGCCGCTGCCGTCGCCGCTCCGCGCCGTCGCGTCACGCGGGCAAGGGCTGAAAGAAGCACTCTCTCGCTCTCCCCCTTTCTCCCTCTTTCGTTTTCCTCCTCCTTTCACCGCTAAAAATAATGCCCCGTTTCGTTATCCCTTTATGAGGGACCAGACGGGTTTAATGCATCGCTTTAGGAGATTGCGAGGGGAGGTTGATGTCTATTTGATTGGTTATCGGAAGTTCGAGTTGCGTTTGATACGATAAATGTGTAAGCCTTAAATCTGCTATAGATTATAGAGTATAGGCGTATTTTTATAGCGTAGAACAGCGATTTTCAATCTTTTTCATCTTATGGTATGCATAAACTGATTACTAAAATTTTACGGCATACTAAAAAATGTGTCATATTTGGTTCATTCAGCTGAGACTAGAGTCGAATGCTTGCTGTTTGCACGAATTTCTTTTGTCTTTTATACGAATGAAAAATTTCATTCTTTTCATTCTGTCAGAGCTCCCGAAACTAATATTATCATTTATTTTTCTGCTGTATTCTTATTGTTCCATATTACGCTTGTTCTATTTATAAAAAAAAGCAACGAATTCTCTTCCATCCATAAAACAATACATTAGAACTGTCTCTATCCAAAATTGGTTTATCAGAATTAATGTCATCATAGTATCCGGTTTACCGCATATGTTTCTGAACTTCTATTATTCGACTCCCGATCACGCGATATATCGCTTATACGAATTAAAGTTTCGCTTTTAGTATTCACCAATTATTTATTACTGTTTCCGCTTATACCCAAACGAATGAATGAAACTAATGATTGGAACGAATGAGCAAAACCTAACTATATGAAAACTAGCTCCTATTATACGAACGAATAAACAGCGAGGCAACTCCTATTATTCGAGTGATCCGATACGTCTTGTCTCCTGATCCGTGTCGTCCCGTGTTTAAACCCATTTTATAAAATTATATTATTCTTGTGCAGGTGCTTCTTATTTTAGAAATTTCCTCTTATTCCCGTCACTATATATGGATCATGTTTCCAAATACCCAATCAAAATTTATGACAAAATCATCTCGCAAGGTACGTAGAAACAAAGGATATAGTCGATCACTAAAAATTCTTCAGAAGCCACAGATTTATCGTACATCGAATCGGAGCATCGACCATCGTTTAAGCAAAGCGGTGTAAATTTATCGTTCACGGAGATTCCTCGATTACCCAGGACCCTGTAGTCTTCCGGTTTCACGACAATGTTGCCTTCTTGTTTCGACCGTGGGAGATCGTGCGATCTTCCCGATGTTTTCTTCGCATACCCATAGCCGTGGTTAATTGGTAGCCAGCAAAAGAAACGCGGAGGCAAACGCTTTAATCGCCGTTATATCAGCGCAAAATAAGGCTATCCTCCCGGGCATGCAGAAAAACGTGGAAGGTGCATCGACTCTTATATCGCATAAGCGGCGTCTAACGTTGCAGTAAAACGACACGGGTCGCGTTTAATTCACGCGACCGCGTGTCTGGCAAAGACTTTTGTTCCCGTACCCTGAATCGCGTTTCCAGCGCATGACAGCAAGGTGTGAAAGTTAAAAACGAGCTTCCATCAGCGACTCTTGTTCCACGCTCAGAGGATGTCGCTGAGAAATGGAGCGTTCTTTGGCTAACTCATAACATACATAACAGAAGTTTAGTTGGAAAGAGAAAATTCTTTTATTTGACTGTTCAGTCCTTGCATCGATACTCGAGCACCTGGATGCCCACCTGAATACATGTTATGAAAACGTTTCCCTTCCCAGCGATAATTTTTTAAAAAACCGCCCGGATCGTCGCGACTTGAACCTTTTAGAAGCGAAATACCTTTCCTATATCCTTAAACAAAGAAAATTGTTAAGTCAAAGTTTGTACAGTCGTTCTCAATACCACGGGTTCTCGACTTGCCTACTTGTAGAAATATGATATCTCTATTTCTATAATCATTCATATGTTATATATTATTATTATATATTATTATATATATTATTATTATATATATATATATTATTATATATATATATATTATATGTTCTATAATCATTCATCATCATATATTCATTTCTATATTCAATCAAACAATTCATATTTCTATAATCTGTTATTGAATAAATAAAAGTATTTACAGTACTACATATATAATGACTACAGATTGTAGACCACATTGACTTTATCCATTAGAAAGATTCCGGTGACGAATCTTTATCGTTCAGGCGAGAATCCCCTTACCCAGAGGTCCTATGAAAACCATCGAGATTCAAACAAATGTACAACGCTCTGCGTGTGTTTGTGAAATATCTAACCAATGGGATTAAAATTAACGATCGTTTAGATATTTTGAAAACCGGTTTCAAGCTTTCTTCCAGGCAACAATTAACGCGTGTAGATTCCTAAGATTAAGATTTACCCATGATAAAATGCGTTTATTATACGAATTTTGGAAATGAGCATCCGGTGGATACCCTGGATATTGAACAACGTTATATAAGAACATTGGGAGAATTTTAACTTCTTTTATGTCAGAATAATTATTGAATAAGTACGTAGCCCCCTATTCTTTAATTCAGACGGAATGATGTTATTCAAGGTACATATAACTTCGTATGACTAAAAAGTGCCATTTAAACTTGAGATGGCCACGTGCACGCGATTCTCGGCAACGGACAACAGAGAATTTCGGCCGTTTTGACGACTGTCGGTATCTCAAAACTATAACATCCGTGACTCTTACGATTAAAACCGCGGTAGTCCTTAAGAGGATCACTGCTCCAAACCGCTATCGAGTTTAATTGCTAATGAGCAATACGATACTCCTGGAAATGGATCGAAACCGCACAATGCGTCGACCTTGACACGTGCATCTCTTCTATACAGGAGTCGCCGTTACATGTACGTTGATAATATATATATCGATTCTCTAATTAATATTCTGATGTATTAAGCGAATTAAGGGATAAACAATAAAGTAGTTACAGTAAAACTCTTGAGGTGTATGTATTGTGATTGCGCACACAAGAAATACTCCCGATTTTCAACAATAACGTTTATTAAACTTTTGACAATTAACAACAAATAACGATTAACTACGATTAACGATTAACAACGATTAATGACAAATAACGCTTAACACTGACTATCAAGAGTCGACCACTCGTTTCTCTAATTTATTTTTGCTTCGCTTAATCCTTCGCACTTCACAGCTCGGGGCAGAATGAATCTTTTTGTTCAAAACCACACCGATTCTTTCCTTTGTGCCCCTCGATATCCCCACTACGCGCGCGTTTGTTAAAAGTCCGCGTTTGTTAACGGTTGCCGCGTATGCATTCTTCCGAATATTCGGCGAAAGAATCGTAGGGATATCGATGCTACATTAGGCTTTAAAGATATAGCGCTTTGTGCCGCGAAGCCGTTGGAAATTTCCGTGGTCGAGTGACGCCACACTCTGTTTATACGAACTTCCTTATTTGAACAAAATTTTATCGTCCTAAGCAGTGCACTATTAAATAAATTACTGGTTAAATTCATGTATCCGAACGTGAATTCCAACTACATACATACATACATGAGCGAAAAATCACATATGGTAGAAAAATGAGTGAACTTTTATTATATGAACATCAATTATATAAACTGTTTACCCTTTCACAAAATACGGATAAATCAAGTTCCATTACACGTTGTAAATTAGATTGTTATTATTATAAACGAATAATAACATAGAAGAAGACCACTAACTGCCACGCAACCATATGATTGAGGGACATAAAAAAAGAGTTAAATCTACGCTGTGAACGTGGCATAAGAAGGCACGGGTCGCAGCGTACGTCCACGTGAACTATGGTGGGGATTGGCGTGCGTCAACTTCTCCCATGGTGGAGCAAGCCTCCTTATGCAGTCTCACCGCTAGTGCATTAGTCCGCGTGCATTCCTGGAACTTCGTTAACAGTGTCTTTAAATCAAAATAGAGGCGTCTAATTAACGTATACGAGCCTCGAAACCAGAGAGGGTGTCTCAGAGATGGAAGAACATATTTATGAGCGGTTCTTTTGCTACTAAGACGATAGTACTCGTCTGGCGATGCCAACCCTTGTCGCTAATAGGCGAATAAGTAGAAAAAGTCTCGCCGTCGAGTCTCACGTGAAATATAAATCGCCGTTTCAAAGGTACTAATATATTCTTCCGAGCATTGTTATGGATGCTGTGTAGTGAACTGAAGTCTCTCGGCGAATTGCAAAACGAACATCGTTCGATAGAATGTTGTTTCTCTTGGATAATAGGCACGGTCGGTTCGGTTGCATACGCCGCTGTATAAATCGGCTGGTTCGCCTTGTTTTTCCAGGCGTTTCGAGGGTAAGCGACGCCGTTCGCGCCACTTTGTCTCTCGTCCCTGCCGGAATGCAGAATTTATTGCGCTAACGAGCTGTGAAATACAGCCGAGTTCTTTCGGTGACTCGCACTGGGAGAACCAAGCGTTTGTGTGTTCGTTAGCAGATTATGCCCTCGAAATCGAAGCTTAAAGGATTTTAAGATATTCGCTGTAAATATTTCATGACTTGCTTATTGGCTCGCCTAAAATACAGCAGGATCTCGATTATCAAAATTAATTATAAGACTGAGGATTTTTATGCATTTATAGAGAATATGAAAGGATACGAAACTACACAAAATACACATGATATGGAAAGGTATATAAAATATTCAAAATAGGTATAGTGCTCCCTATAGTACATGAGTATTACTTAAAGTAAAACAATTTTTTATCGATGTTTTCAATTAAGTATCTATATACTCAAAAATGTGGATTTGCATAAAAATTGACATCCTACTAATTAATTGAACAAGAATAGGGTGACATCGAATTTTTTTAATAACCGAACGATCAATATTGACTCCTTTTCATATGAAAAGCGATAATTTATTGCACATTATTACCTGTTGTACATGTCTCAATCATTTTCTTCCTGATTTTCCAATCTGTCCTCTCAATTTTTCTAAACCAATAAATTAAAAGCTTTTTTTTTAAATGACTAGTTCTGCAGAACTGTTTTCTGTTTGTGCTTCATACCATCTGTTCCTGCGTACCAACAAGCATGTTTCTGTAGCTATAAACGCTTCTGAATACATTATACTATGCTGAATACCGTTTACAGAAATATTATCCTATTCATCCTATTATCCTATTTTCGCTACTGTTAAATCTTCCTTTAATTTTATCAATCTTTCTTCCTCACACACATTTTTAACAATGAATTGAGAATCTGATTGATGAATGTACAGAAAATATGGTGAAAGAAGTTTATATAGCCGATATTGTTCGGATAATTGAACGTTCGAAATAAGAGTTGCTCGGATAATCTAGGTTTTACCGTACTGATATTGGTAAAGTAATATAGTGAAGTCTTATTGGCAAAATACTGTTGCCCATGGCCGAAATACGACATATTGTATTCATTTAAACAAATAGACGATTAACAGCGATTAACATATATTTAGTACAGGTCTATTCGGCGTCTTACGAAAGACTAACAGCATCAAATCAATATTACTGGTCTCTCTGTCTGGCTATTGGTAGCTTATTCTACTTCTCGAAACGAAACTTCGCTCGATGCCCGTAATGGTACTAAAATTTCAAAGTATTTTGTCCTACCATGTTAAGCAAGAAATGATTACGAGTGAGAGAAATCCCAGTCGATAATAATTCAGACAACGCGGAATAAACATCGAACAAAGCTTTCCTCTTCCGAGGTCTTTCGCAAGTGGAATGTCAGTAATGACATCGAACTTTTATAAACGATTATTTCATCGGCGAATTCCTTTCCCTGTATCTAATCATCGAATTACCATCCGCTTGCATTACGACAATCGTTTCATTCTTCCCTGCGTTTGTCATACGAACTGTTTTGAAACGAGAAATTGGTAAACTTCCATCAATTCGATCTGAAAATATGCATTACTTGCACGTTCGTAGGGATACAAGGAACGTTCGATCGGCGATCCGCTTACCGCAAGTCCCGTGTAAAGCGTCGAATTCAATTCTCGAGCCAGAACGATTCGTTCGTTTCGGTCAACGTCCCACGAGCTCGGATTCGCGACGCTAGTACACGCTGCATGCCCGTGACACGTTCACATGACCCTTTTCCGCGGCGTCACAGTTCTCATGAAACCATATACGAGTATACGAATGAGAGACGTGTCGTTACGATACTTCCGGCGAACAGTCAACCGCCACGAATAACATTAAAGTATAAATAATGCAAACGGGAAGTACTTTCAGTAACGAACGAGATCCTACGCGTCGAAAATCATGGTTTTCCTCTAAATTCATCAATGTACATGAAAATCAATCGTTTCTCTTTCTGTTTAACACTGGAACTACCAGCCTGTTAAATACGCTTGAATGTTCTATGTAACGTATAAATCATTATGATTCAAATGAAATTAATTAAAACAATCTCTCTATCCGAATAAAAAGTGGTATCAATCTTGGTAAAAATACCCGTATGTTTACAGTAATCGTAAAAAAAGAAAGAGTCTGAGGTCAGTCATTTTGACGAGTTTGATAGTTCTAATGTTACACAAATGCACTAAAAGGCTGATGAAAGTAATTAGCAATAGTAGAGAGTTTGTCAAAGAGCAATGTAAAGGTGATACGAAATGGAGTAGTCAATATTCGCTATGTAGTTAGTGTACATTTTTTAATGGTTCGGCTACGATGGTTTCTATTGAACATTATATATCGAGGACTAGCAAATACGCTTCTAATAAATACTTTGAAGCTTTTACATATATACATTGCCGAATCCGTTTCAAATTTGACCGTTTTTTTAATTTAAATTTAAGATAAACTGTTTCTAAGGGTGATCGAATACTTTCGTGAGCTACTTTATTTCGTAGCATCGATCGTGATTCTTAAATCGAGAAATCAACGAAAGATACATTTTAACAAAGTTCATTGGAAAGATCCATAAAATTATATAAAAATTCTAGGGAAGAAATTGTCAGTTAATAATGTAGATCAAAAATGAATCGTTTAAAAAGGTATGTTTCTTAAAAGAAGCATCTTTTTTTCACTTCAACTTTTATCAGATATTTAAAGTTAAATACGAGATGTATCTTTTATTCAACGTCTTTTTAGCTCGCTATGCTGAAGAGGATTAGATGCAGAGTTCCAACAGAGTTTCGAGTTACATATCTCTCAGCACTTTCGTGTAACGCAAACTGCGTTAAATATAATAACGAGGTGAACAACATAGGTATGATTAAAACGGAGAAATATTTGCTAGTGCTAAAGAAAACGTTTGATAACAATCTTTGTAAGGAATTTCTGATGCAATACTCTCTTGAGCGTTCTTGAACGTTTCTAGAAATTCTTAAAAAATTGTGAAAATAGTCATTCTCTCCTTCTTTACACAAATAATTCCTTTAGTTCAATAGAAAAATCTTAAGCTTCAAATTTCAGCAACATAATTGAACGATTTCCTACTTCGAATCGATCGAAACTAACAATGTTATCGAAGTTTTCACGAAACCATCACAATTTTCTCAAATGAATCACAGTACATCGATTATCCAATCACTCTGACATACAAATCGATCTGATAAATGTTAATAACACGCGAGTTATCGACTATCCAGGCAAAGATTCCAGATAAAAGGTAAAGTAAATAAGATATTAGCCACAATAACGTTGAATAAAAGTCAGACGATATAAAAATACGTGCAGCGTTAAGCTAGCCGTTCATACTCATCTACAGACAATCTGATCTGGCGATCATCGACGGATAATGTATGTCGCACTTTTTTCACGCTCACGCTCGAGTACCCGGGTATCCGCGGGAATTCGCAGATCCCTAATTGCCACATCTAATTATGCTATTATGGTTTATCGGGCGTATTGTATATTTTTTAATTTGCGGAAGAAGAAACAAAAAATCATGAAACTGTTGCGAATACGTAGATTTTTAATCGAAAGTTATAAATAGACTGTGGATATTTATGCATTTAAAGAAAATTTGAAAATATGAAATTGCACAGAATGCGATGTGAAAAATATATAATAAAATACATATACTTTATGTAGTGTATATAATAAATAAAAAACATAAAATATACAAAACCCTTATATGATACTTTGTAGGTAAAACAATTTTCTACTGACTTCGATCTTTTAATCATTCGCATGGAAACGATCTTTTTGCAGAAATAAGTGCAGAAGACAGCTCTGAACTTAAGAATTTTGCAAAGATGTCGAAAAGTGACCAACATTTTATTAGAAAAAATTGATCCGAAAATAGAAAGACGCGCGACGATCGTGGCAAAAGAAAAAATATCGAAACAAAATAGTCTACCAGCGAAAAGATAATTGAACTGAACTGCGTATTGCCTGTTTGCAACAACATTTATCCGTGAACGTTGTCTCATGTTTTCCATTACAATGGACACACGTCTGCGGATAATTGTCAGTGTATACTAGGTTTTCGTCGGCGGACTGTCTCTGGACTTGAATTTTGTCTCCCGTTGTCTGCGGATTCTTTACGAGAGGCAGATGCGAATTGTTTATGACACGTGTCTGCGGACAAGTGTAGACGAGGCTTTAAACAATTTATCGATACGCTTCATCAGCCTAAAGTTATCTGTCTTTTATGTCAAACATTTAGATAATCAAACGCGTAACGAATCATACGTAGTACCTAGTTTTCAAAAATTAATGTTGGGGCAAATCAAACTTTTTAGAGTAAAACATATATTCAAGAGTAAACAAGGTATAGATGGTAGTCTACCGTCATCGACGAACTAACATTGTCGTTGTTGTCATACTTTCAGACAACCAAATGTCTAATGAATCATAAATACATGGTAAGTATAGAAATGAATTCTGTCCGACTGAATTCGCATAACCAGGATGCGTATGATTTTGTAGTATCGTTATAAAAGTTTGTAATACCGTAAAAATGCATTTATTTTAACTTTCAGTTATCGCCCGTAGAATTGAACTTTGAATTCACCCATTATCTAAACGTCAGTTTGTATTATGTGAACGAAAAATAATAGATAACGAGGAAAATAATTGAATTTCAATTATATAAATTGTTTGTCCTCTTTAATTTCTACAAATTTCATTGATTCAGAGACATCGAGTTTCTGTCGCAATGATATTCGCAAGCTGTTAGATAAATGATAAAAGGTCATCGATACATAGCGGATTTTTATGCATTCACGAGAAATTTGAAAGTGAAAAATGTGCAAAATGCAAATAATTAATAAAAATGTATAATATATCTAGAATGTAGTAGTGTCTATAATATTTGGCAGACGAAACAAATTTCCAATTAGGTTCCATTCCTTTAAATGCATTAATAAATAGACTGCGGATATGCAAATTCATATTTCTAGAAATATAATAGAAAAGAAGGATCCCGCTAGAAAATTGTTTTATTTATCAAGTTTTATAGAACGAATTATACTTACAACAATTTATACAGTTTTTCATATTATGTGATTCTATATTAATAAAAATATGAATTTGCATAAGCTGCGGTCTATCTAACAATACGATTTAAAAAGAAATGAAACCTAGACAAAAATTGTGCAGACTAGTCATCAACAATAATGGAAATTATTTCGATAATCAACCAACATACGTACGTTCTTTCCAACTAAAACTTTAATTGTCGCCACAAATAGAAAAGAATTCATTTTAACATTTAATGGTATTCAAAATTTGATGTTGGAAAAAATCGACATAGTTTACGATAGTATATTTAAATTTAAACAAGGTTAGACGGTAGTCAAGGATGATTAACGAATGGGAAAACCAAGAAACTGGCAGGAAACGCGAGTCGCGGAAGCAGTTGCGTGGGAGTAGCCGGTCTCGCGACTCGCACCGGATATTATGCGGTATAATAAGAGCAAGAGTCACGCGAGCACCCATGAGAAGGAAAATTTACGATGGTATTACGATGAAGCATCGTTGTGTTCCTTCATCGTCGTCGTCGTCGTCGGCGGCGGTCTCATAGCTGGCGTCACAACAAAATTTCCGAGTCACGCGTATTTGTGCACGAAATCGCATGGAATCGGCGAATTCCGGGATCTTTATTGGCAATGCGGTCAGGCGAAACAGGAAACCATAACCTACCACACAAAACTATGTACGTGCCTTCGACGCTTACGCGAGTAACTGGCCTCGTGACTGGCACGTCACGCCGACTGATCGGTCTCCATACGCCAAGGCCGTCTTTCAATTGCTACGTTTTACGAAGCGACGAAGAATGCCGTCAATAATGAGCCGTGTATTAACTCGACCAACGAAAATACGAGTAACAAGCCGGTTCGAGACACGCTGTGAATAGCAAGTAAATTAGTATACTGGTTTTCGTTGACTCGTTTTCGTATTCGTCATCGATCGATGTGTAGATAATGCGTAAATGATGCGCAAATAATGGTTCTGGATGGTCTGAGCTCAGAACTTCCCGGAGAAGTTTGAATATCCTTACGATTGACTAATGAATTTTAATAACTTGGTTTTTTTATGTTCATTATATTCCCGGTAATTCTTTGTTACAACTTATCAGGAATCGTAGATCTTTTCATCCTTAAATAATAAGATATCGTATCTTATTATTTTTATTTAGGATAAAAAATAAGCAGTCTAGAAAGCCATCTATCGCATCTGAATTTCATATTTGTAATAATTTTTATTTTAGTTCTTCCTCCCAATTTTCACGCGGATGACAGAAAAATGTTCGTATCTTAATATTTCAAGTAAGTAATTATACAACGAAAGTTTTAAAATCACTCATGACTCATAATAGCTTATTGGAACTGCACAGTATCGATTGTTTCGAGAAAGATGACCAACAGGCTATAATTACTGACGATATTATTAAGGCTTCTTGATTAGATGATCAAGCAATAGAATCGTATTGATAAAAATTGTGATTTCTTTGAGGGAAGACGAGTTGAATATAAGTAGTAATGAGCCTGCATGTCTATAATATGATAATTTAAAACAGCGGAAGAATTTTAAGAAAACTCTAATGATTACTCTATTTGAATATGTTCATGCATTTCAATATGTTAATGCATTCCTTGAAAATGATCATCGTTGGATAACAATAATTAGTCTCAGTACTGCTACGTTATATTGTAGTTAAATGCTTTGTAGACGTAACATTTAAGTTCTTCAAAGATTGCGTGCGATTTCATGATAAAACAATCTGATGTAACAATTTCGACGTCTCTTATGTCCTAGTCATGTATAATCATTTGTAAAATCGATAAATAACCTCTTTGTTATATCATGCGAATTACGTATTGCATTTCGCACATAGAAAAGTTTCAGCGCAAGTTTCAATATACGTTACACTTTTATCGAATGTAATTTTGTTGGAATTCTTCGAAAAAAAAAAAAAAAATATTTAGCAGAAGATAATCGATTTTCTAAGCTCTACTCTGGTTCATTTCTTTGTTATAACATCAAGCTTGTATTGATAGATTTTCAATTAACGTAGCAAGATTACAAAATTTCATAGATAATAGATACAAAGCAAAACTTAAAATAGAGAATTTAAAATAAAAAGTTAAACTAAAGAATTTGTAATCCCTTAAACGGAAAAACAGGGTGGATCAAGTTCCTTTCTCCAACGTAAGAAGTAACGAATTGCTTGACTCGTCCGTGTTCCGAGTTAATAATAATCGATAGAGCTTTTTTTCTGCAGCGCGGAATCAATGGAAATTTCTGTGTCGCGCTCGCTCGTATTCTAGAAATTATTTTCCAGGCAATTACCCGCGGTTTTTATGCGGACTCTTGTCTAGACGATGCTCATTTACGTCCGTGAGCAACGAAGAAACGAAATGGCAGGTAACGAGGCGCTTGACATCCGTCAAAGAACTGGCGACCGACGATAACGGTGCTCCAGAAACGATAACCAGTTCGAACTGTCTGGCTCGCCGACCAATCGGGATCATTGACTCCCTGTTATCGCAACGAGCAAACCAGATGTCTACTTCGACTCACAAATTTTCGCAAATATTTTGACCGAGTCACAAGTTTCAAACCGATATCAGAAAATTTACGACGTTTCTTCGAATATCGTTTTACGTTCGAACCGCGTTACAGATCTTACATACGAACGTCCCTGACCATGTTTTTGAACTCTGAGTTCTATTCGTTCACTGTTTTAAAATGTTAGTAACAAAGAATTAACAATCTATAAATATTTAAAAAGAGGAATTTTAAAAGAGGAATTTTAAATAATACATACATGTATTATTTAAAATAATAATAATACATACATGTAATGTATGTAATAATGTAATATTTAGTATTGTATGTAATAATACATACAATAATAAATAATAATACATACATGTATTATTTAAAATTCCTCTTTTTTTAATTTTAAATAATACATGTATGTATTATTTAAATACAGCTAACAATATATTTAAATTAAGCAAATGCGATTCTTGAAATTCATTTGCGACTTTGCATATCCATTAAGAACAGTTTTTACCTTTTCTATGTGGAAAATAATCGATAAAAAGCAAAGTAGATACTAAATATTTTTGGTAAAGGGGAAAATATTTTGTATTTAGTTAAAATTAGCGTACCTAAACTAATCTGTACTCTCTATTTATTTTTGAATAAACGAAGGATTCGCATTATGTCATAGAGTGGAGATAAGAATTTTGCGCAGAGCGAAAAATGAAAATAAAAGTAGTTAGATATAAGTGGCTAAACAAGAATACGAGCGAAGATTAAAAATGGTAATGCGCACTGTGGATTATCTTATTCATTCAAATAAGAAATATCGATGTTGTTTTTGTAGTGATACGTAATTATTGCGTATTGTGAGCTTGATGATTTTACCGTTAAATGACAGTATCTTTTGCATAATTTGTTTCTTGAGATTACTATTTACGTTAAGTAACGTACGATCATTACGTAACTAACGCGGGACGTAATGAATTTTGAAAGAGTTTCTTTTCATTCAAGACGATATAGATGTGAATATCAACATTAATATTTTATCGGAAAGATTTGTCCGGTATATCGACCGAACTTATTTGTAATATTTCGATAAATATCGTATAGAAAATTCACATTGAATCGTCGATTACGATCCGATACATTTTACATTTACCACCAAAATCAATAACAATCACAACTATGTTATCTAATAATAAACCTATTTCAAGATCCACACATAGCCAATAAATGAATTATTTCCTTCATCCACTTTATCAAATAATCAATTGGCGAATTCGAGAATCATTTCCTATTCTAATATGGAAATTTACCACCAATCCTCAATATCTACTAACATACCCAAAAAAGCATAGTTATAATTCATTCTAAAATGGACGGGTCAACTTAAACCAATACCCAAACATTTTCAACATCAGTACCAATCAATTTACAAACCATTCTAAGAATCATTATCTATTTTACTCTGGAAATTTACCAATATTCCCCGGCATTTTTCAATAGATCCAAAAGACCGTAATTTATTCAACACCAAGTATCTTTGTCAAAGTCTGTTGAGACTAGCAGAGAATTTCCCCGAGCATTACTCACGCAATCATTGCCACTACCGACGCGGCAAAGTTCTCCAAGAAATCGAGGGGAAGCGGCATGGAAGAAAAACGCGATTAATGAAGACTCTCCGTGGTGTTCAAAGTCCGCGGAGGGTGTCATGTGCCATCGAAAACGAGCAGTATCGATAACGCAGAAACGCAGACGGAACGAGAACAGCTACAGTCGTTAGTCGTTAATCGTTATCGATTTAATTGCCTCGATCTCCCCTGTGAAGCCTGTCGCAAGAGGTCGTGGTTCAGACCGTGGAACTTGGACGCGGATCACGAGACGCTCGGCGGATTTCTGTCGACCACAAAGACGAACGGCGGCTGATTTCTTTCCACAGAGATTCGTGTTTTATCGGGCTCCGACTAGAAGAAAGACGGGAGCAGGGAGAGAAAGAGGGGAGTCTAACCATGCATTATAAATTATAAATTTCCATGAATAGAATCTCGCAGCCAAACATTCTCTGTGTATCGAACGATCACGTTATTCACGTTCACGGGCACGTGGCCAAACGTGTCGCAAATTACTTTTCAAGACGACTCGCATGCGCGTTTCAGATTCGAGCAAACACCTGTTTATTGCGTGTCGCAATGAATTTCTGTCTCGTAACTTGGAATACAGGATGTTCGAGTTCCTTGATTTTATACATACGATTTATGTGAAGTCAACTTTCCATTCAAATGATCACGATTAGATGATCTTTTCCATATTTCTTTTTAATATTTATGTGCACAAATATTTTATGTCCACTTTTAGCGTTTTCGAGATAAACAGTTGTAAAGGTTAGTCAATAGTACTTAACAATTAAATAAATACTTTTTGCACTGTATTTATCTTTATCGATGCTATTATAAAAGTGATTGCGAATTGTGCATTGACCCTTTCTATCAACATAAAATTACAAACGTCATTGATGGTTCTTGAAGATATTTCGATATACACTAAATATGGTAAACAAAAATATGTTTTTGATGACATTTATCAAGTAGATATAAATTTGATTTGTAAACACGACCTAAAGTAACAGTTAGAAATTACGTGTTCTATATAAAAAGTTAATTTTCTCAAAATGTGGGCATACAATGTTTGTGCTGTAAGCCATCGATATCCCTTACTGGAAGATTATGGAATATTATGGAAGATCAAGGGAATTTTTCTCATTTTTACATAAATAATAACATATTTTAAATGCAATTACATCAAAAATCAAATAATAAATATTTCTCTCGTGGGAGTATCAAATATCGCGTAACAAGGAATGGAAGAAAGAAATCTCAAATATAACTGCGGGAATTTTTTAGAAATTGGATGATATTTCGTAATAATCGTCGCATCGAAAATTATCCAAAGTGCCAAACTAAATTTGTTAATTCTAAGCTAAAAAAAATTTCTCTCTAAACAATTCAAAACCTAAACTCAAACCTAATCTCCAAACTTTAACAATAATTCTACGGGTAATTTCACCATCGATTCGTTATAATATTTCACGGTTATCACGATAATCTAAAATTCTGTAGAGGAAAATGGAATTTGTTCGTTCGAAGCGTTTAGTGTACTTGCAAAGAAACGTACAGTCATTCGAGTATATCGGTGCAAATCCAGGCTCGTTAAGCCATTAAATGACAACAAGCCCCGCGGGTTATCGTCGCGCTAATAAAGCCGGCGTTGCGGACACGGTACAACGATAAGAAAGCTCGTTTTATTTCTCCTAGCTCTCGATCTTCGTCGTAAACGTGCGTAACACGCGAGCCTGTCGAGGAATCGAGATAAGGCACGCAGATATATCGGTGAGTCGACGCGGACCTCGTCAAAGATTGCGCTAATACGGGACAACGCGGACGATCAGCCGACACGCGGCTTTTACGCTGACTCAGAACCACGCAAACAAGATTTTTAATACGCTGCCATGTATTTTTGCTCAGTTTTGATCGATCGACGTTAACGCAAGCGAGCACGAAGTAAATACTTCATTTGCAAAACAAGTTTTGTAATTTAACGTTGTTTTTATTGTTTCCAATTGCATTTCAAGTGAAGTCTTATCAATCTACCGTACTAATTGCAAAAATATAATATAATATTATACATATTAAGAAGTATATATATTATATATTTTAATGTCTTCTTCTAATGATTTAGTTTCAAATAATTATTAAGAAGATACGAGAGATTTTTAATTGATAATTTTTGCAATCCAATATATCGAATATTTTTTAATATCTTCCCTTTCTCGGTGCTTTCCCTTGCGTCACAAAAATTTCCTACCTACCTTGTCAAAAACCGTGTCCACTGTCTTCAATTTATCTTTATATCGTTCCAGGACTTCACAATATACAATGTTTCTAAAAAATGTCTCCAAAAATGCACTTTTAGTCATCGACACAGTGAATCTGCCCCCAAATCAAGAATGTAAAAATCCTACATAAATCCTACTTACATATATATACAACATACATTTAAAAAAAGGACATCCGAGGAAGAGTATCAATCGTCCAATATAAAAAAGTCCATCTTTAACTGTCAATCTGACGCAACGTCGGCCACTAATTGCTTTTAAAAAGCGATAATTCTGTTGACGTTGATTCGGAACAGCACGAGCCGGATTTTTCTCGGGATTTCCAGGTTGTTCCCTCGAGGTCTGGCTCTCGTTAATTTACATTGGACGCTCGATGAATCCTTCGGGCACGAAAGCGGCCAAAGCAAATTTGCTCAGTCCGGTCACGCGCGCACCGCTCCTCAGCACACGCGTTCCTACGTTTACCAGTGTCATTATTACCTGACGAGGTAAACCGAATGCGCAGGCCGGTTAATGGCAATGGTAGAAAAGAGAGCTGAACGAGAATCGAACGGTGAGTACATGCCTGTCCGACGTCGTTCGCGCCGACACGTGCTTCGCGGCTTAAGAAGATGTTTTTCAAAGAGATTAGGAACGTCGTCGCATCGTGTTACTCCTTTCTGCGTCGTCCTTTTTCTCTCGTTGAAAGCGTAACGCTTGCTTGAAACGAATTTTCTTTTTTCTTCTTTAGGAAAGATGGGGCGTCGAAGAGCTCAACCCCTTAACTTGGAGTTTTCTTTTGTTTTACCGGTCAGAAATGCACGATTTTGGTTTTAGCTGTGCATTGTTTTTTGGCTATATAATATATTATTTTGTGACTCTAATGTCATATCTTATATTATTAATATAACAAAATACAAAACACAAACTAGGATCTGAAAGAAAGCAAACGTTTTTATAAACATTGTTGGGAGAATGTTTTCTTGAATGCGTAAATATCTAGTATATCAGTATTATTTATATTCTACGTATAGCATTATTAGTATCATATATAAAAATGTAAAATTCCTTTATTTTTGTCAGTTTTCGTTTTTATAGTAGCATTTGATTAACGTAGCCACTTTCATGATAGAGATTTCCGCAATCACCATTGGAGGGAGTATGTGTGACTTTAGAAATATAAGAATAGCATCGCTTCACTTGTTATACATCTACGCCTTTTGTGCAAATAAAACAAACGATTATATCAAATACGAAAACGTGATTGCGTTTTTAGTACGAAAAACGTTCAGTTGACTGTGGTCGTGTCTTACACAGGCATGGGCATTAAGGGTTTAATTTTGTGTGTAAAATTTGGTTCGTAAGGTAAGAAAGCAAGTTCCATTGTTAATCACTTCTTTTCATCACTTAAATTGACAAAACAAGTAGGTAATAGATACCAGAGAATTTTTGAAATTTCTGTAAAAACGTAACTCTACGATGTTGCTTTTTTACAACTATAACTGCATTTTTTAGAAAAATCCTAAAACCTTCCACCGGCTATTATGTATATCTTTCCCATGCACCTAATGTTTGAAAATCCTTATTCTATAATAGACATATTTGAAAAAGAATTTTGTTTCATACTGAATAATCTTTTGCCATTTACGCATCACCATAAAGTCTTGTACTCCTCTCAACAAAAAATTTTTTCACGCTCCATTATTTTTACAGTTCTTTACCACCCTTCCTACAGAGTGATTATCACAATATCCGCATTGCAACTACGTATCTAAAATCAGCACATTCTTTTCAGAAGACGAAATCTAGAAGGTTTAACCTGCAACGATAATGCATCAGCAATTGCTCTATACTAAGCTAATATAGAAGCAACATCGCGAAAGCAGAACACGGGACAGTTTATCAAAGATAAGCCCGACACTATGGCTATGAGGCTATGACACCTTCAAGGCCGTGATACGTGAAAACACTACCGACTTACAACGATGTTCGGTTCCTCGTCGTCACGGTCCTACCTTCCTCTCCGTGTTAAACGACAATTTGCCGGTGTTACGCCGTCGAGAACACAGATGCTAATTGGATAATTATATGCAACATCTATTAAGCGGTGCGCGGTCCCGTGTAATCTTCGAATTTATTTTGTCGAAGGAAAAGAAACGTAATGGAAAAAAAGGAAACGTAAATACACGAAGGAACATGGATTGCTTAATAACGTCGAGCAACATGGCGGAACGCGAACGCTTGTAAAATATATAGGGTGATCCGCAATTGATGATTCACATGGGATCAGGAAGGTTCTATGGGTCAAAATAAGACGAAAATCAAGAATAACAATATTACTTTGCAAAGTATATGTAAATTTGCTTAATTCTCAGTTAGATAGGAATAGATAATCGATAGGATGTTATACATATGAAAATGAGTGGGAAATGTAAAACAGTACCTTCTCGTCTGAAACCTCATTTTCGAAAAAATCAATTTCAGAGAATTTGCCTAGTACCTACATACCGGACTAATTCTTGACTAACGCAGGTGTTCAAATCCCATTTTCTTCAAAACGATACCTTAAATAACAGAATTTTATGCTTCATTTTCATCTTATTTTGACATATAGAATAATTTCTTGTCATTTCGTTCATTCCTGCCCAACCAAGAGCTGGTCAAGTTCACGCGTACCTCACAAATTTTCAAATTCCATTTCCACAAAAGCGAAGTCTTCGACGCAACTTTGGTATTCTCGATTTTCGTCTTACTTTGAATCAGTGAGCTTTCCTGACCTTTTATCACGAATTATGGATCACCCTCTATAGTATTCGGTCGATACTATTCAGCGAGCCACGCTGACGTTAATCGGATAATTCTACGCGAACCCTGTCGTGCGTTAATTTAGATATTATTCCTTGTACGCGATGTCCACCGTAGCTGGAGAAAATTCCATCGGGAGAGTCGTGAAGACAGCGACCAATGGAAGGGGTACTTATGATAGCACGGCGGAAAATAATTAAACGTTTGCCTACGCTATCGGAACTTTCAGTATTTCGAGCGAAAACTCCGTTAGTCACCAGCACGTATTAATTTGAGCCTCGGGGATGATTATACGGTAATTCGAATCTGTTCTTTTGGATTTATGAACAATCTTGTTCGTCGCTGATTGAATCTGCCTTGAAAATTCCCAAGTTGATGGTTTTTGTCTTTGCATCGTTTTACTTCGTGTACATGTATGGATGAATGATTGATGCTTCGTTGAAATGAATGGCAAATGAAATGTTAATGTTCAAGAATATCAAAGCTATTGGGATATGCTTCACGAACAAGGTTAAGTTGGATCGAAAATTTTTTCAATTATAAGTCTCGTCTCCATCGAAACAACGTCGGGCAACCTTTTGCCCCCTTTAATCTTCGTATTTTCAAGTTCGAAACATTTTCAAAAAATAACAGTCTATAGAGACATTTTGCTTTATACTGAAGCAACATTCGACAACTAACGGTGATTTTTTTCAAAAAACGGGATCAGCAATAAGATATTTGTTCGATGTTGCTTCAGTGGAATCGAGACAATATGTTAAGCCTCTGCCTTTTTAACTTTCATTCCTGAAAATTTTCTTTAACCCCTTAACTAACAAAATTATGACTTCCGGTCGACAAAATGTATAATTCTCTTATGTTCTAAAATACTTCCATGCACGATAAAAGATGTAAAAATGTTATATTTTACAAGTACCTTTTGTAATAATTACGCAGTGTGGTAGATTTTGAAACACGGAATACACAATCCTTTTAGTTTCCTTTTTATTCCCATTTTGCAAATATGGATAAGGAAACATACAAAATTTCTTGATGTTATTTTTATTATGTAGGAAATTATTACATTGATATTTCGGAGAGTACATAGAAATACGAAAAAAAAGGAATCAGGCCAAGTTAACTCGGTTAATTAAGGCAGAAGATTAATAAATATAAGCCAATCGAATCAAGTGTTAGCGAGATCAGTTAATTTCATTCTAATCAAAATTTCAAATAAAAGTTGCTTCCACTAATAAAACTATATTCATTCTCTAGCCTTCCTTTAACATAGGTAACTATATTATCCTTTGCGGTTAAAACTTATTCCATAAATGAAAGTTTAGAACTCTAAGCCATATATTTGTAGCTACGCTGCCCAACGAACAGAAAACATAAATTGTACATCCATCTGTCGAAAACAGCTTTTGGACACACACTGTTTCTCAACTTCAACATTGTCCACCGTGTAATAGAATACACGGCGATTTGTTTAACCATTCAATTTTTACGAAACACCATATTAAATCTCAACGATACAGCGACGCCATAAAGGCTGATCACCGATATCCTTCGACAAGAAGCAGGACGTTCACTGTCTTCGAACGTTCATAACGACCATCTTTCTTTGGCCTTTTACGATACCGGATGCCTAAGTTCGAACGGCAGAACTCAAGAGCGAGAGAGAGAAGGAGAATCCATGGAGGCGTGCACACGCAGTAAAGAGTAAAGTTTAATTGCCAAATAATAATTAGACGAGGCAAAGCTCGCGACCCGGCGTAATTTATGATACTTCTAGCCTACCTCCTACCGGTGATAATAATTTCCATAAAAATTACGAGTGGCCCTCGACGTGGCTCTCGTTGCATTTCCTTTCGCTTCCTATATATGTATATATGTATAATGACGATATTCCCCCTTTTCCTTGGCTACTTAATTTGCGCAGTGCTTTATGAGAAGTCCTCGCCCACGGCAGTAATTTACCCTTCCCGAGGGACAAACTCGTGTCCTTGACGAAACGCCATTTTTTTCCTTCGTCTCCGTCAGTGGATAGGCTTGACACTCGTTTCTTCGTGTATAGAATCCTCTGTTGAATTTGTATATGGAAATGATTATGAGTTTCCAGATAATAATGTTGAAATTTGCAAAGCTTCGTTAGTTTAAGGCGCGCAATAAAAATTATAAGAAAAGTGAGAATTACAAAAGTAGAATATGATAAGTAAATACATCTGTACTGATTTTCAGAATTTAATGTTACTTTATGATTAAAATAGGAAGGTTTTAACATGGCTTAATTGAAAATGAAAACAACCCGTTAGGTTCAAAGATCTTACAATTCTTCTAAATAATTGATAAGTAGTAGTAAGTTTTGTGAAAACCGAAGACATAATTGTTAAGACAAGCAATATTTTAATATTTATCATCATTATTCTAATATTATAACGAGGAATATTTTTAAAACTTTGAAGAATATGGAATAAGACACATATTTAGGCACGAAATAAAATAAAAAATAGTTTTGATAAGATTGTCAACGTAATAAATTAATAAATTATTTCGTTGTGAGGAATAGGAAATTTGAATTATCGTGTTCTCTCTTGTAATCTTCATACATAACTTTATATAATAGCTCCACCTCAATCCTGGAAATTCCTGAAGAGGAATCGTGGTTGAAAAACGCCTTGGAATTCTATGGTATTTCGCTTGGGTGAATTTCCTCCTTGATATCTCTGATATTACACGTTTGATGTTCTCGATTTTCATTGAAATTCTTCGTTTTACCTTCTCACGTTGTTTTCTTACTGGCGAAATTTATTATTTATCTGTATCCTTTTATTATTATTGCTTGTATGTATCACCTACTATTATACTTTGCTTCTGCTTTTATCAACAAATATAAAGTCAATTTTTCTTCAATATGGAATACCTATATATATATATGGTACATTCATATATCATAAATAAGAATGGTAGCATGATTCTTACTACTAATTGCGGACCCTGACCTGTATGCTTGATGCAGTTATAGTAGATCAATAAATTATAATTTACATTCAAACGTCTTCATGCGCGTTTGAAGAAAGAATAATTCAGACGACGTACTGTCGCTGCATTAACTGGTTACTTGATACGTTAATTTAAGTGAAATACGTAATTTTACAATGATTCTGTAGAAGAAGAATTATGGAGAATCTTTGTGAAGAATTTTCAGATTGACTGTGTGATGATATTTTGAAATTACAAAAAGTGTACTGATACAACGAACCTTGTGTAAATAATATTATCAAATCTTGAAACGCAATGTACAAAAACAATTTAGGATTAGTTTGATGCGGGCGTTTCTTCGAGAAATGTGATGTTCTGTTCGACGTGATGCATTGCCATTGGTAATGATTATTGCGATGAATCTGCAAGTTTGAAGCACTTGTGGAACATCCCGGAGCAAGTCTCGTTCATGCATCTGTATTTATCGTTGAATGCGCGAAGAAATTGGTACGACGTTCACGCGCGAATTAAGTTTATTTTTTATTTAAGTTATTACGTAATACTTATAGTTTCCAATATGAAAAAATAAGAATCGAAAGTGAAAAATCTCCAAAATTTATTCTTCCATCAGTCGTCAATTTTGCAAACTTGTAATTTTATTACGACATAATATTCGCAGTAATTCTTCTTTTCAGACAATGAATAGGAGCAAGTGTGATACGTCGATCGAAAGCTGATGTTTCAAGGATTACAATGGTTATGATCCGAATTGATGTAAACTTATAGTTTTCGAGTCTGCATAGTCCCCTTACCAAACGACATCATTACCTTCCCCACTCTGTGAACTTTTACGGTTTAGACAAAGTCTTTAGTCTTTGACAATGCAACGTCAGGTCATTTGTCATCAATAAACTGCCTCATGTATAGTCTAAATAGTCTAAACAATCGATATCATCCATATTTCATAGCTTGGCTTCGAACCGAATTTGAATCGCTGGTTATCGACTTCCCAAACATTCGCTCGAGCATTCTGTCGAAGTCCTTACCAAGCTAAAGACCCAGTCATAAATTACGGTAAATAGCAGCGAATTATCTGTCATTATAATGAAGACGCGTCGCTGTTAATATACATATATCCTTATAATACATAGAATATTTATTAACTAATTGAAATTGAATAAAAAATATTTACTTTTTTGTGTAAACAAACAGTATTCAATTGATATCTTATTGATATCCTTATTTATATCGACACCCATTTTCACTATCTTTCCATTTATTTTTATCCACGACTGTATTCAATTACACTGATGTCTTGAGTATTCGTTAAAACGGTAATTCGTCCGAATACACATCTACTATAACCGTAATTTAACAGTTAGCCCTTTCTCTCTCCCTCTCTCTCCCTCTCTCTCTCTCTTTCTTTCTCCTTTCCTCCCTCCCTCTTACCGGGACTAAATTTTCCCACGAATCACAGGAAAGTGATTATGTCTCGTTAGTTTAAACAAGCAACAGCAGCAGGATTATATTTCTCTTTTCAGAAGAGGCTGTCCTCGCGTTCCGCGTCTTTCGCAAGGCTTTAATGACCACCACGTGGTACTATCATCGGAGGCAGTACGTGAGAAACACGGACGAGTATCATCACGCGGTGACTCGCTAAAATTATCCGTGCTTCGCTTTCGAGGCAACAGCGAAGGATGAGAATTAAGCCGGCGCAAAAAACGACGAAGACCGTGAAGACGAGCGATGGTCTCTTCGGTTTCTCAAAAGACTTCTCCTGGGAAGGTAGTCAAGTGGAACCTTCCCGTTTCTTCGCCGACAATGTTCTCTTTCGAAGATTTTTTTCTCCGAGCAATTTTTTCTCCAACCGCAAGAGACATTTCTTTCTTTTTCTCCACCATTGCTAGTGATGTTTTGGGGATCTTTTATTTTACTGAAATTATGGTTGTTAGTTTATATATTACGAAGTCTGGTTTACAATATGTACTTTGTTGGACTTTGTTCGATAATACTTGGTATTAGACTAAATAGTTCATTCAAAATAATCAAGAAAGGCATAGATCTAATTACAGGTCTCTCTTTGTTCTTCGTTATATTCTACTCTCTATCAATCTACTCCTTATAGTTATAATTTACTGTCAATTATAAGATCATTCATTATACATGTATTATTTTTTCATATTATTATATATATGGTGATTGTGATATATAAAACTATAAAAATAGTATGTGTTGCGTAGAAAAAAATATTGCGTAAAAATAAGAAAATCGTAGAGTTGAATTGTAAATGATATTATTAACTACATTCCTTATAAATACTAATTACGATATATCTCGTACAAGTCGTATGGCTACAAACACAGGAATGGCGAGAAAAACGAAGATCTGGCGGCCCTCGGCTGCTATCAATTGCCTCTAACAACAGTAACGTTCGATTAAATATAACCTCGAAACTTCTCAAGTCAGACATTCTCTAACGCTATAAATATCAAAACAATATGTGCGACAACAAAATATAAATTAACAACAAACATTCGTCGATCTATTCCCAAAATGTAAAACACCGATAGCACTACACCGGAGTACGTGATTAATTGATCGACAATTAAAATGCAGCAGAGTTTATTAATTATGCAGCGAAAGTTCCGCGACGTTGCACGAGTCAGTATCTCGAAAGTAAATTAAGGATCATCAATTGGTGGCATACTCATTAAGAACCTCTCACGAAGGAAGATATACGAACGCTTGCTGAATGTACACGTTGAATCTCAAAGAATATCGCAAAGAATACAAATCGTACGATAAAAATAAATAATTGGAACAACGCGAATCAATTTTAGAAACGAACCAATAACATTAAAAAATTGTCTTTCCTTTCGAACATATATGCATTTCAATCGATACATTACGCTTTGTAATTATAAGTTCCTAGTATCCCATAAAGCTTTGTACTTTGATTAAATGAAGATTGTAAAAAATATTTTGCATCCGATGGGAAATATGATTCACGAGTCATTAATTCATTCCAATTATTGGCTGGAAGTATCTCTCAAGTCGAACAGTTCGATTTTACTCGACCGTTCAACCACGTTCGTCAGCATAAAGCTTGATATTTAATTATTGAGGCGGGTATTAACCACACGGTTAATTCGCAGCCGGCTCACTACGTGTCTTATGATTAATCACTAAGCTGAAAGCCAACCCGAGAAGTAATCGTGCAATCAATATGTAGAAAAAAATTCCCAATACACTATATATTCGTTCGGTAATTAATCGGGGTAACTCTCCACAAGTATTTAAATTATATTCATCAATTATCGGGCGCTTTGAGGTAGGCAGGAATTTTGGAAAAAATATGCAAGTATGCGAGTTATTTGAATTTTTTTGGTATAATGGCACGAGTTAGTGCAGTTTTATCTTTTATGGGTTGTTTTGTAATAAAAGTTACAAATTAGTAATTTTCTATTCAAACAATAAAACATTTTCGAATTTGAAAAAAGGAAGTAATTTCTGTGTATAAAAGAGCAACTGATTTCTTTATATAAAAAGAAAACTAGTGTTTGAATCACTAACATCTTACAAAAATAACTCGCTTCGTAATTATTTTGATACAAAATTTTATAAGGTATACCACTATCTTGATACATTTTTCTCAAAAATTAGCTTAAAGACAAATGTAAAAATTTAATTATAAACACGATTTCTTCAGATTAAAAACTTTGTTATTGTTACGTTCTATTTAGTTGCCGACGAGAAGGTAACGTTAACTGACGTTTATTGCAACTGGCAATAAGTTCCACTTTCGGCTAACCTGCTATGTGTAGGAATACTGGCACGGGAGAGGATCAAAGTTGTTCGACAGTAAATTTACAATATGTAATGATTTATTCAAATTTTACTCGATTTCGATATTGACAATTGACAGACAGACTGACGGATATAAAATTCTTCGATAGACAATGGTAATTATTCGGTTGACGAATATTAATTAATTAACTAATATTCAATAGACGAACGGTAATTATTGTATTCTGACTTCTCTGAGTCGCTACATTTATTTATATCTGTCGGAGATGAAAAAACGTCGGGGTCTTTCTTTTGAAAATGTTTGGGAAGATCCCCAACGTTTGTTCAACTGCCGAATTTGTTTACAATTTAAATTGTTTTAATATCGTTATAAAAACATAATTAAGTAAATATAAAAACATAGTTAGATAAGTTTTCGCAAGATATAGCTTTTAGCAGCTTTAACTGGTCTTTCATTCAAATACTGTAAACACGGTTTCAAATAAACGTTTTAAATTACCTTGATTTGAAAGAAATTACCAATTTTACTTTCGCGCTACGGATCGCGCGTGGCGCGGGACGTGACAGTCACCTATTTTTTTCTTGAAATCTCTCATATACACCTTAAGCATCGTAGTAGATTCACGTGTTTGATCGTGAATGTCGACCCTCGGATTTTTTAAATGGTATACGCAAAATCTACGTATGCGTAAGATTTCCTTTTCCAATGCTTAGCAAAACATTTGCTGACTGCACAACAATCATGGAATCAATTTATGTGAAACCCTGACCTGAGTAAAATAAGAGGCTTCTATAGTTAAAGAAGGTAGCTTAGTAAGCGATACACTTTAGAAAAATAACGTTCTCCTATTTTAATTCCGGGCGTCATATTTATAAAGCAAATTTGAAGATTAATTGTTTTAGTAACACATTCTCATACTTTTCAGTAACTTTGCATTCATGCAATTTTCACGACTTATATCGCTGCTTAGTTCTGAATAAATTAATTGTGTTTTACCTTGTGCTTACGATATTTTCAAAATCAAAAATTCTTTTTAATTATATAATTAAGAGATAGACCACGGACTTTTATGCATTTATTGGGAATTTGAAGATACAAAAATGCACACAATCCATATATTTAAAACTCATCACCCTCAACGGATAAATTCGAAATAGTGATTCTTTTTGTGACAATGATCGGAACGCATTGCCTAACGCTGAGTTTTACTCACCATAGTTAAATTCGAAACAGCATATAATATAATAATAGAATAATTTATATAAAAATATTTATTATAACATAATATCTAGTAGATAAAACAAATTTCTATGTAGGTTCCATTTCCCTAATTATGTTCATAAAAATATAAGAATACATAAAAATCCGCAGTCTATTAACCCTTTCATTACAGAAACCGTACTAAGTAATTCTAAGTGAATTGCGTCATGAATTGATCATGAAGTCATGAAATCCGCCACCGTGAATCCGTAAATTTACGAATCCCGTATAAGGTATAATCAATCGATTTTCCATTATCGGAAATATTAAGCTAGAAGCATAAAACTCATTTAATGTCAGTTTAAAGTTTTCAACAATTTCGTGTGAGGGAAGGTGACTTCCAAGACATCCGAGTATCGTTTGATCTTCACACATCTAAAATAAGAATTATATTAAATTAAATTCAATTGATAATTGCAAATTTTATTCAGCACAGAGTAAGTTGCTCTTCTTCCTATTACAGGAGTAAATATTGCAATTTAGATTTAGCAATTTAGATTCTGAATAATTATTAATAATTTAACCATTTTCCAGACTCCTTATGAGAATTTGAATCTTGGTTGCAGCTTGTAGGTACAACAGCGTTCAGAGTTAACGCTTTAGCATTCAGTTTAGCTTATAAACATTTCACGAGCAAAAGGAAAGAACAAAGGAAGAAGTAGCTAAAGAAAGATGCGGAGGAGACAAAGAAATCGATGATACGACACGGTGTCCGCGACAGGAGAACACTATCGACTTTCTGGGCTCGCGATCGAGCCCTGTAGGTACTTTAGAGAATACGACCAAACGCGTTTCGCGCATCAGCGAAGACATTAAACGCGCCAGATGCTGGTGCATCGCTCGTATAGCCAGCTTCTTACTTTTATTCTTCCTCTTCCTCTTTCATTCTCTCGTCATTGTTCCTCTCGATTCGAGTCTCCTCCTCGAACGGGGGCCACACGTTTTTGGTCGATCGCCCGTGGCGAATTTTTGAATCGTTCAGAACTGGTCAAGGAAGAGACTCTGCTTTTGCATCCTGGCATTTGCATCGTACCGATCAACGCATCTTGCATGGTGATTATTTTCGATACGTATCGGTTTCTGATTTCACTCGAAGTTCTCCTGAAACTATGCTTTTGAATGAAAATATTTGTATTTTTTTCTGTATTTCTGTATTTATTTTATCACTGATAAATAGCATTTCATGCAGTACAACATATAATATTAAATACACTATTTTGAATAAAGCTATAAAGCTTATAAAGTTTGAACGAATATCTAACACACAGCATGCAAAACTTGCTCCAACGACTTTACTAAAATTGTTTAATACTTGTCAGTACCAAATCCTAGTCCCCTCTAAAATTGTATTAAAACGAAGGATCAGCAAAGCCACCCTCTTTCGATTCATTAAAACAACCAAGTCTCATCATCTAAATTCCGGGAAGAAATTTCCATGTCAAGGAACAATATACGCCTGAGAGGAAGATCCGAAAATTGTTTCATAGTGGCTGGAAGAAAACGTTCCGAGAAAATCGTGCTGAAACCGTGCCGGGTGCACGTCACGCACCAAAGGCGAACACGGGAAATATTAGCGGCACTTTTTGTCGACTCTGTAGTCGTATCGCTCTTTGTACACATTATTGTTCCACGTACGAACTCGCTGTGCTTTCATACGACACGCGCGTACAGTGTTCTCGTGTACAAAGCACGGTAGCGATATGCATATGCGAACGGTGTATGTTAATGACGTTCGAAGAGCCACGCTGCTCGCTACAGCACCGTTTTGAATAATACCGGGAGTATATCGTGTTTGCCTGATAGGAGCGTTGTGCAGCCTTGTAGCAATACCAACGAGATGTTTCTGTGGTGTAACTTTCATGGAAATTTCAAGGTTGATGTGATAGATTTGAAAAAATTTAGAATTAGAAAATTTGTATTTTGCTGGTAAATTGAAAAGATAAGATCGATGTAAGCATCCATCTTTAAGATTGCAACCGGATTAAAAATTTTATAAGTGCATAATGTATGATAATGTATAATTGTAATTTATTCTGTAACGTATAATGTACAAAATATTGTAAATTATTTCTTCATAGGAATTTCAGGCGTTTCAATAAAATACAGAAAAGAAAGAGTAAACTTTAAACGGGCACAAAATATGATTCATGAGTGGTCGCTGTTACCATTAATGCAGACTATAATTTGTGTTATTCTTATACTCGGAACAATAGGTATATATAACATTAAGCTGCAACATTTCAATATCCATAACATTCTAAAAAATCTGCGATATTTTCGAATAAAATAATTTGACATAAATTTCACATAGCAAAATAATAACAAAAAATTTGCATAGGATTTCATTTCTGCTTTATCCTTCGTATAAAAGGGAGCTAATATTAAAGCCACTAACATCCTGTAAAAACAAACCACCAAAATCCTACAAAACGAGAAATTAAACGAATCCCTCGAAAAACCACCCTCCATTCTGTGATGATACTTAACGATCTGAACAGCTTCCAACTTGGCGGAGCGCAACGGAAGCGGGCAAAGCATGGAAGAAGCAAGACAGGGTCGAGCGGCAGCCTCTCTACGTGCAGGAACTCTAAAACGATCTCGCCGGTTCACGCGAGATAATATTAATCTCCGGTCTCGTGTCGTGCCACGTCCTGTAGCACAACGGCATGCACGAAAGGAGCAAGAGAATCTGTCGGCGCAGCGGCGCCGGCGGCGGGAAATAGTGCTCTTGCTCTTAAGGTCGCGGGATCACGTGCACGTGGCGTGAAGCATCGCGTGGCTCCGTGGGATCGCCAACCTTTTTTCCGCTGCATCGGTGCACGCACGTTTGTTTTCTTCGACCGGTTGCATCCTCGTGTCAGGCTTACGCAAGCAGATCTACCAAGACGAACACGATGTGTTTGTTTCGTGGATGATCGTAGAAAAGTCGCGTGGCGAAAACGTGCTATAACGAAGTTTAGTTCTCGCTAGTTGTTTCTGAGTTTGAGATTCGGGATGAATGCTGAAAGAATTTTTAGTGGATTAGATGTTAGGTGTTTGATATTTTCATTTAAATAAAGCGGTGATAGCGCGGACTTTTATAGAAGAGAGTAGAGATGAAATAGTGCAACGTTTATTATCACTAGCCCTGCTACGTTTCTTCTGTCACCTCTCGATCCAATTATAATTTTCTAACGTCAATAAATATCTTCGCAGTTCGAACAAAATATAAAAACAGTTCTATCGCATGGTTCCTGTTTGCTTTAATTTTATATCAAATAACTTTTCAAAACGTTATAAACTCCTTTCATTCGTTAAAGTAACGGCAAGATTGAAATATAGAAATTTAAGAACGGTAGCGGGGTTAAGATTTATCCATACCCAATCTTTAAATAACAAGTTAAAAATCTTAGAAATTCCCTTATAGATCCTCTAAAACCGACATTTCTCGAACTTAAATAAAGACGTACATACAAGAGCATACATTATTTCACAGAAAATGTTAGCACTTTACAAGTAAAACGACAACCACTACCTCTTTCTCGAACCCTCAATTACCCGAGCAAAATGTAACGACCCAATCTGTCCAAGTACCGCCTAAGTAGAATAAGAGATTGCCGATCAGGCGTGTCTGACGCTGATCAAGCGGACAATTTTGTCGTCGTACGACGACAAAATTCCAAGCCGTTACGTTAAGACATTAAGAAGGAAAATGGTAATCCGTGTATGGCCCCGCAATCAGACAGAACCAACCACGTTTACTTTTAAACGCGTTCCCCGTACGAGGATCGTAATCGATAGCGATGTTATCACTCGTTAGCACGAGCGCGAACGCGTGGCGACGAGGCCAAAGATGCTCGAAAGAAGCTCCAAAAGAAGCTCGAAAGAAGCAAAAAGGAGGAACGGAGAAAAGAAAGAGAGCGATACATCTTTTCGAAGACATCGATTTCCATTCGTTTGCATGGCCGTTGAACATTATCATCTTCGCCGAGTTTATCCGGCAAGACATCATCGTGTAATTTCCAAGCGCAGATTATATAGGGTGGCTGGCTCCGATTCCGATCTCTCGCGCCGCGAGTCATGTTTTAACTTGCTAAACCGACTCTCTTGGCCAATCGTAATTTTCGTTGTTCCGGCTGATCCGCGGATGCTCGTGCGCGCAGTCCACCACTTCGAGGACATCAAACGAACGACCTCTCTTAATAGCGTCGCACGCTCTGCGAAACAGCCCGCCCTGGTATTATCCGCCTCACAAAATCGCGTGGTCCGTCAAGCGCTTGTAAAACCGACGTTTCGCTAAAACCCACAAAAAAGGAACATTGAGTTAGACATTGTCGACAGGGGTTTTACGGTAATCCCAAAGCCCCTGCTATGGTTGACAATCTATCTTCTCTTGTTTCGGGAAAACGAATATTTCAAAGCGTTTTCATTGTACATGTTTTCTTCGCTAGATATTGTAACAAATAGTTGTTTCTATCGATGGTCAAAGCGTTTTGGTATTGCTCGAAGATAATTGCATATTACATTTTGAAGATTAATTAAAGAATCTATGAATATTTGATAAGAAAAGTTTAAATCCTTCCAAACTCTCTACAACCTTAAATCGTCGTACGTACTTGGCAGTGAAAGAATTAAACATGTAATAAAATTACGCAACTACTTTACACTGGCTGCAAAAAATATTTGTTCATCGTACACAGTACATTGTACTCTTATTTTCCAACGATGCATTTTCTTAATCAGGTTTTACATTTCATATTCATAGAATCAAACTTTTGTAATTATATGCAAGTACCACTAAATGATACGAAAATCAATATACTCGAATCTAATCAATTAGTATATATGCATGGTAATTAGAAAAAGTATTTGCACATCCTTATAGTTATTGTTGCATTTGCATACTAATCAATTAATTCCAAACATATTAAGTTTGGTACCATTTAATAATACCGATAGCCACTGTAAACGCAATACTAAATAATGCACAAATATCTTTTATTTTTTACCGCAGCAACCGCGGGTACATAGATCAAATCGATGGCGAGAACCTTTCCGAAACTTCCTACAATCTGAAACCTACTCCCACCCTCTCACAATCCACAAGAACCTTCGTACTCTAAAAAAGCCCATCTTAACACCGGTTCACTTCACACCTCAGCCTAAAAAAGAAGACTCTCATTTTTATCAAACGATCCAAGCAAACCGACCGAGGATCCACGAATCGAAGCTCGCGCGTTCGCGCCACAGGGTGAAACGGTACGATCGACAAAAACCGATGGGTTCGAGTTATTTATTGGCACGCTCTTAGGACAGAGAGGACGAAGCAATACGATGAAGGTGGAGCTTGGACGGTGGACAGAGGCATCGGTACCCCGTACCCGGAGATATCTTATCTGAGACACACAGTGCGCGGCGTGGAACTCGCCGCGTATACTTACATCCTCGCCGTGGGCCTGATACCACTCGTTGATAACGGACAGACTAGTATCTGATGTACGGGGCAAAAACAAAAGGCGCCGTCCAGCCCTTCTTCTCTGCTCTCTCACCCCCTTCCCTTTAACCGGTAAAGCCTCGAGCTCGTCGACTGTCTACGCCGCGATGCGGTAACGAGGATCGATCTCGTTGCGCGGCCGATTTATATCGCCGAGGAATGTTTTATGTCGCACGAGGATGCGTCCGCGAGGGAACCACAGGAACACGTGCAGAGAAGCGCGTCGCGTTATCGGATTCGAAAAGGCCGCGAGGAACTCCTCGCATGCGAGACCGGGGACCACCACGGAGGAGTATCGCCGATCGATCGCAGGTGCAGGGTGTTCCACGCACCGACCGACTATGAAGTTATACTCCAGGCTCCGGCGGTTATGTAATGCGAGTGTTGTGCAATGATGCGAGGTGCAGATTTTTGTCGTCCCTTGGGGTGGGTGGGACGCAGGAGATTCAAGGTTACTTCCGCTTTGATCAGTTTCGGAGGTGTGAGTTTGTTTTTCGTCATTCCGTTCTCGTTAAAAGTTTTAGGAGTGGCTTCCAAGGTATGACTTCGTTTCTGAGCCTGGGATCAGCTGATCGACATTAATTTTTGAATATTCAATACCTCCACCTGGTCTATATATAAGTAATGTTTGGAATGAAAGCTACTTTCGTTACGTTGTGGATTGGGATGATTTTGATGTGGTTTAGTTGAGTTTTATTGACTGAATTTATTGTTCGATCTTAATTCAGTTATTGAGTGCTCGGTGGATCTGATCTATAAGTAATGTTAAAAATGAAAATACTCTAGTTATTTTTTAATATATAATTTATATTCTACATACGTAACAGGGACGAGAAGATTAATATAATTTTAATAAAGATTCGTCTATTTATAGTATTTACAATAAAAATGTTGGATTATCGTTCAGATGAATTTACTTTAGATGCTGAGTCGACTTTAATAGGTTTTGGTATTAATTTTAAATGAAACCAGCATTAGCGAGACAAACATAAATAGAATTCTATTTAAATATAAAATCGCAGAGTTAGCATTGTCTTTTCATTAGGATACATCTTCGAAACGATCAGCACAAAGACAGCAGTCATCGGCGCACGAAACGAACGAATGCAACTCGGTGCATCAACCTTCGAGGAAAAAGAGGCGATAAATTAGGCGAGCTTATCGACGATCGTTTGCGCGTGTAGAAGCTTCGGTTCAGAAGCTCGGAGTATATGTAGACACGTTTCCGTTTACATCCTTTCGACGCTGAGAAAGCGGCAAGGACTCGCACAGCTTTCGTTCGCTGCATAAAAAGTCGGCGTATTGGTTTTACGTTCCCTTATTTATGAGACCATAAACTCAGGCCCAGGATTCGCTAAGTGCAACCACGCGAACTTTGCAACCGAGCTGCCGGCTGCACATAATCAACAGCTCTAGAGAGAATGTATTAATAAATTTCAAAGTCAATCGCGCGACGGTGTCGATGACTGGATAAGATTTATAGAATTTCTGTTCTGGTTATCCAAATAGAGTGAACATCTTCGAATCGAAATAAAACGCAAATTATTTGAAATTTGTCTGACTTCTTTACTTTAGTATAAAGTCAGCTTTATGACGTTAATTGTGGAACGTAATATCGTTCAAGTGTCATCCTTGACACTTTTTCCACTATATTTTCACGTAACTGGAACTAAAATTCATCAACGTCGTCTATGATATTGTCTTTTAGCTTGTCAATCGTCTCTGAATTATTGTTTTTGTTCTCTTATCCTCTTTGTGAAATTAAGCATCTACAGCGTTCAGTGGTGATTTGTTTATATTTTCAGATTAAATCTATCAAAAACAAATGAAAACACGCTGGACCGTTTCTCGCTATCAGTTGTTGAAAGTTGTGACGCTCAATTCAGATAACTCTGTAGAAATGTTATTGATTCGAACTATCCGAAGATGCTATTATTCAATGTGCAAAATATTTTGAACGTAAACTTTGAAGTATACATTTGAAGTATACGTTTGTAGTGAACATTTGCCTTGATGCTTGTGTATTTTTCCACATTGAATTCCAATCTGTAATCGGATTTTTCTATCATCTGTATTTCTTTTTATATATTTGTATCTTTTATTAATTAATAGTTGCTAAATTTGTAGTCATTTTTTTAGTAATAGTTAATAATAGATAAAAGCAGAAGTTTTTCAGGGAAGTAAGAGATGATTGCGCGAGTTGAGATTAGTGTGCAGAGGCGGCTGGTTGACTAGAAATCCGCAAAAAGCAGTCCGATATCTCAACCGGGGTAAGGTATTTGTTCTGAGTAAGACTATCGGAGACGTAAACATTTTTCGCGATAATCGACAACGAGGAGTGTCTCTGTTATCTAGCTGTCAATTTATACGACTGTAGATAACAAAAGCTAGTTCTTCCGCGACTCGTTTCAAGTCCTGTAACTACTTTCTACGAACGCAATCGAACTAAGGTGTAAAATCGATTGTCACGAAAGTTCCCGTATCTACGTTGACTAACAGAAATCTAAGAAAATACATAAAATATCAAGGATATTTACCTAGCTAAATCAAGATAATAGCTATGTTTTCTCATTAGTAGTTTAATCGTGTATGTAATTTAGAGAGAAATTTTTAAATTCCAAATTTTCACCAGGATATTGAATACTAGGTGAAATTCAACACATACAAATGTATAAATTTTTCATTGATATGTTTCAGACTATTTTCTAAGTTCACATTTTTCGAAATTGATTAATTTCCTTTATTCTTTATCATCCCTTAACCTTTACCTTATCTGCCAACCTTTTTTCGTCCATCTTCCCTTTTCTTTATCTTTCTCATTTTTCTTCTGTCATTCTTGTTTTCCCTTATCTTCTGCCCTTTCTTTCTTCTATCCATTTCTTTCTTCTCCCTTTTCCCTTTTTTCCCTCCTGTACAGAGTTGCTTTACACGGTCGTGACTCCAAAGGTATGGATTCTCGCTTTGTCTTCATCAAACATTACCTTTCTCTCTTCTTTCTAGTTTCGTTTCCCCTTTCCATGTTCATGAAGGATACTCACGATGGATTTACACGCGTAACGAGCTTTTTATCGCGGCACACGTTGTAAACGGGCGGCAAGTGTGCCGCGAGTTCATCCAAGATCATTGGAGAGGATTTACCGCGGCGCGATCCTTAACTGGACGTATAATGCCGACACGACGGAAGCAAGAAGCCGATCCTGCGTTTGTTTCGTTAATAAATGATCGTTTTTATCCAACACGGAATTGGATGGGATAGCACGATGTCTAGAGATACTCGTAGCGTGATCATCATCGTTGCGAGAGCCTGGATTAGCCTCTTCAGCGACTTGTTTGTGCCATGGGGATTGGTGATACTGGTGCACGGATATGGGAAATCCGTGTTGTTCGCAACGTGGCGAACATTACATAAGGAAGAAGCAGATAAAATTTGTCACAGAGATATTAAAGCTAGCATAGGTCTAAGATACTCGTTCGTTTATCTTCACATAAATCTTTCTCCAGAATAATTTTGTGACGAGTTTTCATGCTATTCCAAATATCGTAGATAAGTAAGAAACATATTTTTCTGCGTCGCATATTAAGAAATAAGTATCTTACTATTATATTACATTAAAATGTACAAGTCGTTTGTAAGAAAATAATTTATAATTACGGAAGAAAGTAAGAAATACAGTAACTTTTTCAAGATATTCTAAGAGACAAATACAATTTGACATATAATTTATGTTGTGGCGGCACTCGAGTACGGAACTTTCCAACGGCTTCGCGACACAAAGCGCTATACCTTCAAAGCGTAAGGCCGACGTGCCTAATGTACCATCGATATCCCTACGGTTCTTTCGCCGAATATTCGGAAGAATGCATACGCGACAACCGCCGCGGTACATCTAATAAACGCGTGTGTAGTAGGGATATCGAAGGGCAACTAAGGAAAGAATCCGTTCGATTTCGAACAAAAGAGTCATTCTGCCCCAAGCCGCGAAGTGCGAAAGGTTCAGCATCACAGCGAAGCAAACACGAGCCGAGATACGCGATTGTAAACTCTCGATGGTTAATCATAAGTGTGGATCGTATAAATTGTTGACTGGTGATTGTTAATAGTAATAAACTTTTTGTTGAACATCTGAGTATTCCTTCCGCACCTATCACGACATACCACCTCAATGTTTTTGAATCGAAAGAATTTCATTCTAGAAGTGATATATTTTTGCAAAGATACGAGCATTTAGTTGAGCTCGATAACATTTATCTTAATGTTAGTCTATACTTGTTACCGTGTATATTTCATCTTAGAATTTGATACGAGAACATCCAATTGCTAATTAAGGTTGAAAATTCACGAGGGAGAGGACGACTTGTTTAACGATTTATAATAAACGATACTGAGTTCCAACTTGTTCGATACACTCCGTTAATCAACGACAAAATTGATACACATTTCGCCACTGATATACAGTTGCGCAGAGAAATTTTCAAGAATCGCAATCTTCGCGTTCTCATTCCTTCGACGACAAGGTATACACATGTAGCATGCGCCATTCTTCGACGTTGACGACGCGAAGGTCGCACAATTTCTAAGTTTTCTCGACGTTTGTGGGAACTCAAAACTTCTCACGTCGAGACTAGATACAAACGGGCCGTGAGGATCTCTTGCAACGCACGAACTAGATGATGGGAAGCGTCTGATTACTCCCATCTGGATTCCCTGGCGGCGGATCATCGATATCGATCCGGATTCTAGCCGTTTTACATATCGCAATTTTCAACTCGTTCTAAACGTCTTATCCACTTGTTGTTGCGTTAATTTCATTGCAACTGTGTGTGCTCTTATTTCGTCACATTTTACATTCACCTGCTATCAATATGCATCGACGTGTGTAACATTTGCTACGAGCATTGCTACGTGAAAGAATGTCGTATCTTAGTTTTATTTCTTTTGGCGTAAATATGATTAACATAGATAGGCTGGGAAATTTTCTGCATATTTGTAGATAAACTGCTCTTCGCTTTCAGTATGCTAATATAAGATTCTGGTTTGGAAGGAACGAAAGAAAAAGTGAACATCTTTTTTTATAAATATCAGAATACTTATAAAAACTTACGTATACTTGGAAAATCGTTACGAAATTATTAAAGTTTCTGAGCATTATTATCTCATTCGAGACGTTAGACTTAAAGAATACATATTTAACATTATGATACCAATCAATTTAATATGATAAAGTTACTACATTTTCTCTTATCTGTCACATCTTTCGATTACAAATTTGACCAATTTTGATATTCATACCATTTTTTAATTTATTGGTATCTGATTCCACGTATACTAAAAACAATTTTACACCACAGATTCGGGTTTTGTGAAAATTTCTTGTAGTGTTTTATCTGATTCATGTTAAACTTTTTCGACAAGCTTTAGGCTAGAAAATTACGGAGGTCAACATTAACCTATTATACTTTTCTATATTACTGCAACTTTCAGAGACAGGCTCAACAAAGTTTCGCTATGTATTGTTGAATAATGAATTCATTCTCATTCGCATTCGGAAGTACGTTATAAAAATTATTTGAAGAATGTAAAAGTATGTGTTTGGATTTTGTGATGAAATTTTTTAATTCTATATTAATAAAGACATAAATTCACTAGATAAGTTTCATACATATAAAAATCGTAATTGCTCAATGTACTCTTTCAAGAAGATGCGAATAAGATACGGTAATAAAGAAAGACGTGGTATTCTATTTTATTGCACTGGTTCGTCGCCCCAAGGATTAATAATTCAAACGTAAGATTAATTTAGAATCGCGTTTAAATTTAAAATTAAATTAAATTTCCTGTGTAGCTTGAAATTAACAATGCACCATCCTATCAAGTATTAATAATATTCTATCTCCAAATACCGGTTTTCGTGACAATGTTAAAATTTATGGATTTAAAAACCAATTGATCAAAGCCTACATAACTCACGAACTAACGTAAACGATCCAATACGTTCGTGACCACAGACCGGAGACACAGAGACCTACATCGGTGGTTGGTGGGGCTATCGACGAGCATTTTGGGGTGTGGGTTTTCGTGGAACAGCAGTAAAGCCAGTCGAGGTCGGGCAAGACCGCAGATTTATGCGTAGTAAAGGCTGGCTAGCCGGTCTTGCTCTTCTTCATCCCCTTTTTTCCCTCCAGGATCGCGCTCGCGCGAGCCAGGCCACGCGAAGAAGGACATTAGCGTTGCTTTCGTCGGTACTTACGAACAGTTACCGCGTAGCATCGTAAATTATTGCCCACGCCCCGAAACTTTCAGTCGTACTCGGACTTTTCGACTGGAACAATCGTTTCCAGCCCACGTGGTTTCGGTTGAAAGAGAAGAAAAAAAGAGATATTCAAAGATCGTTCGTGAAGCAGAGAAGACTAAAAGCGCGTATAAAAATCGTTCTTCCATGCGTTCTATCTGTATTATCGTAGTCTTATGCTATATATGTATATATGATTAGCAGGTTAATTATAAGTTAAACGCGTTTTGAATAATTAGTGCAACTGATTGATGGCGTTCTTTTGCCATAACGTAATGATGCACCCGAATTTTTTCCGCTTCTTTTTTATTTCGAATCTTGTGAGAAGTGGTAATTTCCTTCGAGCGTTTTTGTGTTCCTAGGGTTAATTTATGGGTGCAGCTCAGAAACACTGGCGTTTATTGATTTTCATTTTGGATCCTGTTTTAATTTGGTTCTTCGTTCAGCGCTTCGTTAAAGCGCGTTAAGAATTATAGCGATATTCAAAGATAATTTATATAAAAGTGATTAAAGGTATTTCAGCACGGAGATATAGTTAACTGATATTTAAACATAGATCGGTATATGTACGTTTAAGTACTTTTTCTTCCTATTTAAATGACACTTGACTATGTCTTTGTCTTAATGTCAAAGAGCGTAATTTTCGCTATAGGAGTTATATAATAATGTTAATTACAATTGCGTATTAGATACACTTGCCCAGTTTGCGGTTAGAAATTACTGCTTAATTAGTTTCAACGTCGGTTATCGTAATTAGTCGTGTGAATATTCATACCTCAAGCGTATGATGCAGATACCGTGTTTATATAAAGAAATTTCTGTTTATCACATACGTTACTACTTCTACCTATCTGTTAATAATAATTAGTCTACAAACTTTTATGCAATTTTATATTTTTATTAATATAAATAAATTAAATCTTAAGTAAATCTTACAACAAGTAGTCCATTTTGAATATTTTTTACATTTTTACACATAGATGGCTTGCTGGTCAAATATTGTACGTCGACTTTCATCGTTTTCGAGAGAAACGATTCTAAAAATTCAATGGTACTTAATAAAATAAATAAATCTTTCTCGAATTGTATTTTTTCAAATAGCTATTGTAAAATTGCAAATTGAACCTTTTTAGCGATATAAAATTACAAAGGCGGATCATAGATTTTGAAAATATTTCTACATAAACTATATACAATAGATAAAAATATCATTTTCCGCAAATTTATGGAGCAGATATAAATATGATTTTTATATAATATAAAGAAACTGTCAAAAACTATTTCTGGCACATAAAATAAAGAGTTACGTTTAACAAAAGACGGACGTACAATGTCTGTAGAGTAAGCCATCGATATTATATACGATTTGCACACTTTTGCATTTTTAAATTTCTCACAACTATATAACAATTCACAATCTAACAATAAATACACCGAAATATCCCCCCAAACCATTCACCCTTGAATCACACCGAACAAACGTTACAATTTCGAGAACGATGTACCGTCTGGCGAGCCAGCGCGGCTGCGGCACGATAAAATCTTCATAAGGTCCGACTGTTCGTTATCGTTTTCGTCGATTAATCGGGCAAAGTCCCAGCGAAATCCTTACCAGGTAATACGACAAGGTTCCCGTGGCCCGTTAACAAAAGATCGAAGGGGGTGAACGAGGAGAAACGACAGAGTGCAAGGTAAACAAAGAAGGAAACGAAAAGAAGAAAGAAGCAACGTGGTTGCTGGTCCACGTGGGATCAGCGGCGATCGTTAAAGAAATATCGACGTCGTATGCGCCTCCTTGCGAGCGGTCCATGTCGAATACGCCGGAATAGTATCTGTAATGCGATCGCTTTGGCACTGTATGGCGATAGCATCATTAACCCTCCGTGCGGCGAACGCTGAATAAGATCTTGTTATGCGATATCCGACCGTGGAGGGATAGCGGTCGCCCTCTCGCTGCACAATACTCGCTAATTAAACGACCGGTCGGCCCGCCACCGCAGATACCAGAGCGCGATTGCTTTGTCTTGGTCCACGCGGGGCAACGCCACGCCACCGCGGCCCGAATTAATTGGCGGCGAGAAAATAAATAGGGAAGCGCGGCCGATTCTCGCGGACGCGACGCGACGTACCACGCAATCCACGCCGGCCTCGCAAAGTGCCTGCCTTTCGCGGAAGTTGCGAGAGTTTTGTGAAACGGCAGATGATCGTAACGGGGCTTTACTATACGTGATTTCTAGATTGCGGATATTTATACATTTATGGGAAATTTAAGGATGTACAAATTGCATGTGGAATGCACGCCATGTACGAACATGTACATATATAAAATATTCAAATTATGGTACTCGTTATACGTAACTACTTATTAAGCGAAGAATTTTCTGTATCTAAGTTCTGTTTCTTTAGTTCCGGCTATAAAGATTCGTAAATTTGCATGAACATTCGTGGTTTACATAGTGATTTCAGAAGGAGAGAATTTGGCTTTTTCGAGGTCTTTTATAGGTTCTCTCAACACGTTCACTGCTTACGACGCGTATTCGAATCAGCACATACATACATACTTTAGATTACGCATGATCTCGTTTTGAATGTAGTACGTGAATTGAAAATCCCGAAATTATGAAATGCATTTCATAATAGTTCGTATTCAACAGGTACGTAAAGTTTCACAATACAAAGACAGGTAAATGTTTTATTAGCCTAAAGCATTGTACGAAATGAAAATCGGCTCCGCGACAAACGTGTTAACGCTCGTGCTTGTGTGAGATGCAGCCAACCAATCATTTGTAACATATTTTTTGTAGTAATAAATAATCATATTCTCGTATTTGTAAAATCGCTTGTCTTCCTTCCATTTCTAACCTTGTGTTTTGCACCTTATGGTATAAAGAACGTAGGATATAACATTAGTATTGCAAGAAATATCTTATTATATAGCCTAGAAGTAATTTCGTTAAAAAAAATGGTGCATTTTTGACCGGTTGGATCGAATAACGTTGTATGTTAAGGGGCTAAATTATCTCGTATTAGGTGTTCATCATCATTATCAAATTCACAAGTTAATAGATCCAAATTGACACAATCCAAAACATTTAAAATTAATTCTACAATAAATGCTTTCAAAAATATTGTAGTAATCTGTGAATAGTGAAAAAAAGAATTGGAACGTTAGTTAACAGTAACCATCCCATAACAAATTCAACCATGAAACAAGAAAACTTTTACAACTATATTTTATAAGTTAGAAATTCGCCTTTAATGAATGCTACAATAAAATGAAATTATAAAAGGTATGTCTGCAGTGAAAGTCTAGGCTACGACTTTTCACTTGCCAATTCAGTAATATCGTTAGTCATTAAGAGTTCAAAATACCAAAACTCGCCACAACCACATAAAATCTGAAAAACACATCCTTTACCATCATACTTTAATTTACCTATCAACTTCATTTCACATTTCACGCACCCTAACAAATTACATTCTGTAAAATTACCTACGAGCATATACTCCTTTGCCCATCCATCATGCGGGTGATCTACCAAACAAAACATGGCGAATCATCCATCTTCCCCATTTCTCTCCGCTATCACAACCCGGTAAAACTATTCGACTACCCTCCATCGCATCGTGCAGAACCAAAGCCAGAGAGATCGGATACGATTCGTTTCTTACGGCCACGCGATCGAAAGCCAGCTACACACCCGGTCGATCTCCGTGTTTCAACCTGCCAGTCTTTAAATTTCACGGCGAGCATCGACGTGCTAATCGCACGACAGTCCAAGGAGAACCTCCGGCGGAATGAAAACATTTCCAGCCGCGAGTGCCAGTCTGTCCAAGAATGGAGCCTTAACCGGCGATAAATCGTCATCCGATCGTGCTTGAAGCGCGCTTAATTGGCGGTATCGGCGACTGGTTCAGTCAAAGAGTTGTGAAAATCCGGCGTAACCTGTCGCCGGAAGACTGGACGCACGTGTCACTTCTTTTTTCATCCTTTTTCTTCGTCGTTGGCGAACCAATCGAGGAATCCCGGTTAGACAGAGCTCGTAGAACGACCGAGGGACGCAAGAACGAGCTTATGTTCTTACTTGGGAACGGGACAGCTTCTTCTTTTTACTTTTTTCTTTTTTATTTTTTCGTTCATCTTGTTGGTTCTCCAGGCTGTTTCAACAGGCGTGGTCGAGCAACTGACGAGCGCAAAACTTCCCTTGAATCGAAAAGTATCGTCCACAGACAGTATGATGCTGGTCTAACCTGTTGCCAAGAATGTCCCTTTTCTTGCAATATCCACTGAATTTCTTCTCGCGTATTACTTCCTGATGTGAATGCATCGAAGGTGTTTGGAATTCGTGGAATTCATTCCAGTTACAATGTTAATTCGTTTCGTAGAGATGAATGTTAATTCGTTCGAATCGATGAAATTATTGTGTTTGGCAGGGACGGTGTTAATTGGTCTAGAGCCCTATAATTATTGGAATATTTTACTAAATAACATAGCACGAATTTTTGTTTAAAATTCTTCATCGCTATCAGCAACAAATTCTTCGGGTCCTCAGAGTATTCAGTTTCTTCTAACTAAAAGAGTTTTATGAATAAAAAGCGTGACGACATTACGTCTTGTTAAAATTTGGTATTGTACGAATCCATCTTCTAATATTATAATAAATAAATTTAAATAAATAGAAATAAAATAAAAATGTATAAAAGTAAATATCATAAAAATAAAATAAAAATAGAATAAAAATACTGAACAGAATTAAAAATACATTAAATAAAACTAAAGTAAGAATACAAATTCTTCTACGAGCCAAACTATCAAAATACCATTTTAAATTCTCCGCCAGTTAATCAGTTAAACCTCTAAAAATTTCAGGTGGCGCGGCCGAATATCCCCTCCATCCCTAGAGACGATCCATCATTTAAAATTAATGTGATTTTAAGATCAGACGACGATATTGATAACAAGATAATTAAAAATAGGCGCGGCTGGATTCTTCGTCAGCCTGATACATCCGTTCGTGACGACAAACAGGTGTGGCTGTCTCCAAAGATTGCGTAGGAACGTCACGCGGGTATATTTGAAAACAGGTGTTCGAACATCGATAGAGAAAGGTGTGCTGGCACCATTAGATACGCGTGCGATCGTATAAGTGCATATTACACAGTCCAGTTAATCCGACGCGTTTAGGAGACTCGATGGCTCGATTATTTAAAGGTCATGGGTTGCTCCTTGAACCGAGCCAATGACCTTGATGTACAATGTATTATAATTATAATATATTATAATATAGATTCATAATATAGTATATTTTATTAAATCTTAAATTTAAGAAAATCTACAACATTACAGTAATTACACAGAGTACTGGCGCGCACCTTTATTTTACAATGATACGATTTTTATCAGATTCTATATATTTTATTTTCATAGTATCAAACTTAGTACTCAGTCATGATATGAAATTGACTATACTCGAACCTAATTAATCGGTACAACTTCTGGCAAAAAGTTTTCGATCACGAAATTGGTTTAAAATATTCATGTTTAATAGTTGTAAAATATTATTATACGTGTATATCGTTGAAACTAAATAAGAAAGTAAAGGAAGCTTGGTCTAGAGTAAGTAACGACAATATATCAGAAATTATTTTATTTATAATCAGAAGGGATAGGGAAACAAACGAAATATTGCGCGGAAAAAAAAGATTCGTCGATGATTTTGGTTTTGGAAAAGTGATTGGAAAGTAATTGATCAAAGCAATTGCTAATTTCAAATTTTCGAAGAAATGTCATTTTCTGAATATTTTATTATGTTTGCTCGTGTGCGTGTGATTGCTTTAATACGTCGTGATATTAAAGAAATTGAACTTGCACAATTCGTGGATATTTCCTCTATCGATAATCTTGCAGCTTTCCATGATTCTTGTTAATTATTTACAACAATATAAAAACTGATTCATGAAAAAAAGCTACAAAATAAAGATGATACTTTTAGTCAATTCTGTATTACTCTGTCTGATCGAAAACATTTTGTCAGCTGTTTCATGTAAATGTTATAACAACTAAAATGGTGTGCCAATACCTTTTGTAGCCACTGTACGTTTACAGCAATGTTTCAAAATGGCACCATATGTGAAAATGGTAGTAAGATATCAAGTTAATTGAAAATTGTTGAAAGTCCAAAGAGAGATAGGGTAAGAATAAAATTGTTAATTAGAGAGATTGTAAAATTAGAGAAAGATTCTCTAAAGGATTCTTTGTATTAGCGTTGATTTCATATGACAATGGATTTTCTGTGGAAAAGAGTTCACGAGTTTTTTCGCTGATGACGACTCAGATATGATGAAATGTATGAAGACTGTGATTCCTTTAAGCTATTTACGTGGTCTGGAAAGTAACTACAATGGAATCTCGATAGTTTAATTAGCGATAAGTTAGTTAAGAAATGTAGAACAGGACCACTATTGTACCGAGGTTAATGGATTAAAGAATTCATGAGGCATATTCGTTCAAAGAAAAAGTCATTTGTAAACCCAATTGAACGCGATGGATTTTTGAATACAAAACTAAAGTAATTACATGTAGGTGCGAGAGTCCTGGTTATACAGAGATACTCCTTCGATCGCAATATGTAATTATAATGGAAATTTCTAATTGTATACTATTCCATATGCCAGCTCTCCGATTCTTCTTCTTAAGCCTTCAATGATTGTTCCTGGTATTTGAAATGTTTAAAATATTCGAAATGACGATATCGTTCGTGGATTTCATCTGCATTACATTCGACTAATACTTTGTCATCGAATATTTATCTAATGATTGCTCATCGTTCTACAGAGAGGTATATGCTGAAAAATAGTCAGCTTGGTAACCAGTAGGAAAGATATAAGAAATATGTATATAGACTTTCTTTATTTTCTAGCAAATTGCTCTTAGATGAAGCGATTTAGAAGAAAATATTTGTCATAGGGAAAGATTTTTCTGCATTCGTATAAATTTTTACAAATATATAACGATATTGTGAAATATTGGCAACGTATTTCTCCATGTTAATTTGATAACTTAAGAAATCATTTTAAAATACAAAATATAAATTTATGAAGTTTTCTAAACCAAGCTAATCTAAACCTGTCGTGGATCGCTTACAATTCGATTCGTTTGAAAATTACATAAAATTAGAACTTGATAATTTTCAAGAAAATCGATTACTTTCCACCAAACCTTTCTTATTCCATAAAAATGTACAAATTATGTAAGCCTAAAATGACACAGCACGAAATATGCGATATTTTTTTAAATTGTACAAGTACCTAAAACGAATTATTCGTTTATTAGACAAGAATTCGTAACGAGTTAACGAATCGTCTGTCGGATAACAATTTTACGATTTCGAACCTAGCCGGAAAAATAAATCGTAAAAGATACTTTCCAACTACACGCAGTTAGAAAAAAAGAAAAAAGGAAAACCCGTCGTTAAAGCGGTGAACAAACACTTGACAGCCGTCCGGCGATGAATGCCATGCCGCGCAAAAATCACGAGGTTGACTTTGCCTTGGTACGGAGGAGTCGATGAACATGTAAACGCAGCTGCAGGGCTTAAAGGTCCGTTCTCGAAGGCAAGCAGCAATCATTGACGATGCAATCGCGGGGGATGCAACGATCCGCGAACGAAGATTCTGATCGTAGCCTGTACTTAGGTCGCAGGACGAACGAATGCACCCTCGAGGACTCGCCATTGTGATAGTAATTGCCTTCACCTTCGATGGGACCAGAAACCGGATCACCACTCGTTCGATCCAGATCGAAGATCGTGGTCGCGTACTGGACTTCGATCCTTCCTTGTCCGTCGCGTAAGGTCACCGAGAAAGATCTCTCGCGTTATCTCCTTCTTTCTTTTTCTTTGTGATTTGTTTCTTTCGTAGATTAAAGTTTGAAAACGTTGGAGAACCGTAACGATAGACATAATGATCTGCAATATCGAGTGATCGATACGTGTGACATGATTAATCTCCTATCTTCTCTTTTTATTTTGAGGTATTTAATGTTCGTATATTTTATGTCTTTCTAACATCGAGTTTAAGAAATTTCAATTGTACAATTATTTATTAATTAATTATTAATTTTATTAATTATGTTAAGCTCGTTACACATTTCTATCGATTTTTTTGTTCTTTCTTTTAAATTTCGCAAGTTGTACAAGTAACTAATCTTTTTTCTGCATTGCATCTATTCTAGAGTTTTCCCAAAATATGTACATACTCATTGTTTATAAGACATTTTTTAATAACGTGCACCAATACTTTCTACACCCAATGTAACTGTCTTTGGATCTTTGTAAATGTTTGCGGAATTATTTCGAAATAGGATAGAGAATCAGGATTACCATTTCAAAATGAAGAAAAAGAATTCCACGTTCTGGCATTTTATCGAAGGGTGCAATTAAAAAGATGATAGAGGAAATGCCTGGGATATTGTAGACTTACAAAACATGTATTATAAAGACTTCAACAACTACTAATAAAGCGTTTAATGCATACAATAATAGAGTAACTAAAAGCGGAATGTTTTCTTCTTTGAAAAAAGAAGGATCTGCCTTGTGTGATGCTCTACGTCCGAACTATTGAATTCCCATAAAACAGTTACTTTAATATATCCAGTTACAAAAGTATAAAAGAACTTATAATACTGTACAGTTGTACATTCAAGATACTTCACATTATCAAGGAATAGAAAACATTATCAAGGTAATTTAGTATTTTAATTCTTCTGTTACGCTGAAAATGGTGATTAAAACAATATAAAGTAAATAAAACAAAGAACTTTGCTTTCCACAAATCGAATTCATTTAACATCGGTGGCTTATTGCATAAACATTAACATTGCATAAACATTATATGTTCACATTTGGCGAAAGAATGAATATCTTTTTGGAAGGAACCGTTCTAAAGATTCTATGGCATTTTATAATTAAATAAATATGTATTTGTCTTTATCAATGCTACATAAAATTGTTTGTAAATTGTATGTTGATCGTTTTTAGCAACATAAAAAACACGACAAAGATGAATCATGGTTCCTGAAAATATCTGTACTGTAGACTACGTACGGTATTACTTGCGCGTATAAATGTGATTTTAATACAGAGTACAATAACTAAACGTTAAGACTAACTAAAAGTTAAAAACTATTCGTAACATATAAAATCTCAAATTTCATAAAAACTAAATATACAATATTTGTTTAGCAAGCCATTAAAATAATCAAATTACGCAAAAAGAAGTTAAAGGTACCGCGAAGCTCAATTCGTCATTTTAGTCAGCGGCTGCTTCAAACGGCTCAATCCTACCCGATTCGATCACTTTTTCCCGACGCGGTGTTTTTTCCAGATCGGTGTTTTTTCGGAGAGTTGCCGAAGGCGCAAGATAAATGGCCGCGCGGATATTCTGCCTGCGGCATGCAATCAGCTTGACACAATAGGTTCTTCTGTAAACCGGAACACGTCACAGCTAATGGTCCACCTTGAACCCGTTATCCTGAGGACTCCATTTGGGCTCCGATTGGGCCCTCGAGGAGGGAAAAGAAGAGGAAACAGGCGAAGATAGAAGGAGAGGAAAGGAAAGAAAGAACAAAAAGGGAACCGTGTCGAGGTGTATCTATGCCGGTGTTTCAAGGGTGCAGCGAGATATGCGGTTGCAGGTTGCCGGCAAAGGTCGTCGGGAGGCTTCGAGGTGAGGAGTTCCCACACTTCGAGGCTGCCTCGAGCGCGGAGCGCTAGAAGCGCATGGGTCAGACGCCTGTGCGCGCCTCGAGCGACGATCATGATTCAAGTAATGTTACACGAGACGAATCCTCGCGATCCAACCTGTCTTTGGCAATACATATTGTGATTTTAGTGTTCGACACTTGAGGCAAAGCACTGAGATATAACAGATAAGAAAATATTCATGAAAGATTCGCGGTATTTGTAGATAAAGTAGCAAGTATTGAAATTTCCTCTTGTCAAAGGATAATTTTAATTTAGAAATTTATTAGATAGATCTAGAATCTGAAGTTTGATGAGAAGAACTGATATAACAAATAAAAAAGATACTTCACGAAAAATTCGTGGGTTTTACTATACATGAAGCGGTGAGTGTTCAAATTTGTTTTTGTCACAGGGGTAGTTCTAATTTGGGAATCGATTGCAATTTGTTACCGATTGTTTCCTTTTCTTATCAATCGTGTATTATATTTTTGAAACAACTAGTAGGATACAGATATGTAATGTATGATGTAAGCACATATACTTGAGAGATTTTCAATAGCCAATTGACATTAGATATATTGTTCATCTTTCAATAATTGATTGAATATTCGATAGTTTATATGTATGTGAATTAATTAAACGATCGATCGATTGGTTAAATAATATATATATATATATATATACCTAAATGAACAGTATTCTGATGGAGTTGAAACAGCACTTATATATCCTAATCGATAATACACTGAGCGTAATAGTTAGCAATTTTAAGGCAGCAATTTAGAAGTGCCTCTACTTTTCAGACCTCTTCAATTAAATCACGAAGTATGTACTCGTGGGAAGTACTACTCTTACAAATTCTTAAGGATACTGTTCATTCGAGAGAAGTCAAAGTACTCGATACAGTATTAGAAATATAAACAGATAAAAAAACAAACAAACACACTAAGATAATAATAAGGAAAAACATTTTGATTTATTCGATTCTTTATTAAAGTCAGCAAAAAAAAAAAAAAAAAGAAAATGCTTTATTCTAGTGATTCAAAATGATAGTCGAAGTGCGTCGTGATAGCTAAAAAATATATACGATGAAAACCATTCCAAGCGATCAAAAATAAAAGCGAGCAACATAAAAGTGGTATGAAGATAAGGGAAACGATAAACTCATAATTCGCTAACAAATACATATATTAAGGGACATTAGATGCGAAATTAAACTTACACGAAAAGGAAGCCAAAAGTAAAATCACATCTATATTTCATTTGCTAGCGGCTTCATCGTGCCTTAGTAAGTTGCACGTGCTCTAGGACGAAGCTTGCTCGGAGAACGTAGAGTTTCCGACATAAAAACGTACTTTGCGTGTCCGGAAGTCGAGGAAAGGAGAACTGGTGCCTCGTGTAACAGCGTCTGAAAGTGGCTCCAGGCACGGCGCGTGCAGGACGTGATTGTGTCGCGGATTTCTTCTCTCTATCCGTTTCTTCATTCTCCGTATACAATTCTCTTCGTCTGCCACCACCTTCTCGCCGTTCATCCCCTACCATGCAGACCCGCGCCTTCTCGTCGTGCGGCTCCTTTTTGCTTCTCTTTCGCTTCTCCACGTTACGATAGAGCGGACGGCTCCCACCGCCTCCGCTCGACCGCGACTACACGACTACACAGCCTCGGCTCGTGCTGCTTTTGCTGCTCTTGCTGTACCTAGCTGACTTCCATTGACGTAGGTAGCTGGGGTTTCGAAAAATACCTTTAGCTTCTGCCACTTTCCTCTCTATTTCCTTTTTTCAGGAAGTAGCTCCACCTTCCGTCACTTTTTTCTGCCTTTCCTGTTTTTCGAAAAATAACTCCGGCTTCTGTTACTTTCCACTCTCTTTTCCTTTCTCTGCCTGAACCATACCGAGGCTTGATCTCTCTGAATGAAAAACTTGGAAAATGATTACGCTCCTTCTCTATGTTTTCGTTCTTATTGGCATGCTGATTTTTAGTTTTAAACAGATTCTAGAATGTGTTTCAATGTTGCTTCGTAATACAGCGTCGGGTTTTTGTATGGTCTCTTTCTTTGGAAGTGGGAAGATGCTTCCTCATAGTAGAATTATAGCTGCCTAGGATAGACGAGTAAATTTGAGTGGTGAAAGGTAAATTATGGGGTACTTAACTGTGATACAATTTATTCGCTGATATCCAAATGTTAAGATAAAGAAGGCGGATACACGTTCGTGATGTGAATCAATGTGTGGTAGATAAAATTTAATTCGGAACCACTTATTCGGACATTTTACCATGCAACCTTGTTGCTACCTATGCTCGTTGTTGTGCTCTACTGTTCCAGAGTAAAGACAATCGGCAAAGGTTTCTTCTTTCTAGGTTTAACATAACAATTTCGCAAATGACATATAAGAATTCGTATAATTCTTCTTTTATAAAACATTTTTCACAAATGATTCCTATAAAACTTCCCAAAAAAATCTGAACTCTGACAAACGTCCACACTATAGGAACACGAGAAAATCCAGTCCCAGAGTTATTGAATCATATAAACCATAGAAACCGCGTCTATCCAACAGCATTTGCTCCATTTACAACTTTTTTCTCAAGAAAGTGTCTTCCCTTTGTCTAATGGATGGGAATCGCAAGAAACGTAGAAAATCCCACGAGTGCCGTTTTCAATCAGAAGGCTAAAGCCACAGTAGTATCGGTTCACCGCGTAACGTCGGTGGAAATCGTGTCCGATCACCGGTGGCATTTCACGAGCGATTGCTTGGTAATCGTCATCGCGGTCGACGTGTCTTCTTATCGAGGGCCGGTGGATAGGCCACTTGACAAATCGGCTTGTTAAGGCCGGTAGTTACGCCAGTGTTCCTAGGCAAGGCGCGTGGCTGGAATGCGGCGCGACCGTGCTGTCGCGAGCGACTGAAACGCGCCGTGGCCAATAGGAAAAGGGAATTGAGAAGCTGGCTTTCCGGCTAGCTGGCGTCAAATCAAACGATTCTGCAAACGTCCCGCTTTCTTTAACGCTAGTCTTACCAGTTCCGGTCAAAAGACCAGTTTCAAATCATCCGATTAATCAGTTTCTCAATTTTTGTTAATATAAAAATTTACATACAATTAGGTAAACAAAAGAAATAACAATGGATATACAATTTTGAATTAAATTCGGAAATCAGTCATTTGTTAAGTCGTTCCACTGTTTTTTGTACGTCTTTTCAGTAAGTAGAAACTTGGGTCGGTGGACTAGATCAAAGAATGGTTGTGTTTCTGTTTTATTTGTAAAAAATGTCCCTTCTTTCCAAGGTCGTCCTCAACGTTCAAGGTCTGACCTTTATCTTGCTTTTTAGCAAATAGAAACTTGAGTCATTAAATGGGTTTTATTTCTGTTTTTATTCTATCCCATTTTTGGATTTTAATTTCGTTTGTATAAAAAAATTTACGATATGGATCTGTGACACTCCTTTTTGAAAAGTATTTCTGCAAGAATTGTGTTCCTGCTTTATTTGTAAACAAAAATGTGTATTAAGATATATGATCTTTCTATAGTTAAGGAGGGTAAGAAGTGATGATATAATAATAATGATGTTTTGGGAGACAGATTTACAAAAAGCGAGGATACCAAGGAAGATGAAGCAAGAGATATTTATGCAAAGTTCCTACGTTAAGAATCTTTGAAATATTTTATGGAAGGTAATTCTAGTAACGTGCGTTTAGTGATTCAACGAGTAGAATAAGAAATAGTTCCATTGAAGGAGAAACAGAGGAGAATCCTGCATCCAAAGAGACGTTTCTAAGAATTCTATTAGTTAACCACAAGTTTTCAACAACACCTTCTCGTTCCTTTCACAAAAAAAGACAGAAGGATTCTCCGAAGCACAAATATTATCAGCATAACAGCGATTAGTAAGTAGATAATCACACCAAGGATATCGATGAATTTTCTTCCTTTAGCGAGAAAAATAGACTATTTATACTTTAAACCTCTAAAGCAATTTTTAAAAAATGCTCTCTCTCTTTTATTTTTCAGCTTAACAAGTCGATTAACTTTGTTCAAAATTAACAATTAAGTCTCTCTTGAGAAAATTTTTCAATAACCATATCGTCGATTATCCTATCTAAAACTTTCAAGCTGGCCAATGCAACGTTTGGAAAACGAAGACTACTAAAATCTACGAGACGCAACACGCGCCTTCGAAGAGGAGGATCGTCGCCAGGGGCTGTGTCCTTTAATCAGCGACACTATATATCTAGCGAACGCACGGTGCTTAATAAGAGGGACCGACTTAATTACGAGGATATATGGCGAACGACGGAGGCAGCAGCAGTCCCTTCGAATCGCGCGCACCTTGGCTCTCTATATCGAAGCTAAAGTCTCGATTTGCATACCGAGTCTCTCATTCTCTCTTTCTCTCTGATCTCGCGAATAAACCACCGTGTTGCTACTCTTTATTTCTCCCTTTTTCTCTGTTTCTTTCTGCGTCTCTGTCTCTTTACCTCTATATGTATATTCGAATGGACACCAAGACACAGACGCATACGCCTCCGCGGCAGAAATATTATTTCGAGCGGTAGAAACTCCGGTACGCGTCGTTTCCTCCCGTCTTAACGACCCACCTAATGAACGTTAATGTCTAAGGGCACAGATTCTGCGATTCCGGCGCCATCACGATATACGGTCGCTGCTGTTTGCGCCTTCCTCGTGGATTTTAACTCGGTCTTCCCGTTCTCACGCGAGGGTGGGTGGTAAATAGGGAAAAATTTGCATAAGTATTTATGGAGACAAAGAGGAAGGTTCGGAAGAATAAGAGGAATCTGAACCGAGGGTATTTGAGTGCTCGAATATTTAGAGATAATACTTAAAACATGTTTTCGTATTATTTGGTCTCCGTTGTTTGATCTTGATCTTGTATTATATTTCACAGTATCGGAGTATCGTTGAGGTAAAAATTGTTGTTTGGTCTTTTACATTAGAAGCTTCATCTATTGCAAAATGTTGTAAAACCTTACAGACAGATAAGTATTAGAATAAATAAAAATATAAACGATTCAGTGACATAGAATCGTAGATGTGTCAATGAGATCTCTATATAGAAAATATAGATCTTCCTATAATGTAGCGCTTCTACGATACATATTTCCATAGCTCTTACGAAGAAACCAAATCGAATCTCAGCATCAAACAAGTATCGAATCGCATGACTTTCCGTCGATAGCGTTTCGATAAAAGGAAAAAAGGGGGCGCCAAGTATTTCTGGGCTACACCTACCTGGCCGAAGCGAGGCAAGGGCATCGATGCGCGGCACGAATCGTGATTTATGTAGTGGTACCACCAGGCTATATGGGACCAGGGTATATCATTGTTGCCATCACAATGGCACGAAATGCAATACTCGTACTCTATCGGGTGCGCTTTCGCATAATGTGTCATAAATAGGCGGCACACAACGCCGCTCGCATACCGTGCTGAAACAATAACCATTGTGGTGGATGGTGGGCACTACCTATGGGCTCACCACTGCACCGTGCCGCGATGCCGACTACGCGAAGCGCAAGATTTTTATCTGAAGAGAACCTTGACGCGCAGGTGGTCTTATCAGCTCGCGCGGAAACACCTCAGTTCGAGGACCATAAGCGTTGAATTCGAACGCAAAACCTGATCAATAGCATCGATCGTTTTAAAAGACGCAACTGATTTGTCGTCGATCGTCTAGCATAGATACTTAAACGTACATACGAAGGTCATATGGCAACAACACGATAAGTAGATCACGAATATTTATGCAATCTATTTTTGTGAAAATAATGGAAACAATACAGTCTATGCAGAGATTCCTTCATATAGATTAATAGGATTAATTAATATTTAATATAGCACCTATTAAATAGTATTACGAGTACTATATTTCTTATAGTTTACATACTTTTGCGTATTAGTATACATTTTACGAATTTTTATACCTTTCCCATAAAAGAATAAACACTTGCACTCGAGTGATAAGCCACGTTGATTTTGTTGGTCTTTTAATTTTGATATCAATTCGTAGCCAAGTGGGAGTATCTTAATGCGACATAATCGAAAAAGCGGAGTAGCCTTTATATTTGGAATTACGTCTTTAGACGATAAGTATTAATAATAATTAATTTCAATAATAAACGTGTTTAAGATTAAATAAGCTCATTTTGTTTGAACAGAATTGATTGGCCGTGTTTATGAGAAGATTTTAGATTTTAAGATCGCACCCCTATAAAGAATAGAAAATACGACTTATCGTTAAATCGTGAACTTTTATGTATTTAACGGAAAGTTGAAGGCGCAGAAATGCACAGACATGCATAATACGGAAAAATATATGAAACACACTCAGTGTAATATTTATCATAACGATGGTACTTAACAAACTAAAGAAATTTCTTTCTAGCTTCCATTTTTACATTATATTCATAAAAATATAAATTTGCATGAACTTTACTTATCTCTACTTATCATCTTTTTTCCTATACCCTTCATACATGAACGCACAGAGTGCTTCGTCAACTTTAAAAGAACCACATGCTACAAAATGCTATACAACTATGATAATATTTAATTTTTTATTCCACGTTGCAGCTTTATATCCAACATCTTTGTTCCTAAACCACTACCAACAAAATCCCCCATTTCTTTCATGCAAAACGACCACCGACTTTGTCGATCTCAACGGCATTTCATCGTAAAATAAAGTGCTGCGGAACTGAAAGTTCCATTTAACGGTACAACTTGTGGTCGATCGTTTAGTTTTGCTCTTGATCTTGCTTTTTGGATGACGATCGTGTTTGCGGTTCGCGAACTGGTGGCGCGTGAACTTTCCTCTCCGAGCAACACGCCATGTCCTATCGTGCTTCGAGTACACCAGGAATTTGCTGGCAGAACCTCGATTATTTCACGACTTTTCTGCCTGTTGTACCTCGGCTCTAAAACCGCAACCTTGTACCGACGTTTTTACCAGAATCTCTTGTTGTTTCGTCGCCGGGAGTATTCATTCAATTTTCAATTTCATTGTCCCGCAAAATGCCGCAGGAAGAATTGAACTACGACTTGGACATTGTTGTACATTTCCTCTTGGTACATGTCTATTTGAATTCTTTCGCTTTATCGTTGTATTTTCTCGTTTTTACAGTAAAAGGAGGCAGCTTCGCTTTCCAGTAGTTTAAGTAAACTAACAAAAACCAACTCAAATCGCTTTTCCAAACGTACTATAAATTCATAACCGATTAATATTTCTAATAGTAAATTTTCGCACTTTTAAACATCAACGTTACACTCGTCCAATAAATTTAATTTAAATATTAGACCTTCTTATTACGCAAATCTTTCAATCGCAAATGTGAACGAATTATTGCTAATATATGAGATTTTTCATTCAAAAATTGCTTTCTAATTAACGTCGTAATCTGTTATATCTTGGATTTCAAATTCATGCCAATTCGTAGAAAATATTAAAATCCGATATATAAATATTGCTTCGTGTTTAAATTACATACTAACATTTTGCATATATGTACGTAGATGTGTACTGCTATATACTTGTATTGCACGATTTGCTCTATATTTAAATTACATATTAACGTTTCGCGTGAAAATATTGCTTTACGTTTAAGTCGCATAATTTCCAATTATCCTTGACAAAATTTTCAATTTCAGTCGACTCGAACATGACTAACCTCTTGCATTCGAAGCAACGACCAGTCAAGCCACGTATTCTTTTCTCCTAAGCTCCGTCTAGATCCTGAATAATCCCTTTCAGCGTTCCGAGAAACGTAATCCTTGCAACCTCATCTTCGTTTCAAACTTCTAGATCCGCGATGTGGGAGTCGACTGGTGGCCGACTGCTGCGCTCTCGACCGTGGGTGTTGGAATCCTTTCACGGATGTTAAAGATGGTTTACGGGCTTGCGAGGCGCCCGACCTTGTTCACCGTGGCTAAAGGTCGGAACACGGCCGTATGCGGTGGAATATTAGATGTTATCGCGCGATCCGTACGATTCGTGTTGTCTTGTCCCGCCATGAGGAAGCCTCGACACTCGCGAGAAACGATTACGAAGGCATACTGCAACCGATTTGCATTTGTCTGTCGTGTGTCTTCCCATTCGTGCGTTCTTCTTCGTGTCGTTCGTGTTGTCAGTTTGATTGAATTAGTTTGATCGAAACAGAAATTATCACCGCGACTGCGAATGTAGGAGAACAGATACGCTGCAGAATTATTGTAGAACGAGGATTTTGGAGAAACGATGAGATACTGGAGAATCGCAACAAGGATTGTACATGATGCAAAAGTCGCGATTAACTTACATGTTTCGATTCTCCTTTTCCCGCTCAGTGATCCTTCGTTTGTCTACGTATACCTTTTTTGCTTACTGTATCCTCAAAGGAAAAACAATCTAGAGTTGTCAAATCTGGCGATCAAAGACTAATTATATCTCGAATTTCTGGAAATTAAATCCCGAAAATGAGACTTTATAATTGGTGACCGAGACAGCCAATTGAATCTCGAATTTATCGAAATTACACTGCTGGCCATATTGGTACTTAGTATAATTTGAATATTTTTACCGCTTTTATTTTCTATTTATTTTATTATGAATTGTACGAATGTCTTATGATTTAAAAACATAAAGTGAAGAATTAGAATTTTTCGATAAACACAATCAACAGGTGTACTAATGTTTATTACCGAAATAGCAATGTATTAGGTTGTCCGGAAAGTGTCTTTCTTTCTCAAACGTGTTTTTTACAACAGTACACCTTTATACAAACGTAAGATCAGGTCTGTGAAATGTCGAGGTGTTTATCTCAACAGAACAAAATGGATCGTACGTAATTCGACAAAATAATATAAAACAAAAAACGTTGTGCGTCTATTACTTCCTCATAAAACGAAAGAAACCTAAACCTTTTCGGGCAACCTAGTAAATCCCGCAAATAAAACTCTAAAATTTTGAAAGCGAATGAAGAACGCAGTAACCTTCCATGATAAACGTCTCTGGTGTACTTTAAATGTTGTGGAAAGAAGAAAAGGAAAAATTATATCGAAAAAAATTAAATATTTCCGATGCATTCATAACTTTTGCATCAGCCTGTAGACGCAAGGAAATGTTCAAGTGGGATATGATTTAAAACAGCGTTGGAGTAGACTTGCGAAAAAATTATCGAAATATTGAAATGAGAAAATATAATTGGTAGATGACGACAGATATTTTAAAAAAAATGAACTAAGCTTCGAGGGTGCGATATCGTAACAGGCGTGGGTGATACTGGTATTCTTTATACATATCAGCATAGTTCCGAGAATAGTGGGCAAAGGTCATGCATGACGCATTCGACTGAATGAAATTTGAGGTGAATACTTATTCGTTTGAATCACATATTGCAGACTGACTCATTTTACGTCAATGAAAACGTAATACGCATCCTGTAGTTTTTTAAATGTTCCATTTCGACTCCGTGACGCATGATCGTCGTTTTCACTTCGAATGGGAATTCTTTTTAGGAAAATTAATAAAAATGTGGTACTAATATATTTACGTAACGCGTTGTATGTTACAATAATTCCCCTGTAAAAAAACTTTCAACATATATCGGAAAAGGAGAAAGACTATCGTATGAATAAATTTACGATCATTTGTACCGAGACCCTTGATTTCTAGAAATTTCCACTGCTGGTAAATGGTACCATAAAAATTTGCGAAGCGTTATAGGTTCATTTTTCAAAAGTCAGACGACTAATTTTAATGGAATTCGCCATTTTAGCTTCCGTATAACCGATTTATCGTAATATGTCAAATCGATACGTATGACAGACGAAGACTAAGTACATAACAGAACAATTGCTTTCTAATTTTTGTCTCTAAGTGTTATTTTCCACCAACATATCTAAGATTCAGATAAATTTTGAGCTCGTTAGCATTGTTAAAGCTCGATAGCTTTAAGCAAATAAGCTAATAGGTGGAGAAGTATGTACATAACAACTGATGAGCTTTTCCAACGAAGCTTAAGCTAGTGGCTAAACTATTATATAGGGTATTCTAGTAACTATGGGCAAGCGAGTGATTCTATGTAAAAAAGTAAGTTATTTTCGCGAAAATCCAATTTGAAAATCTATCGGTCAATACACCAATTAGTTTCATTCCCTATTGAACAAGAACGAATAATCGAAGGAAGTTATTCTATATGTGAAAACAAGTTGAAAACGTAGAACAAATCTTTTTCGTTTTCGAGACATCGAATTTAAAAATTCGAGTGAGACTGTATTGGTATTTTCCATTTTCTCTCGATTTTCTTGAAAACAAGGCCTTGCTCGGAAAAACTTTATTTTACTTCTAGTCGTGCACCGAAAACAAAAATAAGTGGACGTAGACAAGTAGTAATATCAGTAGGTATCAATAAAATTTAATCCAACTAGTACTACTGTTACGTACATAAAATTCTTTTTATTATATGTATTTATGTATATCATTATAGTACATAGATTATTTAGTAAGTAATTGAAATGAATATTTACGTTTTTGTGTAAACAAACTGTACTTAACGAAAATTTATTAATACTATTCATTAATACTATTTTCACTATTTTTGTCTGCAATTGTACTTTATTACGTAGAACAATAGTTTGGTGATCGTTTATTCGTATCCAGTCAAGAACTAGTTAAGTAAACCAACACATTTTTAACAAATTTCTAAATCCGGTTTCCTAAAAAAAGAAGCGTAGCGCGAAAAAACGTTATTCTACATATTCACTATTACTTTTCACTGTCCTGTACGTGCTAGCTAGTTTACATACCGTCTACAAGTAAATGAACGAAATATTCGTCTAGGAGCCACCAGCGCAGTGAAAGTTTGCTTGAGAAATGAAAATACATCCCGCAGTTGTATGTATATTTTTATGTCGGAAGAAGAAATCGTGAGACATGCCTCTCACTGAGAAATTCAAAATTGTAATTTTCACATGTATACAAGATCGTTTCTTCGTATCAACATCGGATAAAATTTTTTATAGCCTCGTATCTAATTTATTCCATACCAAACTTACTTAGATCGACCTTCTGTCAGATTAATTATCGTTAAGCACTTCAAAATCCATTAGCACGAACTTTTCAATCATTCGCCGTTTTAATCGTCGATCGAGTAACGGGACATAAATATTCAACAGGAACTTGCTAATCTAATATTCGAAGTTTAACAAGAACATTGAGAAAGTGATCGGTTTGATGCAAAACTAAGCACAATGATTAATTATCAATTAACTGTGACGAGGCGAGGTCTCGTCGAAATATCGATAAACGGGGACATGACTCAAACAACGTGTCACCAAGGGCCATGCTGGCGTCATCATGCGCCGATTGACTCATGTGCGTGGGCAAGGTATGCGAAATGCGTACGACGACCGGTGCGGTGCGAGAAACGACGCGACGCGGCGCTCCCGCGCTTTTCTGGGACACCGATAAATCCACGTGCGAGCCGATATAAAATGCCGATGACGCCAATGGTGACAGCGAACAAAGAACAGAGAACGAAAGTGAACCATTATATTTTGAAAGGAGAGCGAAAATACCATTACGGTGCAATTAGTATAGTTAACCTTCTGTTAAGATGGGGAAAAATTAAAGACGCTACGCTACTGCAAAAAATCGTAATATTTTTATTTGATTTTAGCTTTCGTTATATATCTTTATATCTACTTGATAGATATTTGAAAAATATTAATTGTCACAACTAGAGTGGGGATTTTTGTGCAGATTTATATTTTTATGAATACAACTGAATCCCTGACGTAGCACCTATGCAGAAATTTGATTTACCTATCAAATATTATACAGAAAAATATACTTTGGATATTTTATATGTTTTCGCATAGGTATCATGTACATCCTATGCATTTCTGCATCTTTAAACTTTTCGTAATTTCACGGAAATCTGTAATTTAGTCCTATAACATTAACTATACTCTTGGTTCTTTGTAAAACTTTCTTAATTAATTCCTACAAGACATATCTTTGAGCCTAATAAGTAGGGGTCATTAAAAAAATATCAAAATCAGAATTCAAAGCTTATTATGCTTTTTTCTTAAGATCTTCAATTAAAATCTTCAATTAAAAAAGAAAGAATATGACATCCAGCTTTTTTTAAAATATTTTTACGCACTTATTATATATTAATACCATGTTATAATTAGGTAGTTAGAATAAATCATGGTTTTGCAATTAACATATGTCTTATCAAGAATAAGCAAAGAATATATATATTATAAAATAAAAGATATTTTAATTTTATAAAATATATATATATATATATATATTTGTATGACTACTATTCATACTGTATTAATTTGTCACTAATTGAAAGTGTATATTTGCGGTAAATGTCTTGTACATTATATTTGCTTACTTACATTATATTTGATTACATCCAAATTTCAGTATTACAACCACGGCGATCGTGCTCCATTACAGTACTAACGAAATTTCAAACAGTCTCATAATATATTCATAAAAATTGTATATGATAAGTGTTGGAATTTCGAATACTTTCGTCAACCACTGTACTTGTATTCTTAAATGATAGTGTATGTAACGCCCGAACGGTAAAGCCACCGTGCCCCGTGCCCCGTGCCTCGTGCCTCGTGCTCTGCTCGGCGACCGATACGCAAGTCTGGTTGCAGAAACTTAGGCGCCAAAGCGCGTTTCTCTTTTCTCCAAACTACCGACTCGATATTCCACGCATTCTTTCTCAACCCACAGTTCAAACCGCGCGAATATCGAAATTATCTCCCAGTGGAAGCAGTTGGTCTTCTCGCGCTCCAAGTACAAGAGTGAGTCATAAGAGGAATGGGAATTCAATTTTAAGATTGCACATAGTCCGCGGGTTCCGCGCCGATTTATAACGGTGCGGCGACCGTTTTCCGATCGTGGGTGTGAGCAATTCTCCAGTTCATCTAACAATTCCTCAGACTCCCACGCGATTCCGGGGCGACGACGACGACGTGACTTCGGGCGTCGACGTCTGTTCCCTTTGTGTTTGACCAGCGCAGCGTAACCGAGAATCGCGCGCTGACTTTATCTTCGAGGGACACGGCAATTCTCCTCTTGACCCGTGTCGATCAATTAATCTCCCTGTCTCGGCCAATCCGAAAAATGAATCGTGAAATGCGCCAGACCTCGCGCCACTATTACAGCCTTCGCCTCCAATTAATTCCGCCGCGCATTCTTCGCGTGTATTTCGATATTGAAAGACGGATAGTGGGATGGCATTTTTTGTGACCATTCGTGAATTAAGAAATTGAAGCAGTGCATGAACAATGGTAAAACATAAACCTTGCGTCTGAGTAGGTATGCAGTTTTATGATACGCGTGTGATATCGATTAAGATGAGAGATGCAAGTTAAAAATCATGAAATTTTGAAAATATGATTTAAGATAATCGATGTAGAGTACAATTCATCGCCCTAGTTCTTAACTGTTTTAATTTCAATTTTCAAAAGAATGTAATTAACCAATCCACATATGCCTCATTGATATACAGTATAAAGTATAAACAATACAAATTTATGATGATATGATGGAAATTCTATTTAGAAAGTAACAAATATTCAGTTCTTTCGTGTCCCAACTTCACACGATAATATTAAACTTCGTAAATTTTAAACTCAGTTTTCTCAGTTCGCGAACTAGTGGAGATAGAACAGTTAAGAATTAGAGCGGCGATATACTGTCGCGCTCATTAGTATGTGAATACTTTTATTTATATCAAGGGCGAATATTAGTAAAATATATGAATAAATGGTAAATTAATAATCGAGAGGAATATTTACCATTTTCTTGTGGAATTGACAGATATATACATATCATATAAAATATTAATTGTTTATGTAAAATCTTATCGATCGTATGTACATTATAGGTAATCGAATGCACGATTCCTCCACGAATGTTCTTAACCGATTTTAGATATTGACGCTAGAATTAGTTAGGATAGTTAATCTATCAGTTTGGAAGTATCTTCTCTTTTATTCATACGTTGATAACTAAACGAACGAAAAATAACGAGCTCGTTGAATGATAAAACTGCATCATGTCTGACAATTACATATATCAATATTTATTTGCATATTAACATTTGCAGATAAATTATATCGTGTTATAATAGCCTATATATCAGGTCTAATAAAATATAAAATCATTTTGAGTCTTCCTATTTGTACACTTGCAACTACTAGTAGTTGGTATACTGTATTAAAGAAAGCAAGTATTCGTATATTTTCATATTTAAAATTTCACGATACAGACATAGCTTTCATAACTTGTACAATTTTATGATATTGTCCTGAAATATATTAGAGTAAAGTGAATGTAGTAGATATTTAGTTCGAATATTTCGAAACACAGTTTATCATAGAACTAATGTCCCTGACAAAATAAAACTTAATGATCGGAGAAAAGAAAGCAATAAAAAGAGCTGCAAAATTATTTCTACATGCGATTCGCCGATTACTTTTCTTAAAAAGGAAGAAACCACCTGCAATAACTCTACTTGATTACAAGTCGAGCTAATGCAACTCGCAACCGTATAACTTTCCCTCTTGGAAAACTCAACTTTCCCATGGCTTAAAATTGACAACAAAGTTACAGCTACTTAAATTGTGATCATAAATCATAATCTGATCGCAAAATGAAATTACGTAGATGAGAAGACTCCAAAAATAGAATCTTATAGCGAACAAAAGTTCAGAGTAAATCTTAAAAAAAAAAAAAGAAAAAAAAGAAAAATAGAAAATTTATAAGACATTATGATATACAGGACTAAAAGATATACATACATAACCATCATTGAGATTTTTCCGGATAAAAGTAAATTTGGTTTTGTCGAAGGAAAATGAGATTTTCTACATTCCAAGATAGAATTCTATTACGTATGTATAATGACGTACAGAGGAAAGTTGAAAATCGATACATATTTGTTTCTCTTGTCAGTTATAATTAAACTGCATATTTTTTATACAAAATCATATTTTTATGAACACAATAAAAAAAATTGAACTTATTAAAATTAAAATTTATTTCATCCACTAAATATCGTAAGAAGTATTCTATTTTTGGATAACTTATATACTGTGCATTTATGCACTTTTACATTTCCCATAAATGCATAAAAATCCGCGGTCTAACATCAATTCAGTTTTGTAAAATTACAGGATTTTTTCCCATTTTACTCTTTAAAATTTCTTTTCGCCGTTACTGTTAATTTCTAATTATTATACTGGTACATGGAAAAGCAGCATACTTATAAAATAAATGAATAAAGCTAAATAACGATCATCCAAAGTTCCAATTATAATTTTTCGTTGGCAACCATTAATCTCCCCAATCCACAATTTCTTGACTTTGCAAATCCCAGGTAATTGAAAAAATCGTGTAACCAGAAGGAAGTACAACCTTTCACAGGCTCCGATATCTCCTGAAACGTTCAAGTGAAACGAATACAAACTCCATCCTCGACAAGTACAGACAACACGCGCGGGATGTCAAGCTGCGAATACACGAGGCGAACAAACACACGTAAGAAGCGTTCATTTGGAAGACCAGCCAAGAACGTAAACCATATTCCACGGCAACAGGAAGAAGACCACCAGGAATCGTTGGACTTAGTAATTGCATAACTCTGGAGGTCGCGTCAGTAACAAGCGGCTCGTTTCTCAGATCCTTACGATCGTAAGGTTAATCAGAAATGACTAGCATTCTCATACACTGGTTCCTTGTCCGACTATACATACCGATGATTTATCGCACAAATATAGCATGATTATTTTTAGCGTTTCTGAGAAAAACAGATTTAAAAATTCACTAGTACTTAGTAATTAAATAAATATCTTTGCGCTGTATTTATATTCATCGGTGATATTATAAAATTGCTCGCAAGTTGCGTATATTCGTTTTAGCGACATACAATTACAAAGGTGGATCATGGTTTTTGAAAATATCGTTATATTACATATAAAGTATATACTACAATATATAAACTACATACAATAAACAAAGATATTATTTTCGACAAATTTATCAAATAGATATAATTATGATCTTTATACAGCATAAAGAAACAGTCGAGAACTATCTGTCGTATATAGAAGCTCAAATTTCATAAAAAGTAATACGCGCAATATTTGTGCGATAAGTCATCGATATATTCCACGATCTGCGATAGATACACTGGCTCGTGAAAGCGTTCAAACACGTAGGAAACATTTATGTATTGGGTTGGCAACTAAGTGATTGAGTGACATTGGGTGGTAATAACAAAACCTGCAATCACTTAGTTGCCAAACCAATACATATTGTACATATATGTCATATAAGATATTTTGGAATCTCATTAACGCTGTAACGAGACACAGGTGTCATCGTTATATTGCTCGAATTTGAAAGCAATTTGTAAATGTATATAGAAGCTACAAGATACTTACCGTAAATATACATTTAGCAAGAAATGAACATACAGCACGAATAGCCATTTCAAGCATTGTATTACTCTTAATTAAGTGTTATACATGTTTCTACCCAATATTGAAGTTTATTAATATAATGAATAATTGACTTTAAGTACTTTAGTAATTTCTGTGAAATATATATTTGTGCTAAATATTTTGTAATGTCTGTATACATGCATATATAATACATATCGTTGTTACTTCTTTCCTTTTGACCTTTTCCACATTTCGTTTTCTCCATTTTATACGATGTTGCAGAATTGTACGCATATCCGCGACACCTGTCTTTTCGAAAAGACTCATCGATAAATCACGATTTCCTCGGGCCTGAGTCAAATTCGGACGAAAGCAAAAATAAGATAATACTGTACAAGGAGGGATACCTTGATCTTTTGATGTTTTATGGGAGAAGGAGAATGTTAAAAATTAGCATTTAAAATAAATCATTTTTAAATTGAATTCGTAATTAATCGAACGTAACTTTCGAGGTCCTATAATAAATCGAGAAATGTCACCTGTCTGACGAGGTGATAACAAGAAATTTACTTATTCGATAGAGTTCATGAATAAAATATTTCTATAAAATAAAACAAAGTGTCACGAGATGATCGATAATGATGATAGCATTGTAATAGCAGATGGTAATTACCAAAATGAAAATTTTGACCATGAATTTTGAATAAACAAAGATATTATTTAATTCGCTTGCTAGCATCGACTACTCTATAGAGAAGATGCATGTGTCAAGGTCGACGCTTCGTGAAGAGTCTATCCATTTCTAAAAATATCGTATTTCAGATAGCCAGAACTATAAATATGTCATCAGGGTTTACGCTCGATAGCGGCTTGAATGGTGGTACTGCCGCGGTTCTAATTGTAACCGAAAGAGTCGCGGATGTTATAATTTCGGGGTGCCGACAATCGACAAGGGACTCGACGTCCTTTGTTTTCTGCCGCCGAGGATCGCGTGTACTCTACATAGGGCCGTCAAGGCCGATGTCTCGGTGTCACGGTGCCCCGTGGAAGACAATAAGCATTTTCTCGAAGAATTTGACCACGAAGTGAGCAGGCTGACGAACCCTCTGGTAAGAGGACTGACAATGAATGAAAAAGTTCAGTACTTATCCGAGAACTTTAAACTTTCGCAAGATCGAAATCGCCGAAGATCGATATACGTATTATCTAAAACACTGATAAAACAAAAGATCAAAGAATCAATTAATTCGCGTTATTTCAACTTTCTTATAATTAAATATCCTAATGAAACTTTCAACTTTGTTTTAAAACTCCGCTGAAACTATCAATCTCCCCATGTCTCAAAGAACACGGTAAATAATTAATACCACTCAACGCTAATCCCATTACACTTTCTATTAAACTTATAGTTTCTAACGAATAAATCACCAACTTCCACTCGGAAGTCGACTGTTCAGCTCGATCTGTATATATATTTATATACAGAGTGTCTCACATAATTGAGACAATCTATAACTCTGAAATAGTAAAAAATAGAAATGAATTTCATTAGACAAAAATTAAATGGTTTCGAATGATGAACGATCTGGTGTATTTGTTCGCTCTGAAAGTGATCGTGTCTGAAGGATTTTAAAGTCACCTATACTTGTTTAAATGAACTATAAATTTTTCTATACGTTAGCCGATACATTTCTTGCTTCTTTGTAAAAGAGTATTTGGTTAATTTGTACGTCTAAAAATAATTAGTCTTCAAAAATATTTCAATTTTAATCTCATCAAATTTACCGTGTGAAAGACAAGGAAAACCTAAACGCAATACTGCGTATTTTTTCCTTAACTCTCATATGCATAATTTTGCAGAATTAAAATCAAAATATCTTTTAAACTAATCAATTTTCGACCAGAATGCCTTAACACGTTGACCAGCACGGTGGTCATCGTTGAGCCACATATTACTAAATTTTTTAGAATAATCGAAATGAGATGAAATAGAAAATTTTCGACGATGTGAATGATGTACATAACATTTCAGGAAAAAGTGCTCAAATACGATAGAACACAACATTTTGCAAAAATTGAATGTATCGTGTAAGAGTAGTATATTTCGGTTTATCACTTCCAAAATATCGGTAAAATATATGAAATTCGTGTGGTCAACGTATTGATATTTTTTATAGAGAATACAAAGAGATTGCACATCGATTGATGTATGAAAAACTGTATAATTCTATTTGAAAAATACAGATGATCTTACGATATGCAAAACTGGGCCACCCACAGTAGATGATACATCGCATGGCACTGTTTAAATTTGTCGAATAAAATTCCTTTATATCTTAGATCATTTAAGGGTGATAGTTTGCCCCGGTTGCGCGAGACACCCTGTATGTCTCGAGATTTAATCATTTTTCTTGCTTTCGTCGCGCGACACGCGCGAAGAATCGCAGCTGCGCCTGCGCACATGCTCGCAAATAGTTTCTCCGTATAATTAATTCGCGCGATCTTTATTCCTACACAGAGAATTAATAGCTAGCAGCTGGACTGTGACCACATTTTACGCGTGTCTCGATAATTTCGCAGAATTCAGAGCGTAGCTATAAATCCAAGCGATCTAAATGAAGTTCGTTCATGGGAAACCAGTTCGTGCAAGGCCAGAGACGCGAGCATGATTTGTCATAGTGTTTCACCGTCTTGATTGTACCGCAGCCACGCAATTATTCGGTGCTTACGACTAATTTAGATGATTAAGACGACATAAACGGCGCAGCCCCTGCTCCAAAATAATTCTCGTATTTGCGTTCTCTTTTTTTCTTGACATTCTGCTTCCTCTTCCTTCTGCTTTCTTCCGACTTTTTGTTCCATCGTATCGTTGTCGAGTCTCGTGCGTCATGGCGGCTTATAATTATTCCATTACGAGAGCAGATTTATGTCGCGTCGCGCGAAATTTCTATCCTGCTCCAACGACTTCCGTCTCGCGAAACCGTGAGAAACGCGCCTCGCTGTTCCGCGAAAGTTGATGAGCGCTTCGACTCGCGGCTCTTGTCATCTCGTGTGCGTAACCACGGAAGTTAATTAAGGCTGCGTTTACATTAGGAAACTACAGTTATCAGTATCAACCAAGTATCAAGCAAGTTGAAACTGAGTTTTGGCTTTCAATCGTTGAGCCAGAAATAACCCATTCGTCTGATTTTGGTTCAACGACCTATTCGTTTCAATCGTAGTCGTTTAATATAAACGCAGATTTACAGAAGTAATTGATTCTCAATAGAACTTGAAAATTTGAATAAAATTTTATTATAATTTCCATATCGGAGTTATCGGTATAAATGTATTTAGAAATTAGGACAAGCTTTTACTAAATTCAAGCTTTTGCTAAATAGAGAAATTAGCATTATATAAATGCATTATAGAACCGATATGAACATACGGTATCCAAACCTGGAGATAAGTATCAGACCAATATCGAAATACTACAAAGTATTTAAACATTCGATTCTTCGTTATATTAATAAATCATAATATGTAAGTTGGTCCATCCTTAGGAGTAACTGTATGTTTAAGACTACTATTCATGCTATATATTTATGTACATACCTATTAATTTTTCACTAAGTACACGTTTGCAATAAATGTAACTATCTTCTAACTTCGAGTTCGTTGCAAATTTTATTATTATAATCATGATATTCGTGTCTCGTTACAGTGCTAACGACACTTCAAAAAATTTCATAATGTAGATAATATATTCATCGAATAAATTTTTTGGTAAGTATTTTTTTGGTAAGTACTTTCGTCAGCCACTGTATTTACTGCAGATTAAAAAACTCGCTTATGGTTACTAATTAACACGTTCGGGCCCGATTTTCACTTCCTACGTGCTGTATGCAGGAAAAATAATTTTCATACAATACCTGTCTATATATCGTGAAATTTATTTATTTAACACGAATTATTAAGAAATACTTTTTCATAATTCCCCGATCTGCAATTCGCGTATAATATTCCGATCTATACCGTACATAATGTAAAAATAGGATGCCGACCCGAGCGAGCGTCATACGCGTTGAACATATTAACAAATGGCAAATAAATTTAGATATATTTAAAAAAACAAATAATAAAAATCTTTTCGAACGACCCTCGTAAACTAACATCTGCCTTCCTTAAAGTCGGCACCAAACTGAAACCACCCTCGCCTTATAAAAGAACTCCGAAGGGAATCCGATAAGGAGTCGAATGGTAACTGCTCCATTTACCAAGGCGGCCTACCTGCCAGGCGAAGATTTACAATATCGATCGCCGACGCGGCGCTAGGATAACCGAAACAATGTGGCCACGATTCGATTACGATTCCGCGGTTCATCTCTCATTGCCGCCTACGGGGTTCCGTATCGAGGGAGCAGCCTGAAATTGCCAGCTGCGCCCCGCCAGATTTATAAAGGACCGGTCCCGGACCCGTGGCCAGCCGCGATCCGATCTTGTCGATCTTCTCTCCGGAGCTCGTTTGTGCGAGTGTGTGTCAATCGAGTTGCCGCGCGACTAGCACCGTTCTCGAGTCGAGAACGAGCTCTGGTCCGCTTCCCATGAAGCCACTGTCGGCGGCAATCTGCGAAAGAAGTCGCCTCTCTCATTGGTATTCCGAACCGATCTCTCCTTCTCTTTCCCTCTTATTCTCCGTCTCCGGTTTTGTTAACCTGGAATGGAGCGCTCTATTTTACGAGCAACTCTGTCTGTATGATGCGGACAAATTGGTCAGACGGCGCGAAAATATTTCACCTGTTTCTTCGTTTCTTCCACCGGGGCTCATTGGACGGTTATGACAACGGAATTTCGATCGGCCGGCTCAGTTCCGAAGAATCCGTTTGTAGCACGATGCGTGAATTTAATTACGGGTTTATTGTGATCTTCTTCGATAGACAGATTGGAATGTTACTCGAAGTTGTCTTTTAGATCTTTAGTTCTGTTACGAGTATTGAATTTTTCATGCAAAAACAGCTTTAAATAAGCGTAAAATGAAAGCAAATAATTACGCATATCAATACTTCTTTATCTTTTTCAAACTTGTTTAGATAGAAATTTTAGAAAAATATATGATTCGATCAAAAACGGCCCAAAGAGCGCAGAGTAACGTACAATTTTTTTCGACCTAACGAGTCAAAAATGCACAATTTGTTTCAGCGAAATTGTTCCTTGGTTACATGGTAGTATATTTATTTTTAACTATGGTGCTATCTTCTGTATCTGTCTGCTTTTAATGCAATAATATGCACAGCAGAAGGGAACGCAAAAAGAAGCTAGTGCTCTTTTAAATACGATTATTAGTACAAAAATGTGTTAAAAATGATTGGTTTGTTGTGCCCGTATCTCACAAAGGCTTGTGCATTTTGTATGGTTAGCCGTGCCCCTATCTCACACGGATATGAAGATTAAAGGAGTTACATACTCAAGATCTCATTATGAGTCAGGAAGGTTTATAGATTAAACGAGAAAGATTCGTTTGAGCTAGTTTCTGCAAATATAAATGTTATAAATGTATTTATGATGGAGCCAGTGTATGAGTTGAGAGATTTGCACAATCGTTTTTTCTCTGTTCAATTGTAATTTGATGAAATTAAGATTAATGTAACAAGTATATACAAATACACAATACAAATACGCTTGGAAGCATAGACAATGTTTGATACATTAGATTGATTAAATATCTCTAATTAGCCGGTCGATGACTACTTTAGCACGATTTTAGAAATTAATTTCAATCTAAAGCAATTACAATGCAGGATATTAGGTTTATTTACTCTCATTACACAACGAACCTCAATCACTATCATACAAACCAGTTATATCTGAAAATAGTAAAAGAGAACAGTGCACCTCTTTGTGCACTTCCTAGTAAATAATTTTTTCAATTTCACCTTTTACAAGCAACGATTGCCTACAAATCGATTATTGAACAGCTCCGAGCCAATTAAAACAAGGGTAATAATAGCCTTCCACTATTCAATCATCCTCTGATCGCACAAATTACAATGCAATCCAGTAATCGTGAAACCGATCCCTTGTATCTAGATCGAAATACTCTTCCTCATACCGCGAGCAAACATTGCCGTTAAAAACACCATCACAGAAATTCTACTTGCTGGAACAAAGAAAAAGTTGCACCTGTTCGTCTATTTCTCCATATCGGTAGAACAATAACTTGAACGAACGTCGAAGGCTCGCGATTCTATGTTCGTACAGTCCCGTTCATAAGTATTACAGCACCTCTTCCCATATAAAATATGGGAATACAAAAACTTGTAATAGCTATTTTTATGAGTTACAGAAGGAACAACATAATGTATTAAAAATCATATCGGTCTCCACAATCCCGTAATTTAAATCTCACTAAAAAAAGGATTGTATGAAACAAATGAAAACACAGAAAAGTTTACCTAAAATGTGAATCGATATTTGGAATTAATTAAGACTAAATACGATAGAAACATTATTAATACGATTAACGAAATTGTCGATGCCAAAAAGAGGAGATGTATGAAGAAAAGGAAAAACGAGGAATGTTCATTTTTTGTCATTTTCTGTGCAATAATTGGGACTGCGGAACTACTAAACCATAATGATAATAATATAATATGTTAATTAGAAACAAGGAATGTCTACTCTGTACTGGAATAAAACTTGGATAAAAATAATTAATATTCTATTAATCATTTTTTTTTACGATGTCTACTTAAGGTATACATTTCATTTTATGAAAAATACAATTCTCGAATGTTGGTCATTTTCCAGTGAACTAAAATACTAAAACATAATTTTCTCAACAAATAAAGATATTTTGTGACATTTCTTGTTTTTCCCCATACTCTCGTATAAAGATGTTAATTTTTATTACAGCGTTGTATGTATAGATTCATTATAAATTCATTTATGAAATAATTAATACCGAGTTCCAATTCGTTCCAATACTTGTGCACGAGGGTGTACACCAGCCTGTTACGACATAGCGATCGTCGAAATGGGAAGTTGTTAAAGCAGCTCAACCGAAGGTAATTAAAACTCTTAATTATCGGTCGACTCGCGTACAACTCTATCGTCAAGTCGCGTTTCTACGACATTCTCGAGAATCGTAACGACAAAAGAAAGGGCGGCACAACAGACAGAACGAACCAACCGATAGAGGAGAGAAAAAAGAAGGAAAGAGAGAAGAAAAAAGAAGAACGGAGGAAAAATGAACAGAAGAAACGAGTCGATAAGCAGAAACGCTGCTGATGCTGCCGATGAAATGGTGGCCGGCCTAATTGGCTTCCGTTGCTCTGTCCATGGGCCACCGCTTTTCCCATAAATTAACTTTACGCGACGCTTTAATTAAAGCACCGTGGGTCGCGACCCACGCATATTTCAATGGGAAAACGAGGGACCTCTGCACACCGGGATCGCATACCGTCCATATTGCTGTTCTGTTTATTACGAATTCTAAACCGTGCTTCCACTCATACGAGCGATTCTTTATGGTTCTATGTCAGACATTTAATAATATAATTCCCTGGATGTGGACAGAAGGTTTAGTTGATCGTTTTTAAGAGAAGGGGGAAGAGGTGAGATAAAATTATTTTGAGATTCTGGTCCTTGGGCCTGTGGTGAATAGACATGTTATGGCGAAGGGTGCAGTTGAAAGTTTTGGGAACAGTAAAGTACAAGTTAGATACTATTCAAGTATATAGGGTGATCCACGCAATCGGAACAAGTTATAGCTTTGAAATGATAGAAGATAAAAAAGAGCTTCATTGAGCTAGATCGGAAGTCCATTACTATCCATAAGATTATGTACCTTATTTCATGTCGATAAAAATATTTCTTTGATTAGTGGAAAGTTTAATAAATTCACATACCAACAACAATATAGAAAACTACTTTTCTACATGATAAACCCGAAAAAATTAAATATTTGGATTACCAAAAAGAAAAAGAAAATTCCTTTTATCGTCGATGAATTAACGACCGACAAAAGCCTTTCCTTGAAAATTTCCATATCAATGAGTATACAGGATACGTTGAGAGAACTTTTCCTGTTCAAACGTTGGAACGAATTAACACTGAACGGATGATAAGTTTATCTTCGGTGCCGCCACGGCGTAAATTGAGAATTTTTCGAGGAGATCGTCGCTGGTTAGACGAACGTGTCAGCTGGTGCTCGCGAAAAAAGACTTCCTCCACGGAAGGTTCTACATCGCGTATAGAATTCCTTGTCGTATACCAAATTAACTTGGACGAGCTACTTTCGGTTTACCCTGTATCGAGTTCCACGCTACCGGTATACACTCGAGGCCATTCGATCTCCCCCAGAGTTTCAGCAATCTGGCCACCTGTCATCAGCACACGTCTACTCCGTCGACGCACCCTCATGAGAAAACGTTAACATCGAAGAAACAAATTGGAATGATTGTTAGCAACGTAACGTGAAAATTTCACGCGCTGTGATGTACGATAATTTGGATTTAGTAGTGAGATTTAGATAGAAAATTGGAAAAATAGATTTTAACAAATAGAAACAAACAAACAGAATGTTTCTTAGATGGCATAGTCGAGATCCTTCGGGTTTCGATCGTGTTTATAACCCTGCTGCGTTTCCCGAATTTTTATATACCAATCTCATTGTTGTTTTAACAAGTAAAAAGACGTAGATACTATTTTTAAGATACTTTTATATAAGATTAGAAATATAACAAGGGTTATATTTTCATATTTTCTATACACTTAAGAAATTTCGTCGCCCTAACCCTTGACTGTTCTAACTTCACTTTTCGAAAAAAATGTCATCAATCAATTCGCATATGTCTCATTGGTATAAAGAATACAAATTCATCATGAGAATTCTACTTTTAAAAAGCAACAAATATTCAGTTCTTTCGAGTCCTAATTAGTTGACCCCTGATTCAACGTATTAAACAAGCCACCCCAGCTGGTCGCGTTCACAAGTGGTTGGACTCGGTTTTATCCAGTGAAAATCAGGCGCACCCGCGCACAGCGTGCATCAACGACGAGATAAAAGTAGAAGAAGCGAGAGAGAAGGCGCGCTACGGGGTTTGCAAAGGGTCGAAGAAGACGCGACGGCGCGTACCGGACGTAAACGAACGTAGATCGAGGAAAGATGGAGAAAACAGAGGGGTAAAGAAAGAGGTAGCTCAACTACCGTCCGCTACCGACGATAGCGGGCCAACATGGGGCCCAATTAAGGGAACTACTCCGGGCTCTATCTATTCAGAGGAGTAACTACGAGACTCGTGGAGCAGACTCGAAAATGTCAACCCGACGGACGTGTCGCTATATAGATCGTTAAAATACCGCTTGTTGACCGTGCCACTGCCGAAAACTAGAGACCATTCTAACGTCGCTCGGTATCTTGTTTTCTCGAGCGATGCCTCTCCCTCGTCTCTCCTTTTCCATTACAGAGTCGCCGTGTCTTTGTCGTTTAGATGTTGGCGATAAGAAAATTAATTTTCCGACACTCCACCGTTTCCAAACCCAACTCATGTACGTCGTACACGAAATGCTGAGACATAGATGCGTCAGATCACGTAACGAGCAACGTGAACTTTAAAGTTAAAGGACAACGAAGCGAGGAGTTGGTGAAATTGTGATGTGGAACTCTGAGTTGGCGATACAGGAGGAAGTTTGTTAAAACAAAATAATTGGGATTTTTGGAACGAGTACTATAGGTATCTTTAAAAGAAAATTTCGAATATTCTCCAAGAGGAAATTATTTTTCATCTGTAAGAAGAAGTCACGCGAGAATTACAAGCAAGAATAATTCGAGAGTTGTAAGAAACTAAATAGAAATAATCGCATCACCATTGTTGTATTTTATTTTACGCTACATTCCACGAATAAAATCTTAAAATTTAAGCTTAAAAAGAATCTGTAACTCAACCGCTCATTCCTCCTTCATTTTACTTTAAATCGCTTCCTCTCATCGAGTAACCTGACGATTCCCACCAACCAAAATCTCCATCGAATTCATTAAAACGCTCTGAAAAAATCAACACTCCGAAATGGTACCCAGGATAAAGTATCTTCCACCAGGCCAATCCGGACCACGTTCCGAAAATTCCCAAGATCTTCGGAACCGCGGTTATTTATTATGCAAAGCGTGGTCAGTTCGGAGCCGGCTCTCGGTCAGTCGTGCTCCTCTCAAATTGAAATTCTGGATAGTCCTTCCGCGGAACCTTTACGGTACGGGGAACTATTAGAGGGTAATGAGTTTCTCCGGAGCTATCCTATCTCTATGCTGTATGGTAGCACGGTAGTGGCTCCGCTTATCTTAGCTGAGATCCAGTTCAGCCACTCCTTTCTCTAGTATCCTCCAGGCGTCTTTTGATCCCATCCGAGGACTCCATGGCCACGTAGAACCCGTACGTTCTGTCCCGACAATTTAAAGCGGCCATTTCTAAGCGTGTTCGCCTCTCTAGGAAAGGCCGAATATCATGTATTTTCGGCGACGATAAATTCCACGCTGCTTTTTCTATCGGTTCTACGCACGCCGACGTTCCATCGCTTTTGCATTAAGAACGATAATCTCATCGGTAGACGTGTTCCTTCCCCCGTTTCAATATCTCGAATAGCTTTTTCGTGTTACTTACAGCGGACCTGGCGTTGACTTACTAATTTCGGGGCATTCCAATCGCTCGAACATTCCTGATAAAACGATACTTCCCGGATACGTGGCGTGCTTTATTCGCTCTCTCTTTGTACTTTTTCTCCAATAGCAAAGTTGCATTTCGGCGCATCGCGATTAGTTTGCAGAGGTTTTCAGAGAGTACTTCTTGAAGATTGGTGATTTGTTTTTAATAACTTTCTTTGGAATTTGCGGTTCATAAACAAGAGCTCGTCTTTTGCAGGGATTTCAGATATGTAGTTTGTGATACTTGTGGAATAACCTGTCTATTAATCGATCGATTCTTTTACTTTTCTGTTATTTGTTGATTTTGTGTGTACATATAAACTACGAATTCATTTACAAACTTTCGCTTTTCTGTCATTGTCGCGTGTTTTTTTCGAAATTACCTCAAACTACAATATACCAAACTAAACTATAACCAAACACTCCCTCCACGCCAATAAAAATGAAAACAACCAGTTTTTAATCCCAAACCATCTTAAACTGTTTAAATATAAATTCATTCCACAGCACATCAACTTTCTGAAAAAAAAAACAATCCAAAACAATACAAAATATAACGGATCGTTCACGAAACATCCTAACACAACCTTCCAGCTCGAATCGATTGTCAAAATGCCAACAAGTCGACGTCGCTCATCTCCTTCAAACTCTTACAAACGGACTCAATCCGATCGTTGTGATAGGAGCGCGTGTCTAAACCAATTGGCATCGTACGAAGATCGGCGTGTGCAGTTCCATCGAGTTAAGTCGTATCTTGTATGCTACAGGTGGGCCAGGTTGGGCTCATGCACGGGACCAGGATTAATATTTCGAGCACGCTCGCGCAAATACAATGACTCGAGCAAAAAGGCCCAGGTGAGGCCTTCCTGGCAGCGATTGCCGACAAACCAACGGGCACACGAAGCAGGCAGAGGGGCGAGAAGAGGCAAGAAGGCTCGCAGAGAACGCGGCGTGCAAGATTGTACCAGTTTTTCGATCGGCTATTGATACCATTGAAACGGTCCCTCCTCTTTCCCCTGTATATGCATGAGCTTGCGAATTTCTTTGGTGGCAGCACGCCCTTCGTGCCCGTAAAACGAATCACCGTCTACGCGCGGCTTTATGCGCGTTTTTCGACGATTCCACGTCAAGCTGTCCCGGCAGGATGCCACCACAGAAAAAAGATACAAAGGTACGGCGGAGAGTATAGATATCATCGATCGGTTCTTACGCGGTGAAATTTAAACCTCGACTGCGATATATTCGACTTTAAACGTTTGGCCGCTTCGTTTTTCATTCCTTTTTTCCCTTGATTTCGTGGATTCTCCTTTACGGGAGGAAGTGTTTACACATAGAGAATATGGCATGGTAACGTAATTGAAGGGATGATTAAAAGAATGTTCTGGGCATTGTGGGGTTTTCATTAGGAATATCGTGTGCGATGAATATATGTGTGCTTGATAGTCCATGGATTTGTGATTTGGTCTTACAAATCAATTTAACGAAACGATATAATTTTGTTCAACAGTCTTATGTGCTTCAGAGAAAGTAGATGTAGTTCATTCTACGGTATATAAGTTTGAGACGTATTTGAAGAAGTATAAAAACGTAACTAGCAAAAATTAGATAGAAAATTTAAAACCAGACATCCAGAAAACCATACTATGCATCTACACAAATGTCTAATTAATCCTAATGGGCTAAGAATTTCTATGCATGTATAGGAAATTTGAAAGTGCAAAATTGAGCAAAATGCACGTAATATCAAAAATATATAAAATATCAAATAATATAATTTTAATCCTATTCTCAAAAATATAAATTTCCATACAAATCCGCATACTGACTATTAGCCAAGCAGAAACCGGTCGAGAAGATTAATCTGCATAAACAAAAATCAGTCCACAAATTAGCCAAAATCTTCGGATAACCGCTGTTCAAACCATCCAAAAAGAGTTTCGAATGCTTTATCCGAGTCGAATAAACGTATCAAAGGCTTGTTAGCCGTTGAAAGTAGTCTCACGCGATGCTCGAGGTCCAACGATTCATCCAAGCAGCCAAGACTCGATCGTTTCTCCGTAGAATGAAGGTTTATCTACTGATAACAGACGAGAATAAATTTTTAATGTTTGATACAGCCAGAAGCCAATTATCATGACTGTTCGCGAACGTAAGTTGGTCTTGTGTTTTTCCGATCGCCTTCATGGTTTGTCCTGCACGAGGCTCGAATCTTGTGAATCGTTCGTGTTCCTGAAACCAGGCGAACAGCTGGCTCGTTCGACACCTTCGCGGCCTCATTAACGCCATCGGTGTTAATTATGTTCCCGAGAAACGGCCTAATTGCCGACAAACCTTCGACGGCGCGAGGCGGTTGCGACGCAAGTTTCCAAGCTGTTCGAAAGGATTCTTCACGGTGGAGCACCGTTGACTCTAAACGAGATCGTTGGACGTGTTTACGTGCTAAGCAGCCTAATAGAAGCGATCCAGAAACTGGTTACAGATGAGATTTCGGGGAAATGATGGGCCGGGAGACGTGCGTCTCACGGTTGATGAGCCGACAGAGATCTTCGAACAATGAAATCAAGCAGTGTAGAGGAGATAGAGACTTAGGATAGAGCAGAGAATAATTTTAAGAATAATCTTTTTTTTTTTAGAAAGCTTTTTCTACAACAATTGTTTGAAAAATGACAAAAGAAGACGCTCTTCGTTTGTGTTTCGTTAAAAATACGGGTCACTTGATTTTGTCAAAGCGTAATGATTTGTATAGGTAAAATTTAAAGAAATATTTCTGATTGACTTTCTTGATTTTTATATAGAAAAAGAACAAATTTCTATGTAAGAAATAATTCTATGGATATATTCGAAGGACCAAGCGTTGGATGAATATGTTATCTTTACGTAGAAAAGAAAGGTAAAGGAAGCGAAGTATAGGTTCAACTGGTAAAATATAAACAAATTGCGTAGAAGGAAAAGTAATGACTTCGGAATAGTTAAAAATTTCTATACAGAAATAATTCTACGAACGTATTCGAACATTTTATTTCTATCTTTGTGTTTCATTTTACGAGAACCATATAACGAATTGAATACGATAGACTGTCATCTAAGATATGATCTGGAGCAATTTGTAACGCAAGCACATTAAATTTTATTGCTGACGTGACTGGCGTTAAATAAACAACGAATCGCTTCGGCGAACGAAATCTTTTCCTCGACGAGCGGGACGAATACCGATCTGTATCGATACAAAAAACTCATTTCAGTTGTACAATCGATTTCTATCGACGATTTGACGTGCGCCACGTGCATCATATTTCGCAGAGCAACCTCGATGAATTAAAGATACAGCGCAGGTGTCGATGGAATCTTTCTTCAACCTTCGCTCGAGACAAGAACCTTGATTTGTCGATCGTACTGTAGCTTGTACTTTTATCAAAACGTACAAAAAGAAATAAGATTCATGTGTTATTCATTGGTAAGTTTCCTTCGAATCAGAAAGAAAAATCGTATTCGTTGAATGATCGATAACAATCTTATAAAACTGATAATTACAATTTTTCTAATTTGTCAAAAATTGTTTTAAATTTCAGACATATTCCTCTCTTAACTTTTCTTCCCATGTATTTCAATTTTTCAAATTTCCAAGATTAAAATAAACAGACTACCTAAAATACCAAGTAGGAAAGGGTATATACAGTGACTAACAAAAGTATTCCAACACTTTTAGAAACGTTTCATATTCAGATATTATGAAAAACATATTGAAATTTCATTAGCACTGTAACGAGACACGATTATCGCAATGTAAGTATATCAGTAAAATTTGAAAGGATCTGAAAATGTATGTACAAGTTACGAGATACTTATTGGGGAATATATATTTATATATTACATATAGCATATTAATAAGCATATAATATATATATATTCAATATAATTAATGTTAATAATAATAAAAATAATATATATACACATAATATAATATTTTATTTTATTAATGTACATTATAATAACATCAATGTATAATAATATATATAATAAGCACAATATTTAGCGAGACCATGTTTATCACTGATTGGATATTTAAGACTATTCTTCACGTATGCTAATTCTTCATCAAGTGTACCTGCTTATGTTTCCAATAAATGTCTTGTATCTTCTATATACATTTCTCGATTGCTTTCGTTAATATTCTAATAGAACGTTACTAATCTAATTACGATAATCGTGTTTCATTATAGAGCTAACGAAATTTTAAAAGGTTTTGTCATAACGCGTGAAAAATTTTGTGATAAGCATTCAAGTGATTTCGTAAGCCAGTGTATATCATAATATTATTAGTATTAGATTATCGGATGAGTCTTAAATCTTTTCTAGTACAAATTATAAACTTTATTACATCTTATAATAATACGTTTAAACCAAATACGTACTATTCTGTTCAATAATCTTCTGCCATCTGTTATGCCATCCGTGTGGAATTTTTGTTTTTTCTAAGAAAAAACATGATCTTAGAAAGGTTTAAGATTTATCTGGTAACCCAGTACAAGCATTTTTATCAGACAGAAAGAATCTTTCGCTTTTCTTAAACTATAAGAGAAATTAATTTCCCATAAACATCGTTAAATATTGTAACATTCACTTATACACGACCCTAAAAACGATTAAAAAAATCGAAAGGAAAATGAAAAAATCGTCACCGAAAAATTTCATCAATTACAAGGAACACGGTACGTTATCAAAGAACTCGCAGCCGGCTAATGGGAAGTTTACAACCTGTCGCCGACGGTGAGCGCACGAATCGCGATTTCGAAAGGCGTAACAGCTGGTCGCGGGCCACTAACAAGAAATTCGTGCGAGGGAACGCGTCACGTTTGCGTTCAATACGAGCTGACAAGCCACGCTAGACGATCGTGTAATAAAAAAGAATCGGGTGAGGAGGAACAAAAAGAAAGGAAAAAAAATTGCAAAAAATCAGTGTATAAGCCACGGTATTCTACTCTGTTCCGTTCTTGTCGATTCGTATCGTTGACAGATTTAAGTAAGAGGGCTAACTGTCTGTTCGGCTTAATTGGGACGCGGAAATTTCATGAGATGCGAAGCGGATCTCATACGCGCCGGAATTCATTTTGTACTCTCTAATGAATTCGAAGTACGCCGTTACGGCTGAAAGAAAGCGTAAAATGGACAGGATTCTCGCCAAATTTCGTCCAATTTTGCATGAAACATGGTCCATGATAGGCCTCTTGCTTTAAAAACATCGAGCGAGCGATAAATGGCGCAGAATGTCTTATTTTAAGCTGGGCTGAGTTTGCGGGGGCAAAAACGAGCCATTTCAAGCAGAAAAGCGAAAGAAACATACCAGGAGAACGATACGACGTTTTACGAGCCACGACGCGTTTTTCTCGTTTGCGTTCTTGTTCGCTGATAAAAATATCGACGAGTTTGGGAGGAAAGATCGTAAGAGCTTCTATCGATGCTCAACATGGGTGACATTGAATTGTATGATTATTGGATTTTGTTTTTCTATAAAAGTCTTCGAAACTTCTTTCTATCTTTACATTTTAACTGTCTTAATTTGATGTGCGGTTATTCACATAGGTTTACCAATATGTCGTGTGTATGTACGTAACATTTTGGAATATCATTAGCACTGCAATGATACGTCACTATCGTCGTTAAATTGGAAAAATGTGCAAGATATCTGAAAGAATGAACAATACGAGACTCAAGATATCTAGTGCAAGTATATATTTTGCAGAGATAACAAGGACATTTAAATTGTCAGTTATCCAATATATGTCGGAAATCGGGGCCTTTCTTTTGGAATTTTTGGGAAGACCCCCAATACTTTAGTCTAAATTTTTCATTATAGCGGTACTTAAATAATAAAACTTAGGGGAAGTTGTTTATGATTGAATCCGATTATGTGTTCCCAAGATTTATGACAATAGGCTTGCGCTCGAAATGACACAACGGGTCGCTAAACGTAGCCACGGTCACGGGATGAATGTTTTTACCTAATAGAGTTATGGAGTAATTGTATAGCTCTCCTTAAAAATATAGTTGACCCGAGGGGTACAGAGAGATACGAAGAAGAGTATATAAGTGCAGTTCCACTTGGACTGAGGGAGTTAGTTGAGTTCTACTTGTACCGTGGACAAATAAGTTGAGTTCTACTTGTACTGTGTACAAGTAAGTTGAGTTCTACTTGTATTGTGGACAAGTAAGTTGAGTTACACTTGAATTGTGAACCAGTGAGTTCAGTTCGACTTGGACTTTGGAAGAAAACGCATTTGCTATCCCGTTGACCGTGGATTCGCTATTGAACCTAAGATCACTATCATTAGCATCTCGAGTATCTAATCGCCACTAATCATATTTGTAGCAGTAAATATCATCCATATTATATAACAACAATGGCTAATTCAAATGAAGATTCGTTACACGCCCCTAACCCTAATGAGAACTCGACATATATATATAGGCTTGTGATAAAATATACGAATGCTTTTACGGGTAACTGCATATAGTATATACGACGCATGCCATCTGCAACGTTGAACCATTAATGCCGGTCGGTCCAGAGGCCCATAAAAAGCCAAGCACTAGCCTAATTCAAATCTCTCTAAGAAGCAAATTATTTCAAATTACCAAACTATTTCCCCGCACAAAAACCCTTCTCCAGCCATCTAATCATCCCAAAGCCGCATTATGCTATTGTGCCAAAGAATCTGTCCCGAAGAAATGCTCGTATTATCACGAGTCTTCATAGGCTCTAAAAAGCCCTTCTAGAAATTTGAATGCATGTATAGACGACATAGAGACACGCGAGCGTGGCGTTTACGCCCGGACCGTGAGGTCTAAGATGCGGGACAATTATAGCGAAATAAAATATTTCGGAGTTCGAGGGACACGGTGGATAGGGGATTCGTTGAGTCGCAGCTGTTAGATCGATTTGGAAAATTGGTCAGGATCTAAAGTACTCGCTACACGTAACATGGCGTGACTATCGCACGCGACCACAGCCGCACAATAGCTAGTCGTAATCGTTTCCCTCGAAAAAAGGGAGCAACTCGTGGCCTGGAGCTCTCTTTATTATAATACGGGCTTGGATCTTGACAGGCTGCGCTGGCTGACGCGAGCCACGCGACTAGGTCTCAACCATTCCGACAAAAGTCATCCAGGTCTCTTTGGCCTTCGTTACGAGGTTACCTTTCCGTTATCTTTCTTTCTTTTTTTTTTTTTTATTCCGTTTCGACTCTGTTCAGCATTACGCAAGCGAAGCGTTATGTAAGCTTCTCGAGGACGTTTAATAGCTGGCGAAGGGACACAAAGTTCTGATCGAACCACTTACAGCTAGTTAAACTGGAGAACGAAGTTTGAAGAATGTGAAGCGACGTATAGTTTCGGGCTTCGAAAGTTTGATGTTGTTGTGTGAATATAATTTAACAGATAGTTGTTCGTGTAACGACGTATAGATAAAAGATAAAGATAGATAAACATAAGAATACCGCCTCCCTTTTTTTCTGGTCTTCCATATATTAAATTTGACAACTTAAAGTCAAAATATTTGCTAAATTAACAATTAATTTTTCGATATAAACAGGTTAACACTTTTTTATAGGGAATGCCGACATGGATCGATTAATATACTAAAAAATATATGGTCCTATTAGAAAAATTGATGACGACCTTGAGAGTTCAGAAAAAGTTTTATTCATCCTTGTAAATATCCCCCAAGTAGTATAGCTTTGTTCTGTGGAGCTTTTTATAACACCATTCTTATAAGTTCTTTATAAACCCACTTATAACACAGATGCATACTTAGTAGCTTTCATTTTATTGATCCACCCTGTAGATAGCTTTAACAATTTTCCACAAGAATATACGCTTGTTGATTAAATTAATTTGAATTATTAAGAATATGCGCGAATATGTAGTAGATACGCGAATTTTACCAAAGCATACAAAATTAACAACGAATTGGTAATTAGAAGTACTAACCTCTTACCGAATTACTAAGATATAAATCTGAATTATATATAAATTACATAGGTATTTACCATATGAGCATCAGCAGTTGTATTAATATCAGAAGTATTTCTAGTGGTTTAGAAGACTTTCTTTTTCAGTTGTCTTATAATTTAAAAAATTAAAGAATCTAGAGATAAGGAGTTTGTCACGTAGCAAAGTAGTTGTATAAGGTATGACAATTACAAATATCAATTTTGTTACAATATATTGACTTTCAAAAATCAACTTAATCGGTTTGAAATATAATATTACATTAACTTATTAGTGATTATTGATTACGAAGAAGCAAACCATTACAGTTTGATTTAATTGTAGTTTTGTAATATAGATAGATACCTTGTCTTATACGATACTTATACGGATACCTTTGATCGGTAGTTACTTCAAAACCTGCGCAACTCCATAGCAATTAGGCAAAAAATTCGACAAATTCGCGAACGGGCAACAGAGACGAAGGAAACCGAAGCGACAAGAGTCAGAAAGGGTGTGCTGGTTGTTAGACACGGTTATGAGAAGCAGTCTCCGGTTTTATGCCCAAGCTTGTTGGGACGGTTAAAGAAGCGGCGTGTTCAGGCGGAATATCGGCGAGATTCGTGAGGCAGAGCCGGTGTTCTTTACACCTCGTTGTTTCCCGCAAATTCTCATGCTTGCCGGCCCTAAATAACCGTGGTAGGCAGTCGTCGGGTTATAAAGACCTGCCCGGGAATAGCTAACATTCTCGCGGAGTCAGCGTACACGCGTGTCCCATAGCGCTGATGAAAGGATGCAGCAGGTGCTAAAAAGCGTAGGACAGAGGTCAGGAAAAATACTGATAGTTGAGAAAGTCCGGAGCCTTGCAACTTCCTCCTGCACGAGAACACAGATATGTTGCTCCGTTAATGGATTGGTACAGGGCAGCCCTGAGTCCGTTTTTCCCATACTTTTATTAGTACCTTGTCTGGTCTAGAGAAAAATGGATTTCATTTTTGCGGCAGACTGCTTTCAAACATTAGAACGTTTTTCATAAAATGTTAGAGTCTTTGGGAGATGCTTATTGATTACTTTCTTTGAAGGGTGAGTGGATATTGGAAGCATACGCGACTAAGAATTGAGTCGTGGAAGACGAATGACTAGCCAACCTCGATGCACTCCTGCGATTTTAATGTTCTAATCTCGTTCTAGTTTCAACAAATACAAAGACCTTTAGTGTTTAAAGAGAGCTGTAGGTAAAATCGAAACGAAAAGTTACGCGTAGCAACAACGATTCTTTTATATTTTTCTCAAGTCTAATAAGATCCTTAACAATAGAAAAATATGATCTGATCGAAAATTACGCATTAATTAACGTACAATTTCTATATTGATCTAAATGTAGGGCTCTTAATTATTTTTGGCTGCATGTCATCTAATTAGGATAGTAATATAATAAAGAAAATATTAAAGTGTGTTATAAAATTTATATACATAATTAAAACCACAATATTTCTTCAATTTTATCAAAAACTAAGATTTAAAAATCAAGATTTAAATCAAGATCTAAACCAAAGAAATTTCCGATACGAACATATCGCAAACTATTCGTTTCTATTTTACCTCTTGTTTATTTATCTTTTATTCGTCATTTTTTATCATTTATTTATCTATCCCAAACATCTACCTTATTCGTATTACGAGACACGGTTCTCGTATTAGTAGACTGAATTTCGAGCGAATAAAGCAGTCTACGAGGCGATTCGACTCGGTTTGTCGCGATACGGTGTCATTAGGTGATAACCAGTTCGTGGCGGGGTGCATAATGACGAGGGTAGACGAACACCTAAAGTAATAGAGTTGAGAAAATTAAAGGCCAAAATAATTCCAACCTCTGGAGCCATTTATTACGAGATTCCGACTGTCTGAACCGTGGTTCGAGCGCAGGTGATGAATACCTCGGAAATGTTTAGTAACGAGGCTATCAAAATTACGTTCATCCATTCGACTCCACCTGCCCGCTGGTGCCCAATTTGAGCTTGCCATTTGCAACATCAAAATTCTTATCTTTTTACGCGTGTTCATACGGTCTGGTCACGTTCATCGTAAAACTCGTCATTTTATTGATGAACTCTTATTATAACAACTATCAAGCCAATCTCGTGTTTAGCTTATTACGGAGAATGAGAAATTACATAATTGCCCTTGTTAGCAAATGTAGAAATTGTTATCATCTTGAAAATTCCATCCATAGACGCGCTGTTTCGAGATGTTAGATTAAGAGAACCGAGGCTTCAAATACAGATTTTTGAATCTTCTTTGTCTATTATTATAATCATAAAAGATTTTTAAGAAGTTATATAAGTCAAAAGAAAATAAAAGTCAAAGGAAAGAATCGAGAAGTATTTTGATATTTAGAAGAGACAACAAACTTTAAATAGACACACGATATAAAGGAAATAATAGGTACATCATTGGAAAGAATTCATTAAGAATTCACAAAGAATGAAATCATAAATTTAAAAAAACAAGTTAATGACATCACAACTAGTAAAATTTATTGAAAGAGTACAATCTTTCATATGTATACTACAGTTCATAAACGTATGGATACTTTCCTTAATTTATATTAACGGTACATGAATATTTATAAAATATACGGATTAATGATAAATTAACGATGAAAATCAACATTTAATATCTTTTTGTGAAATCAACAGATATATATGTTATATTATATTTAAGTATTATACATATGTAAACAATTAATATTTCATATGATATATATATATGTATATATTAAAATTAAATATATAAAGTCGAAAAGTTAAGGTATTTAATCTTATTGAAAGAATTACTCAGAATAATTCTTTTATCAATTTAAAAGAATCTTTTCTAATTTATCTATACTGAAAAATGAAGGCAATTAATTATAAGATTAAATTATAAGATTGGATCATAATGCTTAACATCTTCAGATGCCAATTCTTTTATCGTCTATCAACTTTTAAACACAAATTTTGTCATAATATCCTATATATCAGCTCTAATAAACTATAAAATTGTCTTGAATTTTTCTGTCAGTGTTTTTCTTAACTAAATATACTACGTTAGACAAATGTGAATGACTATATATTTTTTAGCATTACTGTATACCCTGCTAAGCGAAACCTTCCATCAAATAGCAGCAAACGGTCAATCAAAACTTTTAATACAGCACGCTGGTGCAACAAATTAGTACTCAAGACGGCACAAGAATCCTAGAAACCCACAAATTACCACTTTCTTATTTTTGCCATCAGCTTACTAAATATCGTACCTACGATTCATCGCTCGCACACGTGACCAGCAACGATGATAAAGCGCCATATCCCTAATGAGCGTTTTTCTTTTCAACTGATTCGTGGCTGCCCTTTAATCGAATCGGGGTGCACAGAAGCACCGGCGTGTTCGGTCGATCCAGGATCACAGTGATCGAGACTCATCGAGGAATCGCGTAATTGAAGTGGACGACACGCATGACCACTTGGCCAGGCGTCGATATTAAAATTGATCAATTAGCCGTCGGATGCATAATCGGCCCGTGGCGTTCCACCTCGAGGCTTCGTTTCATTGACCATAAGCATTCGAATCAATGCTGGTAATAATCGCGGACCGTCGGTCGTAATACATTGATTAGCTATCGACTGGACATTGAAAAAGGGGCGCGAGATTCGCCCAAAAGACACCGCGGCTGGTCATATTAGGCCAGATTGCTCTGGTCAAAATGATTTTATATGAGAACCATGCATTAGCTGGCCGCGAACCCTTGAATTTTCGCAGATACCGAACCGTTCGAATGACAGACGCACTTTCAACAATGAAAAAAAGAGAGGAAATCAGTCTGACTAACAAGGGTATCGAAATTGCATCGGCGTCGATCAGCTCGCTAAGTAGCTCGAGCCCTAAAGGGTCGATATGCATACGAGCAACTTTGAAATCGCATTCATATACCCTCGTTCGACGAAAGACAGTGCCCAACAGCCGACCTCCTCCTCCTCCTCCTCCTCCTCCTCCTTTTATTTCTCTCTGTCCCACTTCTTCCTTCGTTGCAATCATCCCGCTGAATTCTTCTGCGAGCTATCATTCGCACATTTACAAGCCCAACTGGCCGAACGGTGTGAAAATTACAGGCGCGAGATCGGCTTTGCTGAACGAGCCTGTCCGCTGGGCACAGCCCTAGAACTCCGAGATGATTGCACGAGCTGCAACTCGCGTGGCCCCGAGTCTTCGTGTCTCGACATCTGTGGACGGTTTCGAGATGGTTTCGAGTTGCAAGCGTAGAGTGGAATCGAGCGATTTTTAATATACAGTCAATTACAAAAGTCTACGTACATCCTTCAAATATATAATATTGTAATATAAACGTAATTAGTGCACTTATGCCAAAGAGACATACAATGTTAGTAAAGTATGTTAAATACTTAAATCGCAAGACTCATAGATAGAGTATAAGTATCATCCAAAGTAGAAAGGCGTGGATGAAATGAATATGATAAAAATACTAGCTCTATGAATTTTTTTGGCACATTAACGATGTAATTTAATCGCGTAATTTTTCAACAATAAAATCTCTTTATTCTTATTTTTCGAGATTATTTCAAGTTATTTCTAGCTTATTAGCTAGCACCTACGTACCACGTCGCCTGATTATTTCAGGCTAACTGGTAGTTTAAGAGCACGTGGTAAATTGGTCATCTTGCGCGCATCACGAGTTGAGATGCGTGCATCGACGCGATTAGTCAGCTTCGCTTCTCGCACCTCTGCATTTGTTTACGCGCCTAATTAGCCTCGTAAACTGAAGTTAATACCGTAAATTAGGTTTGTGCGTGCGCGATGTGCATTGCATGGTGCTTCGTAAGTAAGTTTATGAAACGCGATCCAATTTCGTTTTTCGCTGATCGAGCATTCCATATTTGTAAAATGTAAAAATAAATTGAGAAAGATGAAACCTGCGAAGAAAGTTTTATCTGCTAAATATCATAAGAAATACTATACTTTGGACATTTCATATATTTTCACGTATTATATACATTATAAAATCCAGAGTCTAGCTATAATAAATGCGGTGGTGTATCAATACTTTTTGTATTATGTGGCTATTGCATCGTAATACAATGTGGAAAGTTCTAAAGCACTTCATTTATACAGCTCTGAAACAGACATCTTTGTTGAATTAAGAGAAAGAGAGAGAGAGAGAGAGAGAGAGAGAGAGAGAGAGAGAGAGAGAGTAAAAATATAAAAATATTTATATGTACAATAGAAATTTGTACAACAGACTTTTATCGACTCTCGATACTCCTAAAATTTTGTAGGAATAATAATAAAATTTATTATTAATGTTATTATTATAAAATATCCAACAATGAAGATAATAATAAAATCGTCGAATATTAAAAAAGAGACTTTGATCGTACAAAGAAGAAAATAAATTCCCTACGAGGTATCACGCGAATCCATAAAAGATTACACAACGGTACGATTAGAATTTATCGCAATTATTCAGATTCATAAAAGAGAGTGTCAGATGATACTAGTTGTATGTTGAAATCAGATAACCCATCAAACCGCAATTAACATAAAATACGAACAAGAGACATCGCGTTGTTACTACTCAAATGTTATGGAAACGGTAATTAGACGAAATTGATTTACAACAACTTAATGGAAGCCAATGTAGGATCGTAACGGCTATCGAGTTTGCAACAGAAATCGGAACTTCTTGCGCGTTTATCCAACGATACGAATGTTCGTGGCACGTTAATCGCACCATAATTTTGTCAAACGCGTTTGCACACCGCGGTGAAAGCAGTGGATACAGAGTTGACCATGCTCGTAAAACACCATAGACATCGCGGATGCTATTGACACAGAGACTGGTTCCGTACCGAGTATGCAAATAGTATAAGTTGCTTTGGTAATTTATTACGCAAATTATATGAATTACATTAGCGTTCAGCCATAATAAATTATCGTGCTATGTAATTTTCGTGGTGAAGCCGTGAGGCATTTTATTGCTTCAATCGGTTCGGTTAGAAAATATATCAATACATGTCTCGGTAGAAAAATCGACGAACGACGGTCGTGTCATGCGCTAACTTTATTACTAGCCTGACCTTTCCACGTGCATGAACTGTTGCGCTTGATACTATTAATTTTTGGGACAATCGCCGCAGCGAATAGTACCACTACTTCAGTCCTGTGAATCGGTTCTTTTGTACTGCTCGACACTGTGAATATTGTGAAATGGAATATATGCTTTGGTAAGTCAGAAAAATTTGAATCTTGAAACCTGATCTTTCCAACTTCTACATATATTAGATTTATCTAGCGAGTATTTCTCAATTGATAAGATAAATTTACCGTTTATTTTACTCGCGATAATATGCTGTATATGACAATTGCCAAATAATAATGCCGATTGTGAGATGTTTCGTTCCGTTCTTTGATACAAAATCGAATTTCGATGCAAAAAGTTTGTCCGATGAATTTAGTGTCACTGACAAGACACATATTTCATTAATCTTTTGTTATCTTACAATACCAAGTGGAAAGAATATTTCACAGAATAGATGTTTTAAAAGCAAAATTCTCTAAACGATGAATATTCATCTCACTAACGAATGCCTACGAATAACTCTTAATAAATTGTGTAACATTTTCTCCAAAATTTTCCTATTTTCAAGTAGGCTACCGAGAAACGACATTATTCCCCATCAATAACTAATGAACCACTCAAGCCGGCTATCTCGTAGCTTATCAGGGATAGAAGGATCGAAAATCGAACGACGGAAAAGTGTCTCAGTCAGTGACGAAGCGAAGATAATTTGTCAGCCACGTCGGGACGCTTCTTCTCGACGATTCTTCTCAGTTCTCTGACAAGATCTAAGGATCCAGAAATCCTACGAAAATATGCCGGAGAATAATAGATCTCGATCAGTGACTGCTCGCAGTTTCCCCGCAGACTAATGATGCTATTCAACCTCGACGAGAACTTTTTCCAGGTGAAAGGAAAACAGCAGGTTCTATTCGCCCATCGCCTTGTCTTCGCCTTTTTCTCTCGCCATTGTCGATCGCCAATTCTGGCAGGTTGAGCATTGTCCTTGGCCACGTTTTGCCCACCTCTGTGGCTGGCCCGCTACAATTTTCTTTGTACCGCGAACAATAACCAGAAACGAGGAAGAGAATCGTTCTCTGGGATTTGCATAGTCTTGAAACGTCATGTTACGGGATAAGTTCTTACGGCGCACGTGATCTTCCGCGAAACGCTGGTGTTCCAAGAGTGATTCTCACGAGTGGCATCGATCTTCAGTTTCTAGGGTTCAGGAAGGAACAGGTGGTTGAGTGCGTACGTCACGGGTTAAGAATCATGCCAAGAATAATAGCAAATCTTTGTTCGGCGCTTTAGAGAGCAAACCATCCTTGTTCTTTGTTGAGATCCATTCTTCTTTGATAGATCACGTACGTCGAAGAAGTTTTATCAAGTTTCGTTTGTCTCTTGGAAATAATATCGAAAGAATGTTAAATATTTCACTCCTGTCACTTTACTTTTTCTACTTTATTTTTGTGAAATAATAATTTTTGTCGATTTTACTCATCGTTATATCGACTGTATGTAGTTGTAAATTCGGCTACTATTTTATCGACACCGTACTTTGTAAATCTATTTTTGTTTAACAGATTACGTGAACAAATAGATATAAAAGGAGCTTGAAAATATAATAACAAGGAAGAAAATATTTTGATTTATTTAGTTCTCTATTAAAATGACAAAAAAAGCACTTTAATGTTTTCATTCTATTGATTCAAGATGATAGTTGTAGTGAATCATGATAACTAAAGAATATATTTGATAAAAACTATCAGAAATAGTAAAGAATTTTTCAAAAAACAATATAAAAGTTGTACAAGATGGGAGAGACAGTCGCAATTCAACTCGTAATTCGCTAATGAAAGAGATCTTATGGAAATTATATTTTAAAAATTAGCTTCGACATCGCACGTCACCTTAATGATAGTTAAATGTTATTCAATTAATATCTTAGATTTTAAACTTTCACGATAATTAGATAACAAATTTGTGATTCTCCGGGATTCGATCGTGTTTTCATTAAAAAATGGCCTACCGTGAAAGAGTGAACTTGAATGTTCATGAAACGTCGGAACAAAGCGTGACGTACTGATACAAACGCGATTGAAACGCGAAGAATCACAAATATGCTAATTAATATCTTGCCATTCCAAATCGCACACATCAAAAACAAGATAATTTCCATTATTTAAAATCAACATTAAGTCTTATTATATGACAGTGAAAAGCACGAGTTTGCCAATGGCACACTTAGCCGGACGATAAAAAAACGAACATCCATAAAATGTTGGCGAGGGAGAACCGGACAAAAGCAAGAGCAGACAGAACGATTTCCTTTTGAGAACCGATCGCAGACCAGTCTGAACCGCGCACGTGTATAACGGTGATCCATTTGGTGCTCGTTAGGAAGGCGTATTGAAGCCACGGTGAAAGAAAGATTAATCTCGTTGTAATTACTCCTCCTTAGTTGGTTACTGCTCGCGCCTTTCGTGATTTTTCATTTGTAATCGACGATGGTAATATTCATTTGTAATCGTCGATGCCGGACCGTTAGGGTCATTTCTTAAACTTTCTAAACCGCAGGCAATACCGCCCGACTAACAGAAAAAAAGCGATATATACATAAGCACGTTATACATATACCGCAAAACGTAAATTTGTGCGAGTTATTAATACATTGTTGGGTCAAGAGTATCATTTGTTGGTATGATTCGTGGCGTTGAAACGAAGATTTTAGGTATGAAGAATCGTTGTCATTTGTTGTCTCTTACTTTTACCTGACTCGAGTTTCACTCGATAAAACGGAATGAATGTTGGGTAAAAATTAATTCTTGTGTAAACTAAAGTTGAGTAAAAAGTTACTCGTCATTTATATAAGTTTCATTTTAAATATTAATGTTTCAAACTGTTGGGTTTGTTGTCTCGTCCTGTAGAGAAGGATAAGGTAAACGAGGTTAAATATATGCAGCAACATATCACCACGTGGTTAAGTTCTTTTACCATTCGTCAAAGTCACGCCAACTTCGAATCGAATCGAAGGTAACATAAATCGGTATTAACAACTAGAAATGTCATACTCGATATCCTGTGTCTAATGTCACTACCGTGGAAATCTTTGCACGCGGAAAAATTCTCGAAACGATATTGATAACCATTCTTTATTTTCCAAATCTTTCAAAAATTTCTTTTACTTTTACTTTTGACAGGTTTATTCTTTATTTGAACAAATGTCTTGCTTTTTCATTAAAAAAAAATTGATTGCTTACAATATCTATTCTTATCACAGCTTCTATAGAAATTCTAATATAATTAGAAAATTTTAATTCTCAAGCACCACAAATCCAAAATTTTTTATTTATTACATGATGATGTATTACATGTTCATACATGTATGTGTAGATGGTGTAGATGAGATTTCACTTTTATAAATATCTCAAACTCATAAAAAGTTCAAATATTCATCAAACATTCATGACGTCAAACATAAAAATTCTAACATTTCTTAACATTGAACAAACATGGTACTCTACGATAGAGTACTGTCACAGAAAATTTAAAAGGATAATTAATTCATCCATAAATTTCAAATATTTGAAACACTTTGACACGTGTACATTCAAAAATATGTGTTATTCTGAATTATTGCGTAAAATCTAAAGTGAATCTGAAAATGTACGTATAATACCTAGAAGCTACAAAATAGGAATCATTGGAATCATGTACTTCGCAAAGATCACCAACCTATTTGAACAGTCAATTATTTACTATATTGATGAGCCACATCATGTAGCGGAACATGTAGCGTATACTAATTATTCGCTAAATGTATGTTTACAATAAATATTCGGTAATTTCTATATATATGTAAACTCCCTAGAGTTCATGTAGGATAGGGATTCTTTTTGTTTTACGGACGACCATTTTAAGAAGCACGTTTTTCCCAAACGGACGGACAGAGAGTTACATTAGAGACAGACAAGATTGTAATCTTGAATAGTTATTTAAGATTTTAAAGACTGAAGAAGAAAGTTCGGTAGCTCAGGACGTTGAAAATCGAGAATCGATTTTCAGGTAAACATTGTACCAAAGACTTATTTCCCGTTTATATAATTATTGTTATTTATTGTTATAGACGCATATTAATTGTTGTTTATTTTTGTATTTTATCTAATTACTTCATAATAAAAACTCGATTTTCAGACTACAGAATCGATCCCTGAATTATCCCAAGATTTACGCGATCTTACATACATATCCGGATTAGTTTTAAATTTTACTACTTTTATAATCGCGTCTTATTACAGTGCTAACAAAATTTCAGAAAGTTTCGTATAATGCATATCATATATTCGTTACAAAATTCTGTGATAAGTGTTGGAATACTTTTCTAACGCACTATACGAACTCGTAGCTCGTAGATCTTTAGATACATCTACCCTACTTTACTGTGTTATTTTGAAGATTACTCTGTATCTTATATATGTCTAGTTTTCTGCCTCTTTTATTAACAAATCTTATATATTATATTATAAATAAATAAATAGACAACTAAATAAATTTTTTACCTCGCAAAAAGGTCACAAAAACCTTTTCTTTCATACCGTACATCATGCTGTGCAAGAGAAACGTGCTTGTAAATTGCGCTGTCAAAATATGACTCATTTTAAGGAAATGTCAGTACGTAATTACACGTTACACGCGGCTGCAACCTGAAATCCAGGGACTCCCCGATTTCGTCTGCGGCCCACTGACTGCTTTACTCGGTGCATCATTCACCTACATACATACGAATCTGAGTAATGTTAGTCGATCCTCAATTCCCGTGCAACCTGTTGCACTTCCGTGGAATGCTGTATCTGTGACGCAGGATAATAAGTTGTCCTATGTATCGATGCGAGTCTACAGCGACGTTAATAACGATAACCTTATCGACAACTCTTCATTAGCTGCTTTTAATGCAGACTAATAACGGAGAAAATAGAAAAACATAACTGTTTAACATTCCATTGATACTTCGCCATGGGAGTAGACGAGGGACATTTAAAAAGCTATTAAACAAGGAAAATACTAATTCGAGTTGAATCGTTAATTGATTGTGCACTAATCTTCAAAAGCATGTGGATGCTTGCGTACTTTTAGCAGAATATGATTGCTTGTGTCAAAATTACAAATGAAAAAACCTAGAATGTTTCATCCAAATGACGTGATAAAATCAACTTTCAAAAATTAATATTAAAAAAAAAGAAATTGACATCTATAAGCGTCGAATATCGTGGAGCAATTTCGTTATATAAGGAGTTCATCGTGCTCAGTTCTTTCGAACGTTAAACTAACACTTAGAAATTTTTTATGTATATATCACAAATTTCGATTTTATTAGCATTGTAAGGAAACACGAACAATTAGTGCTACAGATGCTCGTTAAATATTGTAGCTCGAATAATTGGCCATTCAAAGTTCGAATACGTCGATGCTCGTTACGAAGTATATACCTCTAATACGTAACTTATATATGTATATATTTTCAGATCTGTTTCAAATTTTACCAATACATTCACGATAGCCGTATTTCGCAACTGTAATTACGAGTACAACGCTAATGTGATTAAAATGTTTTGTATAATATATATTATAGATAAAAGAAATTTTTAATTATAAAAGTGTTCGAATGCTTTCATCAGCCAAAATAGATACAATAAAGAAAATTCTTCCACATTAATATCTGAAGTTAGTTAGCACTAGGGCGAATAGTGCATTTAATTTTAATATAAGACTGATACAGTTGGCAGGATTTTAAATAAGTAAATAATTTATACTTCATATGATTATATGATCCTTGATCAACTTATCTAAATGATATTCACGTACTGCTATTATAACTCGATGTCCACATATTTACGAACTGCAGTGTACGTTAGTTTTATTGGAATATTTTTTGCTCCCTCGAAGATTTATCAATGATTCGTAACATCGTTTTATCGACTGTATATACTGCTATAGTGAAATTTTAAGCGCAGGAACAAGGATATCAAATTAAATGAAAATACATACAGTAAGAATTCGTCAAACATCTCTTGTGTATAGGTACTTGAATATTATACAGATAAAATTGGTATAACAGGGTCGTTATGTATTCTTATAAAGTATGTCGTGTAAAATGAGGTTCTACGAATAAATGTATTTTATAAAAAATATCGATAATAATTCAGGCTTAAAATCATTCTGATCACTTACAAGCAAAAGAGTAATATGCAGATCATAGATAATTTTGAAGACTGCACATCACATTCTTCACCTCGAAGCCTCCTTAAAAAATTCCAAGGAACTAATGATCCATTAGTCCTCTATCGGTCCAATCCTCAACACTACGCTGACAATCATTAACATTAGACACGTCAGTATCAATTATAAAAGAAATAAAATTTGTATAAAAAGTCAAGCTTAAAATCGTTCTCATCGTCCACAAATTAAAAAAATAATATGCAGGTCATACAGAATTTCTAGAAGATTTCACATCATGTTCCTTCCTCACTTCGAACCCTTCCTAAAAAAATCCCAACGAGCCAATGATCCATTAATCTTCTATCGATCACATCCACTCTATCGACACGACGATCATTAGCATTAGACACGTCAGCATCAGCCACGTCTCATCGCGGGACACACTTAGCCACCGATCTTGAACGAGCGTGGCGATGCATCAGTCTCGTAATAAGTCGATAATAACAGTAATGGGGGCGATAAGGGAGCCCCTAAACGCCCCTAAACGAGGTCTAATTGTACGGGCCAGCTGGGAACGTCGTTGTAGTCAGTCTTCTGGCCAAAAATTCAAGCAAAAGAGAAAACCACCTCCTCACCCTCTCGTTACATCGTTCAAGATTTCACGGGCTAGTGTCATTAATTTGAACACCTTCCGCTAAATCGCGGCGAGAGAAACCGCGGAACGAGCCACGTCCTTTGATCACAAAAACGAGGGTGCTGCTCGCTGCAAGTCCTCCGCTGCTCTCGAGTAGATAATCTCGCCGGCCCTAAGTGGCAGGTATAAACGCTTACTATAAAGGGTACAGGTGGCACTCTCGCATTAAGGACAAAGTGGCCAACGGACGTATTTTTAATAAAGATCATCTCCACCCTGAGGCCCCTTTTCGCGTGATGGAAATACTTTTTGCCTGGACTGGCCTCGATTTGTCTCATCCGAAGACGTCGGCCATTTTTCAGATCGGCGATCATCGAGTCGGCGAAGGTTATGGGCGCGAGTCTGGTTTGCTCAAATAATGATGGAATGATCGAACTGTCGCTGGTAATTCGATAATACTTGTCGCTGGTTCTACACTTATCTGGCTTGTAGTTGGTGACGTGTCAGGGAGGAGGTAAGTACAGTGTTTGTCACGCTTTCGTGTGATGGCAAGTTAATTAATTTTGAGTTAGGAGGTGCGAAAGATTGATGGATAAATGCAGGTGTTTGAGAGTGTACAATGGTTAGTTTCATCGTGAATGAAAATTAGGGATCGTTGAAGACGCGCTTGATCATGCTTCGTTCCTTTTTTTGAATGGAAGGTCTATCATTGAAAATTTTGTATGGAAATATAATTTAAACCGACTGCGCAATTCTACTTTGAATCATTCTTTCGTGCAGTTTGTAATTCATACTATATGATTGGAAATTCAATTTTTCTATGATCTGAGATTTAACTATATGCAATTAAGAAATTGAGTTTATTTCAATGTTATATCTATATTTTATTATTATTTTATTTAATTAAATTATATATGAGAATTGATATTCAAATGTATCTTGTTTTCGAAACGAATTTCATACAGGAGTTAAGTCAATTGTATGTATATTTTAATCTCAATTTCTTACCTATACTATTACATAACTATACCTTTACTTGACCAGTAACTTTTTGTAATTCTGCATTTCTTCACGATAAAATAACTTTTCAACTGAAAGAATTTTATATAATGAAGTCTAGAAATGCCTGATAAAACCACATAATTACGTACCAAGTTTCAAATTCCATATATAATCTGTATAATTATGAAATCGAGCGTAGCAGAAGAGTTTGGGAAGATTACCTTTATTAAATTTACAAAAACCCGCAAAAAAATGGAAATTTGAATGTCATTGCGATAACATGGAACGAAAACTTGTCGAGTAATTATAATAAATCGGTGCAGCGCTACAAGAACGATCACGCCACACGTTTCAGGCAAATTGAACCAGGAGAAAGAACATATATGGATGGTACACATGTCAGTGTCCGGTTGGCTGGCTCTCTCGAATCGATCGTTTTCTACCTGCTTGCCGGGCGTATCTTCATTATCAACGATTATGGTACATTATTATCGCATATTTGCCCCTAAACGGTCCGATCGATCGCGATCGGCTCGCTTGAAAGGCGTTTCGAAGTACTTCATGTAAATTCAACGCGTTGCTCTCGATGAGCTCACACGCGACACACCGTACGTGCATTACCAATTTACGCACGTAATTTATCGCGGTACACCGTGTACGACATAACTTCCACCGTTATTCACTTGGCATTCTAGGATTTTTCATTTTTCGTATATGGAGATAAATACGGTGTTTTTAAAGACATCGTATTTTTAGTCATAGCGATTTTTTACAATGGCTATAAAAAGTAATTACTTTTTGCAAATGCAAACCGCTGTATTTATTGTAACATTTATATACTAACTAATTAAGTCCAAGTATATTAAATTTCATATCATTTAATAATTTAATAAAACAAAAATTTAATACTACGAGGATGACATATAGATGTCGATAAAAAAGCGCTTTACTGAAAAATAAGACTATGGTTTTGTAGCCATTGATTGTATTGTAAGTTTAAAATGCTCGTTGAAGTAAAAGGACGAGATCTGATGATTTTGTATTGGAAAGTTCTAAATACAATAAAATATCAATATACATGTATTACATCTGCCGGAACGTTCTATCCAATTTTTAAATGAAAATAAAATTCGTCACGAAAGATTATTAATACTTATGGTTGTGTTAATGTATAACATAATTTCTCTAGCTGTTTATGATCCCAATATCGTCTTTCAGTAAGTATATCGTTTGTATAAAATTACTCGTTCTTTTTTTGTTGTAATAAATTAATTTACTAGTTCTATACGAGGCTCACCTTTATGACCTAATTTTTCTTTCTTAAATTTAAAAAACTTACAAATTCTCATCGAATATACGACATAAATAAGGAACTACAGCTATAATGTTCCTCTACTAAAGCTGGTAAATAAAGTGCCATAAATGTATAATTTTCAAAGGACATTGTCCGGTAATATGCGAGAAAAACATACGCCTCAACACGATTGTAAATTAAAAACCATATAGTTATTCTCCACTATTCTGCCAACACTAAACATCTTTTTTGATGAAGTCATTTTTGCCGAGAATGTGTTATGCCTGTTCGAATATTCAAATATTAAAAAAAGAATACGTATAAAAATCTAAGAGTAATTAAAAATGGAAAGCTCGTTTCATTAATAACGAAGGTAAAAGTGAAAAAAATAATAATTTCCTTAATATGAAACAAACCACAAATCACGAAGTAATAAATCATGAAGCGGTATTTAATATTTATATTTAAGGGGACTACGATAAAAATCTGGCATCGACTTGGTGACATTGTTGGGCATGACTTCTTGGAGGACCATTTTCTATAAGTCTGACCCTTTTCACCTGCCTGGAGGACTCGTACAAGAGACAATGAAACTTTGACGAAATAAAGGCGAGAAGCTGCACCACTGCGCATCGTGAATCAAGAACACGGGTCGAAAGCCCTTTGTTGGCCGAACAATAAAGATTGGGGAAAGAAAGTGCAAGGGGTGTGATGCAAGGTGCCATGACCTGGTATTGTTTCATTATAGCTGGACAATGCAGGTCGTTTGCGTAGCACTGTGCACATACCACCACCACGAAATTAAAAACCACTTCCAGAAGTAGACGTTTTGTTGTTGTTGTTGTTGTTATTACTATTATTATTATTATGCACAACTGGAAAGCTAGAAAAATTAACGAGAAAATGTGCAATATCGATCCTACTTTATTCAAATTTTAACAATTGAGAATTCTCAGATTACGACTCTACGATACAAGAACAAAGCAATATTAATTTTATAAGCCGACTTTTAAAAATATTTAACCTATATACCAAACTTTCACTCATTAATAAAAAAATGAAAAAAAAAACAAACGAAAACGCATTGATTGATAGAAGAAACGTATCTTCTTCGATTGAACAACAGAAATTTCGTGTTTATACTCTATAGCTAATATTTCTATATTTAATACGTATCTATGTATGTAACGTTAAATAATTACCGAAATGAGAATAAAACAGCTTCCCGTTATTTGTATATCGACATGGTAATATTGTAGTTATGAATGTTATAAGCTGAAGAGGGCCTTCGATGAACAAACGAACCAACTAGCATATGGAATTGCTCGCTAAATGGATTTGTTACACCGCTTCACTAACTTAACAGCTGCGTTTCACGCTGAAATAAGACTAGCTTTAGACGTGTAATTTTCGAAGATCCTTCGGTCAGATAAATCGCGACACGTCCGTTAATCGAAATCTTGTACCTTCTTATCCAACACTGTTGTAGCTGGACCCTGGTCTTGTAAACCGGCTCCTTTTTTACATGGACGCTTTTTAGATCAACGTTATTATGCGTCTGGTGTTTCATAGTCTCGACAGGTCGTTCTTAAAGACTGTAAAGAAGAGAAATCACAGGGGAATTTAAAAACGTGCAAGAAAGACGATCATAGTAATCGTTTCCCTCTCTATTGGCGCGTGATAATCTAACGCATCAATATATTGATAGTTGATCAGAGGCGAGTATCTTACCCTCGTTGGAAAGCATCGATTATCAGGCATACGAAAGTTCGCCCTTTATGGCAAGAAACATTGAATTTTAATCGAGTAGGTTGAATAAGCAGGTTGTCACGCCTAACCGATCATCGTTTACAGTCTGCTAGCAAATTGAATTTATCGTGGTTCTGTGGTTCACGCTGCAGCGTGAATAACGATGTGCAAGAAATTTGAGAGTAGATACTTAGAACATATGTATAATTAACTGCAAAAGTCTACACGAACATAAAATATTATAATAAAAACGTTGACTCTGCGAATTTTTTGACACATTAGGACACATATTTTAGAAATATAACACGATTTGTTCACTTTTATATTTAATAAAAAAGAGGAAAGTAAAAGGATATATGTAGTATAAAATGTTACAAAAATTATATACACCTGTTATACCTGCATGAAAACATAAATTATAACTGTTAATATCTTATAGGTTTGGGCTAATAATTGTTATCTCCTTGGTGTTGAAAAAATTACAGATTTTGTAATTTCAGATATAATTCTATGGCGAAATTTTTGTATGTTAAGTATTTCAATCTTTTGATATATAAGTATCGATGTCTAAGTATAAATATTGTTGTGATTAAGTGCGTTTTTAATTTTTTTGATAACTCAGATACAGAAAATTCGATAGATAGTCTCTCATGACTAATTGCATGTTAGAGAGAATCTGGGGAAAATAGGGAAGTGAAACAATGTAAATTATTTGAGATCATACAATACAATGTTCTATACTCTTACGAATTAAAGAGAACTATTTTCTATAGAATCGAGGAACTTAGACGCGATATTAAAAATATTCTTTTGTCATACTTAACAAAGTTTTAAAATTCCAAAACTACAACCATCCTTGAATCTTTAATCCTTAACAGTTACGATCTTTAATTTTTATACGTGAATCTCACTCTCGTTTAATACGTTGAATGCCACGGGGGTCACCGGTGACCGGCATGCGATTTTATTCTGGCACCGTGGTGGTTACCGATGACCGGCGCACCAAGATTAGTAGAAATACATCATTTGAACAAATGTCAATAATTATACATTTTTTATTATTACCATCGTTACTACAACGGTGTGACAAAATTAATATAAAACATATAAAAATAGTTTTATTTATACATGAAATATAGATCTATTATGTGCCCCCCCCCCCCCCACCAGTGGCCCACCGAACATAGGAAAAACCCGCTTTTTCCGTGTTTTACCTTAATGAACAATAACCCTAAGAAACGTTTCGACTTGAAAGATGTTTGATGGTAATTAAGGGCCTTGACAATAAAGTAAAAAATGCTAAATATTGTGACGGTTCTTTAGGATTATTGCGGGTCAGAATAAGTATAACCGAGGGATGAATTATGGTTTATGGTAGGACCCAGGACATGACAACAAAGAACAATTATTTAGCAACGCGAAGAGACAATATGAGATAATTGAAAATCGTAAAAATTAATGAATCGAGTAAAATTGCACTACAGCGCCATGGGGGTCACCGGTGATCTCAGTGAGATAAATTCATTAATGATGATTATACACCGTAACATATCATCTCTTGTATGTAATATTTCAACATTATATATATCGCATAATAAAAAAATTCATCGTGGCGCCACGGCCAAACCTTGTAAAACTGGCGAGGCATTCAACGTGTTAAAAAAAAAAAACAAATTATGATAACGATTCTTCTACATTCTCCCCAAACTGCAGACATTTTGTACGATATAGAAAATCTATTTCCAAAATAGCTATCGTATAAGCATAAAAACAGAATCAGTGAAAAAATTCCGCCACTTTATCTGCTATCTTAAAAACAGCCTTCTAATCAAAAAAGGAAGAACCGACCAACTCTTCACACCAAATTGGACGCTAAACATCCTTCGTAGATCATGCACTCTTTGAAGCGCAACAGGACGCCGATCAACGACTATCTGACTCAGCCTAAGCCCGTAAATAATAGCCACTGATTAGAAGCCACGGAAGGCGATAATAATTCAAAAGGTGGTGTTTACGTTGCTCCCGTTACCTCGTTCTTTCTCGCGTTCGACAATCGTCCACGGGGCCTCGTTAAGGGAAGCCCCATCCAAACCGATCTCCGGGGAAATTAATATTTCGGCGAGATGAAACGACTTTCCTAGCACGATGTCAAAGGAAGCAACGCGGCTCCAGCCGCCGATGAATACGATCTCTGTAATTAACGTGGAGCCCCTAATGACCGGTCGATCCACCTGTGTGCTCCAACGTCGGACACGCTAGCTCGAGCAAAAGGTGATCCGAGCCCGTATTAAGCCGAATGACTCGCGCGCCTCCGACACACCATCACCCCCTACGGTAGTCTCGGCCAGTTAATATCTAATTATTTCGATGATCAAGACCACGTGAAACGGATAGGGAATAAGATGGTCCCGGGATAATCACCAGACTCGAGCGTGATCGTATAAAAAGTCCAACGTCGACCTGTGCCTTATTTTGTAATGCTCGGACTTCTTAGTGGCTATGGGATAATTGTGATTTGGAAAGAGGTGTTGTTGAGTTCAGGTTTTTTTTTTCAGAAAAAAGAGATAAGGTGATTATAATATCGCAGAAGGTGGGAGATAATGTGTATGCTGTTTTATAGATCGTTTTTTGGAGCAACATGTTCTAGACATTTTTTTATGAATATTTCTTGCGAATGTTAGGTCTAGTGATTTGTAGGCGCCAGAATGTTCGCAAAAAATTTTTCGACGCAATATTATTTTATATCAAATATTTTAAACACTTGTTTCGGAATTAACTGAAGCGCTTTATATTTGTAAAAAGTTCTTAAAAAGATATAAAAGAAATTGGATGTTAGATTTTCTGAGGCATAGACGAAACGGTACATTCGAACAGAGAAGCACGATTAGTATCTTAATGACGAAAAAGAAGTAATATGAAAAACAATAATTGGTGCCCAATTTGTATAGAATATCGGTAGATATCCTAATACATGGCTACTTACGGCGGACAATGTATTCACAACCAGTCTACTTTCAAAAACCCGTTATCGGTATTCCTTCATTCCCAACTTAAACGTCAACAATGGAAAATGCGAATCTGAATCACGACAAAGAGCGCATCAAAGGCTCCCGCGTGCCAGTCTATTTCATTGTCGGACAAAGATGTCAGACGTCTCTCGTCTTAGAAGCCCTCGGCCTTCCTCGTCTCTGCTCGAACGAATTTGCTGCGAGCGCGGTTTACTGTAAACTATCTAGGTCCACCAGCTGCCCGTAATCCGCCACCCCCTCCATCCTGAGCCGGGGAGCACGTCAGAGGTCTGTTCGCGGTGAAAAGAGGGGCTGTTATCGCGGTCCTATCTGCGATCGGTCGCCGTGATATTTCTAACAGGGCCCCTGGCTTCCTAGTCCGTGGCCCATAGATCTTGCCAGATAAGATGTGCGGTGTTCGCGAGGCCCACCAGGGGGCCACACGGCCTGTCCATTGTGTTCGTTCGTGTCTTCTGCGTCCTCCACGAAGCCCCGTCCTTCCAGCTCTGCCAGCCCCTACCGCTTTTTCCGGCTGGCTCACCGCTGATTGCTCGCGTGCAATTACACGTCTCTCTCTCTCTCTCTCTCTCTCTCCATCTCTCTCGCATCGGTACCGCTTTGCCCGTTCGATTAATATCAAATTCCACCAGTTTTATTTTCAGAACGCAAAGGTATCAGTTGGTTTTTCCAAAGTAAATTCTTTTATTCTTACAGCACTGTAAACATTTTGTTTTATGAATCTTTGTTGAGGACTGAGTAATTGCAAATTGTTTCTTAATCATGCTAGATATTAACACGTTGACTGCCCAATACGAGTTAGCTCATAGTCGACAAAAGCAGTCAAAAAATTAGTAATGAATTTTCTACAGACGCTCAGCATGTTTCTTTCCTTGATATAATACCGCAAGGTACACTAGTAAGAATTTACTATTTATTTCATCTTCCCTTGAATTAATAAATTAGAATGAAGTCTTTAATCAATAAATTAGAATGTATTGCTCTATAACCCAACATAAACTGTACTTCTACTCATTTTTTCTATAACCAACCAATTTCCAATTATTACAACCAGAATTATACTAAACAAAATAAACAAAAATTTTCAAAATTTAACAAATAAATATTAACAGTACGCTTCAAATCTTCTCAAGGACGTTTAAATCTTCGATTCTGCGTTAAGCAAGAACAAAATCACAAACATCCGCGTCATTCAACCCTTTCCCCTATCGTCGTATTCCATCTTCAGCACGTACGGCTCGCTCACTCGTAACTTTCCTCGATAATGCACCCCAAACTTTCTTCTCTCAAGATTAAGTCAGAAACCCGTTCAGAGATTCGTTTCTCGGGATCTCCATTTTACGATAATCGAGATACAAAGAGAATGGAGCGAAGGATAAGAACGAGCCGCTAACTGGGACCGTATGATCCCCGAACCGATTCCTAAGGAAAGGATCGACATAAACAGCGTTGATCGAAACGATTGCCGACAGATCTTGCCTGCTCTCAACGTGCAAATATAACAGTATCCAGAGAGATAACCGCGAAAGGTGTCCAAAGCACACGGATCCCAAGATATCCTCGTCGCTTCTATTGCTTGCTATCTTAGATCGCAATCTCTTTGGGGAGCGTAGGCGTCACATCATTGTAACGCTGGTCATGGCGCCGATCATCGGATAACGTGACATGACACTGCGACAGTTTCCGTCCGCCAAGCTTATTGCCCAAACTCCTACTCTCTTCCATGTCGCAAACACTAAATCCAACGCTTTTAAAAACAGAGAGTTTCGCCGGTAGAAAGGATTAAGATTTTCGTACGGTCGATCGAAAGCTATAATACTATGTTCTTCTGGTTATATTTGAAGTGGAATATCATTGGTTATGGTTTGTTTAATGAAATATGGGTGGATACAAATTGAGGATAATTGAGATAGCTTTTGCTTCCTTTTTTTCATGATTTACACAAGTACCTATATTGTTTAATCCTTCGGTTGTGACTCTTTAATAGAAGGTTATCTATTGAAACTCTGCATATATAAGAGTCGACTGTGCAGTTTACACGTTTCATAACAACCGCTTCAATGTTTGCTTACTTTTGTCGACGCGATTTAGATCTCAGTTTCCTGCTGCTACAATCGTATAGTGAGTTTCGAATCGCATTCTATGCCCGACATGTTATCTTATTGCTTATGTACAAGTGTTTCATTTTACTAGTTACTAGTTATTTTACTTTATTATCATACTTTTTAAGTTTATACTTCCGCTATTTTCCTAATTCGGCGTTATTGATATTACAGTAGTAGAAAACACTCAGAAACTTTTGCTACATCCTGTATAAGTTTAATAAAACGGTAACTGTGTTTTTATGAGTAAAAACTGGGCGTATATGTATATCACACATCTTTTCGTATAATACAAATGTTAAGAAATATTAGAAATGGTATTTTCTCAATCAAAGGATTAATTATTTACATTCAGACAAGTTTCTGATACGATCGACTAGTAACTCTAGTATACTCTTGAATGAAAGCATTGGTTTCATAAAAATAAATCATAAATTTATTTGTCCATGAATTTATTTGTTTTCGTATAAAAAGCTAAACTAGCATTTTAAATGAAATTCGCAAAGAGACCTACGTCTAAACCTAAATTTTATTGCAGCAAAATAACTGCTAAGGCGTATATTTTATAAAATTTATTCGTCCAAATTTATCCATCGAATCTATCAGCAACAGACTAGTGTAATACCCGAGGCAATATCTCGAACTCTGTCAACCATCAAATTCTTTCGTTCCCATCTAAAGCTCCATTCACTCTTCATCAAACCAAAACCTGACAGCGTTTCGAAATAAAGAAGGTAGGCTATCAAGAGAATAAAATCTGCTCCAGTGAGAACCGAAATGATCGCATCGCCGCCGCACCGATCACGATTGGACCTAAGTATTAGATTTCGACAAGAACGTAGCAAGCGTGGGCCCAATTTCTCGAACTACTCAACTGTATCCGCCCTTTCACGGATAATTTGATCTCGTTGACGATAAAGACGTACAATGCCGGTCCAACCATCGACGATCAGATATCTCGGTGGATAACGAGCTGGATTGTACGAAGACTAATTGGTTAAAGTGCTGTGTACAACGCAGACGCCGCGTGTTTCGCATTTCGAACGCGGAAGCACAGCAACGGAGAAGTTGTTCCGCTTTGGCTTCGTTCAGTTTCAGAGGTCAGACAAATTCCACGCTCATGATTCTAGACAAGCGATTTTCAAATTTTTTCATCTCGTGGTCGCGTAAATTAATTACAGTCGACTGTATAACGCAATTTAGAAATATATATAATCCATAAATATAATTGCGACCATTATGATAAAATGCGATAAACATCTCTTTTCTTTTTTTTTTTTTTTTTTGTATTTTGACACACTTTTCGGCTTCTTGTTCAAAAACGCGATACATACTACTTAGCTCTTGTCCATGTATGCATATTGAATTAGCGAAACTGATAGTCAAATTTTGTTAATGGAATGTTCAGATAGCGGGTATTTCGATAAGGGAGATTCTACTGTGTTGCATGTTTTAAAAATTCTCGCCTCTCGCGGCACATCGCGCCGCTTGTAAATCGCAGTTCTACACGGTCCAAAGTATTTCTTTTTGACCGTCAATCCGTGAAAGCAGAATTCAGAAGACACGATGAAATCGCAATTCGCTGATTCACGCGATCGAATTAGCTTTCGCTTCGATCTCCACTCGTGCAATGAACGAGTTTTTGTTACGCGAAAAGAAACGAATCACGTGTTCTGTATGTAATGCATTCGATTCGCGGAATCGTCTAAATTGTTTAATGAAAGAATTGCAGGGAATTGATACAAGGGTATAATGTGATTTTGAGAGCGGATACTGATTGTTCTGTGAGAGAAGAGAAAGTATACGAAACGAGCAAAAACCGTGTTAATCTGTTTTACCGCTGATAAAAACAACCCGACGCGACGCGTCATTGACTGGTAATTGTGGCTTATGTATCGACTTTAAATACTGGGTCACAAGCACGCGGCAATTATCCAGATTGCTGGCAAGCCTCGGGTTCCTGGTTGAGGAAAGCAAATTGCAAGATCGTGATACGGTTCTTCGGTCGGAACATCTGTGAAAGATAAATTAATTTCTTTTCGCGACGTTATCTTAGAAAATTGATGTTTTATGTAGATATAGATACATGGAATTACGTCTAGATTTCCTTTCTAAGCTTCTTATTATATCTCCTGCTTAATTTCATTGATTTTATGGGTCTTTAAAGAATGAGATATTATAAACTCCTTGCCATGAAATACTATTATCTTATCGTTAGTAACGAAAGCAAAATCCAAAAATCTCAAAACCATTAACGAAACCATGTCTTGTGTACATCATGCAAAGTTATTCACGTATTGCTACTCACTTTTGTACGTCGCCAGTGGTACTCTTCTAGTTCTAATTTATCTTTCTTCTAGATCATTGAAGAACGAAAATATATATAATTCTCGTTTTATCAACTTTCACTTCCCGAATTTTTTGCTTCATTTCAAATTTGTCTTATGTTAATTTTGAAATACATAAAGGTTTGGTCAATAAAATCTTTCCTTATCTTTTAATATTCGATTTATATTTTATATATTCCTCCTTACGAACGTAACTCTTGCTTATAACATTATTTCTAAGAGAAGTAAATAAACTCCCGCTGTAAGAATTCCGAGTTTACGAACGATCGTAAATATGGGAAATACCTATACTTCTCAATTTTGATATTTCAACCAAAAGATATTAAATCATTAACAAAATCACGAAATTATAAACTAAAATAAAATTGTTTGAATACTTCATGTTCTGTAATCCTAAAATATGAAAAACGTACAAGTTCCATACTTTCAACGCGCACTAAGTTCGTTGTGACACGTGCACGAATTCCGATAGAATTAATTATCGCACAGATGCGAGGAAGGTACCGCCCAAAAGCGTAAGAAACATGGTATTTCCTTCGAAACGCAATTAAAGCGATGTCACGGTGGTACGTACGCGTCGTAAAAAGAAACGAATCGACCAACTAAAATTTTAGGGGCAAGTTTTATGCTTCGAAATAAAACCGCGCACTGGTTTCCAGCGAGTTTCCTTCGGTCAGGAAATTTAAATCTTCTTCGAGACGAGCACGTGCCTTTACGGCTGATCGTAAAAATTGTCGAACGGCAAGAGTGGCAAGCGTGGAACGAGAGTGCTACGGTTTAACCAAGTTTACGTAACGCGGAATCTCACGACCCCGTTTCCTCAGAAGTGTCGCACGAAACTCGTATTACATACCACCTTTACGAACTTTCAGAAACTTTCGAGCGTACTTCGAACAAAATACCAAGTTTTATGGAGTATGCGTGTGCTTGAAAATCGATTCTATCCAAACGTATTTTCCAAACCTGTACGATTTGTAAAGAATTTGTCGAATTTCCTATTAAAAGATGTGCAAGTTGAGAAGATAAGTTTTAGACTTTGAAATTTCTATAAGTAAGTACACGTGAAAGTTCTCTTTTTCAAGATTTGTATCTTTTAAAATGCGAATGCTTTAAATCTTCGATTGTAAACAATTTTCATCCAACCTTGTTACCAACAACGATCAACTTTGATAACAAAACTAGACCAGTTTTTACACACTACGAAATATAATCTAAAACTAGAAATGTTCGACATATTATAAGTATCTCCATGATTCAAAGAATTCAAACTTGTTTGGGAAAAGTTCATAAAATAACTAATTACTCAAAGAAACTATTTTTATACTTCGTTACGTAAAATGTCACAAAGATATGTACGTGTAAAAAAAGTAAAAAATTTTCTAGTTTAACAACAATTCCAAAAACAAAAAGATAGAAAGACGCGAGAACGTATTTCCAGCAACGTTCCCGTTCTGTGAGATGTCAGAACTATGTGACAGAGGGATGCAGAAAGGTGTCTGGTGTTGTGAGAAATAACGGCTAAATATTTTCTTTGGAATAGAATCGACGACAAGCGACACAATAACCAGGACAATGAGAAACTTTTAACGCGGCCGTACGACAAGCACGTCGTACACGCATAATCCGCGGGGTTTCCTGCCGCTATCTTCGCTCGATCTTGATCCTGGATCTCCAGGTTCTAGATCGCTCCAGATACACTCAGCTTCTTCACCAGCTGCTCCATGCGGTTCGAGTCGAAGACTCTATATCCTATGGAACGACGAAAAGAAAAAAGACCGCCAAATGTCTCTAAATTTTAAAAGTCGAACTTGATTATTTTCCTTTTACTCTCAGCTGATCTTTCAATTATCAAGACTATATTCTTTTCGTTTATTTGATGATGGTAAACGCAGCTAAGTAATCTCTACAATGCGTAAAGTTTGGGTAATTCGAATTTTGAATTCGAAGAATTAGTCGAGTAAAAATCGATAAATGGTTTGAATTGGATATTTTATCAAGGTTCTGATTTCGAATGTAAAATTCATAAACAGTTCCGTTTCGACCATAAATTTCTACAAGACATAGAGTGGTCCTCGATCACAAAAGCTAAATCAATAATGCATGGTGTCCCATCAAGTATCTTTATATCCTCGAACGTCAACCAACCCATAAATCCGATCAAAAATATAGAGAATAAATAAACTCTATTAATCAAACTTGTTGAATCCTGATCTCGACTTCAGATGTCCAATGAATATTAATATATAATAATAATTTCCATAAAACCACGAAAAGGTCTACAAGTCCATAAATTATTCTGTCCTAACACTTATAAATTGCCTGATGTCCCAATTAAAACAGAACATTAATCGTCAGAAATACATGTATTGGCATTTTCTAATTAATTAATTTTCTAATTCCCAATTTCTAATTAATTAATTAATTTTCTAATTTCCATATTAATTCTCAATTTATAAAATCATCCAAAAAATTTACCAAAAACACAATTATTCCATAACCTATAAATTCTTATAAAAAACAGATGAAGAATGCAATAATAAGCTGCAGATATTTTTTAAATTCATATCTTTGTGGATATAATTAAAAAACTGAAATTTCGCTAGAGAATTGTTCTATCTGTTAAATATTATAATAGATATAATAGTTTGCATACTTATGCATAGGGTGGGGCAATAAAATGATAACAATTAAATATGTATGTATCTCCGTTATTAACGATTTTTGTTTACGAAATTTTGTTTAAAACTTATTTCCTTTATTAGATTTCAAGGTTATTGTCGTCTTTTTTCTAAATTGACAAGACGCCTTCCATTCAATAGGTTTCATAAAATAAAAGTTAAGTTATTTGCTAAACACTAATGATTTTCCGACATGAGTAGGTTAATAACTTCTCGTAGAAAATGCCAAGATCTATGTATTAAACGATTAATATATCAGAGAATATACGACTTCATTGAAAAAAACGACAATGACCTTTACATCTCATAAAAAATAAATTGAAAATATTTTATCCTGATTCATTCTTCGTTGCATGTGGGCCTTCAAGTATCACTTTATCTGGACTTTTTTCGTACGACCATTACTAACGGAGATATTTAGATGCTGCCATTTAAATGGTCCACTCTATGTAAATATGTATTTCTGTGTATTATGCGCATTCTCTATATTTTTGAACCTTCAAATTTCCACGGATGGATACTATACAAATCTGCAGTCCGTCAATAATAAACTTCCCTAATGTCATATATGACACTAACTCTTCGCGTTTTCGGTAGCAAAGATCCAAGAAAGTCATAGATCCGCGATAATCGAATCGGCCTGCCACGTTATCCTCTTTTTCTTCGTTGTCTCTAACAAGGGGGGACACGAGGACCGCGTGTACATGTACAACGAGCGCATTACGCGAGATTTAAGGTCACCCTTTAGCATCGACAACGTCCAAGGGCCTCCAGGAACAATGGCTGACCATTTTAAGAGAGAGCTGTTCCTCGAGGAGCATTTTATTCCAGGAGCGTAACGAGCGTTACACGAGGGCTCCGCGAATCGTCTCGAGTTCCTGAAACGCTGAGGATTCCGATTCACGGAATGAAAGCGGAATACAAGAAGGGATTGGTAAAACCTCTCTCTCGCCCTGCTGGAATTCGAATTCGACCCACCGCTGTTTCACCGCAGCCGCGTGAATTATACGCGACAAAGGGGATGGAACAAAGGGCCAAAGCGATATGCAAACAAACGTTTCAATTATTCAACGCTCGCCGAGGCCTGGTCGTTTATTCGATTCCTTGAAATTACCCCCGATTACGGCCAGCAATGTGTCCCCGGACCGAATCTCGCTGATTTTAAAAGAAAACGCGCGGTGCTCCGTCCAAATATTTGCATAATTGCAAGAGAATTCGGCCGAACCCAACGTCACATCGGAATTCTCGTTGAATTCATAGGGTTGATCGTAACCTGGCGCTTTCTCCGAGTGATTTCGGTTGGAATGTCTGATGTTCTTACAGAAATTTTCTCCTCCCTAGGCGATAACCAATCATGAGAGGATCACGAGAACAGTCTTCGTACGTTTCTAAATATCAAAATCTACACTTACTATTCATTACATTAATATTCGGATACAGCACTATCTTTGTATTTGTTCCTTTATATAAGAGGAAATAATTTTAATGCCATGTTGCTCATTTTACGAAAATACGAACCACCTGTGTATCGTAGCTTTGAAATACGTAAACAATACCTTCCTAATAATAATATTTAACTGTACAGAATCCTAACAAAAAAGAGGTCGCTCCTTTTATTTCTTAAATTCGATGGTCTTTTTTTCGTACCTTCTAATGATATCTGCAACAATTAATACTAAAAATTATGCAGTCTTTACCCTAAAAATAAGATTGTTCGAATGAAATTCTTTACGTATTTTTGAGCTACGATAAATGATTTATATCTTCGCAGAACAAGTACGATATTTAAATTATCCTTTACAATACATGTACATTGGCCCGCGACAGTATTTCAACGCGTACCATAGAAATCTTTTATGTCCATATTGTATATGCCATATAAAACATTTTGCAATTTTATTAGCACTAGAATGAGACCCAATAACTATCATACACAATATGTATATATATTGTTGTGATATATATCACAACAATTAACATTTCTTAACATTATTGCATTTAACAGAACTTCGACTTCTTCGTCCCTCATTATTCAATAATCAAGTTTTTCGACGTGCACCACTTTTACATTATTTTTAAATTACTTTTACATTAAATGACTCATATATATATAATATAACATCAAATATATAATAAGAGTTAAAGGTAGTCCCACTGAATATAGACGTTTATTAATCCACATACATATTTTGCTGAAATAAATATTTTAATCAATCAATTACGCAGATTGATAAGCCTCTATATTCAGTGGGAAAATATATATACATATTTATATGTTCAGTAGGTATATATATATATATAGATATACATGTCTCGTTAAAATGCTAACTGGACTTCAAAATGTTCCGTATAACGCATATAATGTATTCAGAAAGATTCCTACGAGTATTCAGGTATTCTCGTGAGCCTGTGTATATAAATTGCTTCTACAGACTTTCGCCTTTTAATATTTCCAATCGTTTAAGACCTGACTGCAACATCCCGAACGATCCTACGCTCAAAAAGCTGATTATCGTTACTGAAGAAGAGTCTAAAAGTCTCGAAGAAGCAAAAGCTATCCAAATGCACGAGCCAGCACTTTTTTCGTTCGCAATCAGATAAAGTAAGACGTTGAAAAAGCACACAGGATTATCCATCGCAATCAGACTCGCCCATCTCTTTACCAAGTGGACGAGTAGATAGGAAATCTGCTGTCTGACGCAAACACCGCGAAAAATCGAATGCTTTTACCTCGACCAGATGAAGATACGAACAACTTTTCAAAAAGCTGTCTTGAAGGTTGACCTCTGAAGGATAATCGCGTATCGATTGCCATCCGGGTGAAATATCGCGCTTTCGCTGACGACGGCTCAATCGGCCCAGAAACGATGGGACCTCACGGACGAGAACAGTCAGTAAAAAAAAAAAGACGAAAGCAGAGGAAAAGTTGTCAGAGTATTAAGGTTACCGTTGCTCGTCGCGTCATGGCGTTCGTTGACGAGCAATTTTTCACGGTTCCACTCGGTGTCTCGCTAGTCTTCATCACTTTCACTAAAGGACGCGTGACACGGCGCATTGTCGCGGCTATTAATTTTACAAGACACTTAATAACATTCACGGAACCGCGCTTCGCGAAATTCGATAAAACCACGAAAGTTTGTTAAATTTTTGATACCGTTGAAAAACCACGATTTACGGCTGATTGTTGAATGCTACAAAGCATTGTTAATGAAACTAAGAAAGAATTAACGATTATTTGAGGAAATGAGACGATTAATAATGAATACATATTGATAATCACTGTTTTGTGGAGAAGGGAAGCTTTAAAGGAAAGGTTGAATCGATGGAAAAGTTAAAAATTTAGGACTTTGGAATATTGTATCTGAAAACTAGTAAATGTGTGAGTTGAGATATCGAAATATTGAAAAATTCAAATATTCGAAATTATGAAAATTCAGAAATTTAGGAAAGTGAAATTTCTGAAACGCGGATGTTTGCAATAACGAAAATTTAAAAATTATGAAATATTTCGCACAATCATAAAGTACTACTCTAATACCTGGCACGCGAATACCGTTACTTCCCTCAATACGTCATCTAAACTAATCGATTCAGATTCACAGTTGAAATTTAAAACACAAGGTGGTTCAGGAATTACTAGTTAAACTTAAATTATTAACTAGTTTAGCAATACAGAAAAAACCTGGTACACCTGTGCAAAAGAAGAAAATTACTAGTCCCCTAAATATTCGTTCGATGCGACCGTTTAGACGCAGTTAAGACTAGAAATACACGAATCACTGATATCCCAACATTTCGAGCAGGTTTCTGTTGTTTCGTTGTACTTGACCACCTTGCGGCCTCGTTTTCAACACCTCTAAAACAGGATGTATGACATTAGCGATCAGGATTACGCGAGTGGAATAACGGGCTTCGTGGCCGGTCACCTTGATGCTGGTAATTTATGCTAATGGCCGAGCAGAAAATTTTAGGGGCCCTGCGAATTTGGCACCGGCTCAACCGCCTCTTCGATGATGATTGTTAGATCTGGTTTCGATTCATCGAATATTATGGCGGGACGCCAACCAACGGGTGAGTATTTTGCGTTATTTTTAAGCGCCTGCTCCGACATCGACGATCACGATCGTAGTAAGACAATCGTCAAGATTTTTCAGTTGAATTTCTTTATTTGGAAAATTTTATACAGTCTGAATCACGAAACGCGTTATACTATTCTGCTATTAGCGGGCTAATCGACAATTTTCTTGTCCGGTATAACATAATTCAAAGAGAGCTTTAAGGCGATCATTGTAAATATTTTCTTAATCCTTTTTCCTTCGAGTATTCAAAGTTACCTCCACTTTTCTGTAGATGAACCTATAATTTTTTTACACGCACCTTTCAAAGGGTATTAAGAGAAATTCGACGAATATCATAGAACAAATATCCTTTTCCCATCTGAAGCAAAGGAGCATTTAAAAAATAATCTAGTTGAAAAAATTTTGCATGATCTTATTACGAGGAATATCGCTATTGAAACATCGTTTAAATTAAGATAAAGGACATTTTTACGTTTTTTTCAGTTCAGATGGAAAAAAGATATTTGTCACGATATTTGTCGAATTCGTTCCAATATCAGCTAAAAGATACGAGTAAAAATATTATAGGTTCATCTAATATGAAAATATAAAGGTAACTTTAATAACTCCGAAAAGGGGGTCGACAAAAAATTTATCACGATCATCTTAAAACTCTCTTCGAATCGTGTAATCATGTAATGATAAACAAATTTTCGATCGATTAAGAACAGAATAATCTATGTAAGCTGATCACGTTTCGTGGTTCATCCAGTATAGGATCGTTTCTGAGAAGATACTTTTAATAAAAGTTGTAACCTTTAATTATCATAACTTGATCAATGTAAAATATAGTAAAAAGAGACTTGAGAAAGAAAGGAGCTCATATTGATGTAATGGAGATGTTGAAAAATCTCGACAATGTAGAAAATTACAGAGAGTTCATATCGAACTAACGAAATTGAAGCTGTCTAAAATTGAAGGAACCTGTAAAACAAATTTTTATTCGACGAAATAAAATTTAAAGTATATTCTAAACGTTTCTGTTACGAGCTCATTAAGCAAAATTCCACTTACGCTAAATATTTTAACAAGAACAAATCAAATCAATCAGACGTTATCCGGTAAAGCAATAGATTCTCATAAAAAGTAGCCAAGTCTAGGTGGAGTATCGAGTGGACTTTACCTGCAGCAAGGTATGGTAAATGGTCGAAAGTTACGGGGGCCGCTCCATAAAACGAGCATAAAGAAGGTCAGTGTATGAAATTCATAATGGACGTCGGCCCTTTTCAAAGACGTTGAGCCCAGCGTGATCTTTTCTCTCTTTCTTTTCAACATGCCCCATTACTTCGTCATATATAGATATCTATACATACATACGAGATAGTGCACGTATCATCGACGAATGTATAATATAACGATGTATGAAAATGAAATCTATCGCGCGATTAACCAAGAAGGAACACGTAGATGTCGTAGACGCAGGGGGAAAGGATTGAAAACGGCGGGGCTATTAAGCAAATTCGAAATTACGCTTGCAAATTTCCAAATGCAAATCGCTGGCGGGGGACGCGTCTACGCTTTTTGCGACTATAAATTTCCGCTTTAATTGGATCGGATTATTGTAATTCCGGCGGGGCTTATTTATGAGGCCGTTTCAGGCTTTAAACTTGTTTCCAACGGCAGCAACCACGGGGCCTCTTTATTCTCCTTCTCTGTTCGCGGGCCGTCTCAAAACTAAAAGGCCGAATCGGTTATTAAATTATGGTTAAAGCTCTCTCGCTCTCGTTTTTGTCGGCAGATGAGCGAGAGGCTTCTCTTCTTTCGCCTGTTTATGCATACCATGGACAGAAGCTTTGTTAAAGGCCAATTTATGGAAGACAACGTACGCATGCACACATGTGGGTAAAGAGGGTGTAACAGGGAGAGAACAGGTGAATTAGGATGGCTCTGTTGATAGCTGATTTTCGACATATCCATCTCTTTTGGTGAACCAAACAAGCCGCCAGTTTCCCTCAGATTTATTATACATGCATGTATATGTACAGCGCCACACTCGAACACTGGACGATGTACTTGACACCTTCGTAAAACGATACCGTCGTGTGGTTCGATTAATTTATGAACAAGCGATTTCTGCATTTGCACTTTTCCATAGGTAATGTCGGCTATATAAAAGACTTGCGAGAAGAGAAAGAGGTTTTTGGTAAATTAGATGCGTGTTTGAAAGATTATTGCGCGAAGTGTTATTACGGATATCAAATAATTTGTTAGAGACTTTAGTAAAATAAAAATTACGAAAATGAATCGATACATCGATATTGTCTCTGTTACAACAGTAATGTTAACACATTGACTACCACGTGAATTTCTTATCCTGGAAATCGCAATTAATCGAAATATACCAAGCCATAAATATTAATTTTTGCAAAATATTATACCGCACTTGTGCATCCATTTCTCTGACAATATTATCTAACGCGTAATCACCTACGTCGTTGAAAATTTGTTCGTCCATACAATTTTTCTTATTTTATTCGTCCTAAAAAATTTAGTAAAACGTAATGGTTACTGTTGGCCATTGCAGCCAACCTGATCAAAATGCATTGTTAGGTATTTCTCCCTTATGGCTCCAATTAAATAATTTTTAATAACACCAAAAAGAAAAAAGAATTTGTTCTCACAATCGCCAACCTAAGCTTCAATACCAAAGTATCCAACCGTTACGCACACACGATTCGATTCTCGCCAGAAACTTTTACTGCTCGAGAAAAAAACCGTGAGCATACATAAACGGAACATTGTCCTCCGCTACTATTCTGCATGACTAAACATCCCAACAAAATAGGGACCCTTTTACAAGCCATCAATCAATAAATAAGAGAAAAGGTTGATCGTCGAACGTTTGTCCTCTTACTCTGACTTGTCCAACAATCTGGATGTCTTCCCATAGTGACTTGCACTAATAAACTTCGTATGTATCCGTTAGGGTGAACGTAAAGGATGCAGGAAATTTTAATGGCACCATTTCGTCCGTTTAGACACAATAAAGCGTTAACAGAGCGCGTTGCGCCCTTCTTACAGAATTTACTTTCATTAGTTATACCATTTTTTTTTTCGCGAGTCATTACGATCCAATAATGTAAAAAGACATCTGGTCGAAGGTAGCACATCTTACAAACCCTCCCGTTTACGACAAGCTGATATTCAAATGCGCGAAAATTATAATGGCACCGTGATATTCGAGTTTCGTTGAATCGTTCTGATGATGGTTCCACGGAAAAAGGGTTGCTTCGATGAAATATTAAAATTCATGAGTGCTCGACTATCATAAAGAATCTCAACCGAATCGAAACACCTCCTGTCGATGCTTCTAATGACCCTTCTGCCGATAAAGTTACGCTTCCTTTTATAGAAAAAATGATCGCGTGCAGATGCTTGAGTTTATGCTGATGAACCGAAGCTTTATGTATCATAATGTATTATATTAATCCATGTATTTTCTGATACTAAACGAAGCGCTTTCTGACCTCGAGCGCGCTTTAAGAACATACGAATCACTCTACGTAAATAATTTTTCATCTAAAACTATATTCAAGTACTTAATCGCTATCACGCGACTGCTGCGCGAATGTCATATATTTTACCCTGGAAGCTACGATAGGTTGAAGTATACTAAACCATAACATTCAACTTTCGCAAATTATTATATTATCTTTGTGCACTTTTTCTTTGACAATACTATCTAAGTCATTCATATCGTTGAAAATTGTTTGATTCGTGAAATTTGTTATTTTAACCGCCCAAAAAAATTAATAAAATTAAATTATTAACATTATTATATTTATTTATTAATTAAAAAGTTAATAAAATTAAATTAAAATTAAAAATTAATTGAATTACCGATGACTACCGTTGTAGACGATGTGTTAATGATTAATGTTCCACTACTTTAGAGAAAAGGATAAGACAAGAATCTTCGAATAAAAATTTAACGTAGAGTTCCAAGATCATACGATCAAGTAGACTCGTGCCAACTCGGAAACAGAAAATATGTAGACGAAGAAACAAAAGGGAAATGGTTACATAAGAAAAACTCCGTTGACTGCATTTTGTTGTGTCTACTGCATAACACAGCTTCTCCTGTTGGTGTTTTACACGGGTCGGTGCATCGATTAACCTGCATTACGAGGGGTTCGCTGCTAGTCATGCAGGCTGCATCGGTAAGTCACGAATACAATGTGTATGGCAGCAAAGAAGAAGAAAACAAAAACCTTCCAATCTGCTGGATGTCTTGCAGCAACATACTCACGATATTTTCCCAAATTCTTTATAAATTATGTTCAAATTTAACGTAGCTTAAAATTCTATTACACTCGAATTACTATTCTTTTAAATTTTTTAAAGAAGACGTAATAATCTTTTTAATCTGCTAATTAAGAAGATGAATGAACTCATTATTGAAATTGTCAATCTTTATAAAATAAATCATAATATCAAATGACACTGAAATTTCATTGTACCATTTTGTCGGTACCATTTAAGAAGAAAGAAAAATCGAAATTAAAGTTCTAAAAAGAAATTAAAATGATCGAATACTAACACAACAATCTATCGTTCTTTGTAATATGGAATCTCACTTAAGGGGGTGTCCTGAATTAGAATGTTCTAAAACAGCGTCTTTTCGTGATTTTTTTTAGAAGGGAAAGAAAGAAATGAAGTTATTGAATTTTGAGGTATGGTTTTATATATATGTAGTATCGTGGACAAAAGCCCTAAGATATCGGCCAAACCGTAAACAATGTCGCGAGAGCCGCGGCATCGTCGGGTACATGAACAGTTTCGTGGAAAAGGTCTGCGTGACCCTGGCCACGGGCGTTTCGGGACACGTGTCCGATAGGACGGGAAAAGACAAAGAGACGCTAAAAACAGTGTTAGTTGAGAAGCCGAAGAGTAGAATTGTAGAGTTGAGAGAGTCAGTGAGAATTGCGGAGTTGCCTGAGTTGCTAGCGTTGTAGAGAGATCGAGTTGTTAGAGTTATAGAGTTGCGAGAGTGATTTGAGTAGAATAAGATTCTTGCGTTTAGTTCAAGTTGAACATTTATCGTTCTCTGTCCAATTAATCTCTAGTATTTTTATTTATCTTAAATAAATAGTATTAGGAGAATTTTACAAATCTAAATTATCCTAATCCTATCCTTTTCCGATACTACATATATTTAAAGTAAGAAAAAAGTTATAACAGATTTCTAAGCCTATTTCATGGGCTACAGTTTTTAATCGGCGAGGAAGATCCTCCTCGTAATTCTTGACCGAAGCAAAAGACCAAAAAAGGATTAAATTATATACTTTTCTTCTCGATGAACTAAAAAAATGGCAGAAAATAGTGTGAAATTAAAAATTTTGGCGGGTTTAAAGAAAAAATGTGTTTTATAAAAAGAAAAATAAACTTTAAGGTGCTACAACTATTATTTCAATAAACTTTTTGACGAACTTTTTTAGTTCATCGAGAAGAAAGATATATAATAATTTAATCCTTTTTTGGTTTTTTGTTTCGGTCAAGAATTACGAGGTGGATCTTTCCCGCCGATTAAAAACTGCAGCCCATGAATATGCTTAGAAATCTGTCATAATTTTTTTTTTACTTTAAAAAAATTTTTTCTATTCGTTAAATATATATAAAACCATACCTCAAAATTCAATAACTTCATTTCTTTCTCTTCCTTCTAAAAAAATCACAAAAAGATGCTGTTTTAGAACATTCTAATTCAGGACACCCCCTTAAAAGTAACATAAATTAAAAAATACAGTCATTACGCATAGATTAACATAAACTGCCGACTACAGACCAACATGCTCCCTCTGTACTAACTACTAGACGATAATCCTTCACGCTTCCACTTGCCATTTAAGCATCGAGCTGTCCTGTTACATCTTTGAAGCACCTTCCGTTCGTTAAACAAGTAGAGAAATAACTGACCAAGGAAACGTGTATTAATCTATCGAATGAAAGGATAAGGCACATGATGCACAGACAATTTCAAAACCAGCCAGGCTGGCAGCTTAGTAAGATCGAAGACACATGTGTTCACCGTTCACCTGTTATGAGTCAGCTGAACTTAAAGACTTTGAATTCAAGTACGTCATCGAGATGTTTTCTATCAGCAGGCTTCTACGTAATCACGCGATATCCTGGCCAGCAACCTCATGTATCGACGTTCCTCGATCGTGACATGGAACGCCGATCGCTCGATCAATCGTTATTAACTCTAACGCGATACACAATGCGCTCTTTGTTCCATTTAAAAAATTTAATCACTTGACCTTGATGGTTGAGCCGCTTTGTTTGACCAGTCAATCTACTGCTCCGCTATTTTCTGTGAAAAGGTGTTTCCTTGCTATATTTTGTACCCATGAATATTCGATTCTTTGTAAATGATTTGTAAATTTGATAAAAGTTATTATACGATGATTTTGAATAATAATGCAAGAAATAATTTTGAAGAATCTCCAACGAAAATACATAGTTATTGAAATATCTAGAAATATTAAAAAATTTAGAGAGAGAGAGAAAATTTCCTATGTCGAGAAATTCTCCTTGTTAATTTTCTTCCCGTAAAGGATACTACATGGTTCTACTTAACATTCGAACGAATAAGTTATCAATGAAAATAAAGATTCATAGTCCAATTAATAAAACGTAGAATACAAAATTGAACGAAGACGATAAACATGAAACGCTGATTTACTATGAACCGCTGACCATAATTATAAAACATTGATCCTTATTTCATTTTCGTAATTAACAAAAGTCGTGCCAATTCTGCATACCTCGTTAAAGTTGAAATGGCCGTTAAAATTACACTAAAAATAGGACTAAAATCTTACATTTTCCAAAACCAGGGACGCCATTCCCTACCCCACCTAAATCTTCCATTCTCTGAAACCCCATCGCGTAACCTTGCAATCCCACCGCTTATAATTTTCAAATCTATCAGCACTTAGATTCACGATCCAGCATACGACACGAAAAAGTAGCGAATGGTACGACCCGATTTCTCGACATCCACAATCTAGATTTCTTTCCTGATTCCCCCGAGTGACCATGAGCAAAATGGCCGCGAACCCGACAAAGGGTCCAACCGAAAATGTTGAAAGCTTAATTTATATGCGATTTCGCGGCCGTCCGCATTCTCACAAGAGAGGCCAAGGAAAGAAGAGACTTCTTCCCCGTACAGGGAACTGATTTCGATGCAGCTATTTCGTAGCTGTTCTAGGCCACCCTTTCCATCGACTTTTTTCCTGAGCTCCGTGCCAGTACGCTTCCGATGCTAATAGAGCTCGATTTCTCGATTATTTTGCTACGTTGGCCCATAGAGCCGGCATCGAAACGAAGGATAGAAGGTGAACGATAGAGAGATAGAACGGCTGAAAGCCACCCGGGTCGAGGGCAAAATACCAGGAAGGCAGATGTCGGAATTCTATATGTCTCCTAGCGCAGAATTTACATCCTGCGGCCCTTCCACTTTGCTCTAGGACCTTACGATCGATACTCGCTTTATTTAGCGAGGTTTATGGCCTATCCGCGAGTGTATCGTTTCTATGTTTCTCTTTTCTTGGGCCTGAATAGGTATCGTAATGGGAATTCTATATGGGTGGGAGTAAGTGGAGTGTCGAAGGAAAACATCAGCGTTCAATTGGACGTGAATTTTGTATTTATTGAACGCTAGCTGCACCGTTCTACCTACTTACGTATTTTGCGATAAATTTTGTCTCCATTAGAGTAAGTGAGTAGGTAGTGTTATATGGTGCAGACACGTTGCATTTGAATTTGAATTTCACAAGTCTACTGTGATAACTTTAGTTTCAAATGCGGTGTAGTGGCTAAGAGATGGAGAGAATAAAATTCGGATAATAGTAAAAAAGATTTTGGACCGACATATCTTAGGAATCTAGATCTCTTGTACTAGAAATAAAATTGACAGAAAACATCAAACAACGCTAAAGTTATTTCTAATTTATTTTCCATACAGATCAGAAATATAAGGTCATATACCAGAAAGAATTTTATATATTCCGAAAAATAAATTTAATAAAAGATATCTATAAAAATTCGAGAAGAAGAAACGATAGTACATAATCTCTTTTTTCTATTACTCTCTTTTTCCTCCAATTTTCACACTTTGGTAACGCAAGTTATAACAATCGAAACAAAGCATCATCTTTAATTTCACAGTGACTTCAACAATCGTCCCGAGCATGAGTTAAGTCGGTTAAATGAATCGTAAAATCCGTTTAATATCGTGACGCGTCATAACCTAGTTGAATTTACATAACAGTTCGTTTGGTGGCACAAAAGCTAAACCGTCTAATGCTAATGGTTGAATATTGTTATTCAAATGCCTGGTGGATACAACAACAACATAACTCGATAATCAGTCGATGATATATCTTATATTAATGACGAGTCGAGATATTATATGCAGATCGGATTATAGATTAGACGAAGTAGTGTTAAATGACGACCTACCTGATGAAATTAATGAGAAACTTAATATCTTTGGTTGAAAACTAATCGATCGTATCGGTTTATTATGCACGAAAAGCATCGATCGTCTCGTGCTGATAAATCATTTAAATTCACAAAGAATCGAATTACCTGTTCTTTAAGTTCGTCTGCTAAGAGGATTTGATTTCGATGTTAATCCTGACGCGCCTATAGTGGTTAGAACGAGAACGACGCAATGCGGTAGTTTTCTTCATTGTAATTCTAATGATCGCTATTGTATACTTTGTGTGTAATAGAATATAGATGCGGAGAAATTTTTTCAAGTTAAAATCGTATTTAGGTATGTTAAAAGTTTGGAAAATCTGCTGAAAGATGTTAGCTTCAGTAAAATTTCATAAAACAAATTATAACATATTTATATTTTACTGTTATTTAATAATACTACTAATGTTAAATTTCAAATTCACGAATTTTCAAGTTTCAAATTTCCAAGCTATTGTATCTTCGATTCTCCAAAATTTTAAATATCTAACAACATATTACTTTATTTATTTATCGCATCATATATGTACATATGTGTATGTATATTGTTAAAAAATTCAAAATTTTTCATTTCCAGGTCTCTATGTTAAATAAAAAAAATTCACCGATCTCGAATCGATCATGCGAGAGATCGTATTCCCTGGTGCGTCGTCTAAAACGCAATATAAAATTCATACACGCTGCAAGCGCGATATGCCATCATAAAATCGCGTTATACAGCGTTGCATATTTACCAGACCAGAACAAAATCTAGCTGTATAAATTTCAACGGCGTTTTTTACGAAGACCGCCCCTCAGACCTAAGCAAATCGAGCTGAAAAACGAAAGGGTGACATCATAAAGATCCCATGTGTCATGGCACACGTGTCACTAAGCAACGATACCAACTTTTTTTGCGGGTTATACGTTGCCTCACCTGCCCTATCCATTTTTCCCTCCTTATCGTTCAATTCATTTAATTAGTCACATATAACAATACCGATCTCGCGACACCTCTTTGTCGTCTCCTATCTTTTGTCTCCTTTTTTCATGTTTCTATCTTTTTTCTTTATTATTATACGTTTGATATAACGTACAGTATCGATTTTATGCATTCGATAACGCCCGCCGAAAAAAATTTCACGCACTTGCAACCAACTGCGTATTTTTTTGCTTTATAGCAGCGAAAGGTTGATCGATCACACATGGCTGGTATAAAAATTTTTCACGACCGGGATACCGCGTTCATTTGCATCGCGATTCGGCTTATAGTTTGTACTTTATTTGCACAAGCACCCAGAGAGAATAACGCGTTTCGTTTACGGTTGGACGAAAAGCAATCTGGTCGACAGGTATGCCTACCGGTCGGCACTATTACAGGAGCTCTGTGTTACAGTTAGCTTTTCATTAATTTAAATTTCTTCTCTTAAAAATCATAGAAATTGATAACTGTATGTAATTGTGCGATCTGTGTCTACTTTTGCAACATTTTCAATCTCTAATGAAAATGTTTTCGATTGAAACGATCTGCTAAAGTGAAACCAATATATAAAGTTCCGAATACGTAAATGCTAATAATTCCAATATAATCATCGTTCGATTCGTAGAAATTGAGAATTGTAGATAATTGAGCAATTTATGTTAACATCTGTAACAATTTGTAATTAGTAATTCCTAACAATGACGTTCTGAATTGAAACGATCTTCCGAATAAAAAAAAATGCAACATGATCCTAATACATAAATCTAATTTGTAATTAAAGTGGGGATATTTATGCAATTTATTTCTATTTAATTTCTATTTATTATTATTAAATATCGTAATAAATACACAGCACTGCCAAATTTTCCATAAATGCATAAAATTTCGCATATTAGGATTTATAATAAATCCTAATAAATTTATAAATCCTAATAAATTAGGATTTATAATAAATCCTAATATGCGAATTTTTCATAAAAATACTTTTAAAGCATTATAGAAAACATCACAGTTTTCTATTCTACATAATTATAGCTGAATGATGAAATGTGAATTTTTTCAAATGATTAGAACGCAGCTTTATAAAGTTATAAGTTATATTTTATAACGATCCAGAAAACATCCAACGGAACGTACTTTCAACCTATGCTATTTTAAGAGCCAGCAATAACGCAACTCCTCCTTAAGGTCCCGTGAAAAATTAATCGGAGGCCATTTTCTGGTCGACCTCCGTAAAGGGATATACTTAACGAAATTATCGAGCGCGCGCGCGCGCTGCCCTTCGCATCTATTCCCAGACTGATTCCATCCTTCCACGTGGAACTCACGATAATTCTAGCCTGCCGGGACAAAATGGGCCGCAAAATGAACGCCCATTAATGCCGCTAATGATGCGTCCTCTCGTTTCACGATTTTCATAATACCTTACAAAGTTTGTATTTTATAAATATCCATATTCCCAAAAATTCTATGATCCCTGAGTAGATTCATGGTCACGATCACCTCCACGAATCTCCCAAAGTTTTACGTTGATCCATTTTAATTCCGATGCAAGCATGTCTCTCTGCCCCAAAAACACGCGCAAAACGCTCGCAAATCCCGGACTTTATTCGCTGGTAAATCCGAAAATATCACCGCTTACCTCAGTTTCTTCGTGAAGAAACTTTCCTGCGTGTGTCTTTGTACGTGGTGAAGAAAGGCGGAACATTTGAGAAAGAAATCGAAATCGAAACGATTCGCGCGCTTTCGACTGGCAGCAAACTAAACGGTCCGAAAGTAGGCGTTGCATCGCCTCACGAATCGTCACGTTTGACACATTGATTGCCACGATCGTTATCCGTAATCCACGTTCTATTCAATTTTTTAGAGCAATCGAAGTAAGATAAATTTCATAGACCAAACAATTTTCAACGATGCGAAGAACTCACAGTGCCCTGTAAGGGTTTCCAGGCAAATAGATTTTTCATCTTATATTTAAGAAACGGTATTTTAAATAATTTTAAGTAATATCATACAGCTTACTTATCATGTTCTTATATCCATTATTTTACTATTACTATTAACTACCGACCTATTATTATACTTAAAATTTCTTACATATCGCTTCTTGAATATAAAGATAAAAATTCATTCTGCTCGGAAAATATACTATAGTATATTTCAATCTATTGCAATTCTCAGGGAAAAATATCGAAAATTCGCGTGGCAGTCGCCGTGTTAAACGGAAACACGTGCGCACTTTGCTGGTGGGCGTTGATTTACGCGTCTCTAATTGTTATACTTTGTACGGAACCGTCAATTAAGCGGGTATAGCTCATTCGCGTGTCTTTTCTGGCCTATCATTGTCTTGCCTCTCCCTTATAGAAGATCGTTAGATACAGCTCGTAGAGAATGCTACTACTTGTTCCATCGTACGAACGCAACAAGGCGGCTATACGTGCACTGCACACAGAGAGGAGCAAGACACGATGTCTCCACGACTAGGTAGAACCTGTCTAATGGGAGGTGCACAAACTACGTAATTGCTCGAGATTACAGGCCCGAGAGTAGACCTCCTCCGTGAAGGCAGCGTGTTCCTCCTTCGACGGTAGTTAAGCTGCCTTTTCCCTCGTCGTTCAACTATAATTACCGCAAGGTGCAAACTCGGAAAATTTTTCTCCTGCGCCACGATCATTCCGTGTAATGCCAGGCTGCATGGTCGCGGTATTGTTTAATGGGACGTTAGAAAAGGCCAAGTTCCCTTTCTCGAGATAGACGTTTAAATCTAACGTGGGACTGACTAGTTATGGAAACAGCTTGACAGAGTAATAAATAGCAGCAGCGTTTAACCTGGTAGGTTCATGGTGAAATTGTGCCGAGAGACACGTTAAACGGATGAATCTTAACGAGTTCAATGCTACGTTAACGCGTTACAATTCCAACCTCAATGACGAAATTTTTTTTAATTTTTTTTGCCGATCGTAGGCCGCTCGATATATGCATGTGTATATATCGATTTCGTCACACAGAAGCACATTCTTTTTCGTATATATATACTCGACCTCTATATATATTTACTTATATGTACTATATGCATATGTATATCGAATTCGTACTGGACGTGTTATGTGTTAGAGAAAATTTGCAGATGAAATTATGTATTTATATAGTTATATCAATTAAATATAAGTCTCTCTTATGTCATCAATATCAATATCAAGAACATGCGATTCGACAGATTATATAAGACATTATAGACTCTTATTATGTTTTAAATTTTTGTTTTTGTAATGTTTGTTTTTTGAAAATTTATAATGGAAATATTCACAACGGAGCAACGATTAAAAATCTTCAAAAAATTAAGCCTCGATTACTCTTTGTGATATAACGTTACACCAGACTGTAGTCTTTACAGAATGCAATTCACATTGATGAACAAGTCCAGCGTTTTAAATTTTTCAAACAAAAATTGTAAAACATACGACAAGAAAAGTATACGGTTTTTAAATTAACGGTTATACGGTTAACGACATATAGGGCACCCTATAAAAATTAAAAAAATATGGGGTTGCACATTATATAACTAATCGTACCATTATTTACTCATCTTTTTAATCTATATAATTAAGAACAAGAAAAAAACATTCGATCTATTCTTGTAATAAAAAAAGTGAAAATTTACACACTTATGATGTTGGCGTAAAAGAGATGACATTACGTTCATGATATTATATAGATTTACTAAAGAAGCAATGATGAAAGAGTCTTATACAATTACCAAATCCTTTTGGGATATTATAATAGTAATAACAGCGTCAAATTACTCTAAAAGAGCGTTCGTATGATCGATATTATTGTTAATATTTCAGAGTTCTTTTTATTGACAATATATGTACATATATTGATCGCCTAGATCTAAACTCCAAAGAGTCCCTTACGTTCGATGCTGTTGAGAACCTTAAATATTGACAAAAATATAGATAATAATAATATCGACGACGATAACGATCGCTCCGTAACGAACCGACAGTCTAAGTTCACCAAAAGATTTTAAACTATTCTGTTGTAGTACGAGAGATCGTTCACGCGAACTTTTATCCGGCTACATCGAAGTGTAATTTAATGCAATCGAGCCATTTTAAAGCGTAAGGGCAGTTCAGAAAAAACAAGACAGGCGCGGTAACTTGTAGAAAAAATACGTGTTTATTTGTTGAAGTTCTATTACAGATTAATGATAGAAAAAATGATTAGAATTAGGCAAGTTGTTGGCGGTGGACACTCGAATTTTCTGACTTGGCATTTTCTCGAAATGGAGAAAGAATAAGTAATTGGTGAGTGCATGTTTCGAAGAAAGAGGAGCCTAATCCCTATGTACCGGTCACATCAGGTAGCGACAGGCCTTGAAGCGACTGCATGCGACATTCCGTTGTCCGATTAACGGTTCGCAAGCAATAAAACGATAAAAGGCGCTGCGTTTAAGAAAAGAAAGAAAAGTATGCCAATTCCGAAAAATTCAGCGTCGTTGAGTCTTCCTTGTTTATAAATCCTTAAACTATTTCTAAAATAATGTCTTTATAATCGTATTGTTGCGCTGCAGCAGATTCCAATCTTCAAGCAACCGAAAACATCAGGATGTATTATTGATCAAGCAAGGAAGCTTAAACGTCTCGTTTAGCTGTTTCAATATGTAAGATGATACCTGCGTTTCTTCAGTATTCTATATTTTCCAAGCGTGTAGGCGAGACATCCTTATATATCTGCTGGTTAGCTTAAAAATGGGACTTTTGGCGCCTGGATGACTGTGTCTTGGACGGACGTTCGTAATCGACTATGAAAACTGAAGTTTTTCAGAGGGTAGCAAGGGGTTTGTTTGGATTCTTTAATGGGATTCAAGTCTCGTGCTGGCGCAACGAAACATTCAGATGTTCGTTATTCAACGCTACAATCATTCAACGGAAAAAGACATTGATTCAATGGATTTTCGATAGGTCACGAAGAATATTAATCGAGGGATCAGCCAGACAAAATCTTTCACAACAAGACTGATTCGATTCGAGATTTTAGCTACATCATTTTACCTATAATACACGCTATATTTGAATCCGCTGAATAAAAGTATGAAGTAAAGCAAGAAAGTAAATTTTAATTATATGTAGTAGGGAAAGATATTTTGATTTATTTAATTCTTTAAAATCATTAAAAACAGATTTCATTTATTTTATCGATTCAAAATAACTGAATCATGATAAGGAATATATCTGATAAAAGATATCGAAAATAGTAGAGAGATCTGCAAACAGCAACATAAAAGTGATACGAAATGGGAGAAACAATATGCTCATAATTCGCTCATAAAAATGATAAAGAGTCTGGAAAATTTCCCAAATTGAAACACCGTAATATCAGAACTCAAGTATTTTTTAAAACTTCACTCACCATTTGTAGACCGGAAAGTCATAAAGTTGCAACATCCCGACCATTTACCATACTCAATCTGCAAACAGAATGAATAATACATACATTAGTTCGTTATAGTCGTTTAAACTTCTTCTAGATTCTAATGTTTAACAAATTTGATGTAGGCAGAAAATTATACTTGATTCCTTTGAATTATATCAAAAGCTTCTCACATAACCTATTTGTAGTCCTTCCGTTTAAAACGACGAAATTCCAGGATGATTGCGCGGAATCACGGGAATTTTCTCCTAACCTTACGATTAAAGCAATTTAAAATTAGTCACCGAACGCGATTACGTGTTTAAACGCGGTAATTCCGACTCGATTGGTCAGAAAGAATTTCCGGGCGAGAGATACGCGTGGATTCAGCGGGAAGAAAGAGGTTATCGACGAAGATTTTGGAACAGACAGCTGCCATTTACGGTGGCGTCACGACTTTCGGCCCTTCGGGACCGTTCTAGGGACTTCTTTTCCCACCCTGTAATTTCCGCCTTCCTTGAAACGGGATATTTTCTAAAATTGCACATTCTGGATCACCACCCTGCAGGCGTTGTGCCGCCGCGCCGCGTGGATCGCTTTCGATCGCTATGCCCTTTTAAACCGTTAAATTAACGAATCCGCCGCGCGATCCTTTCCCTCTTTCCGAAACCCTTGCATTTCCACGAAAAAGCGGCAAATATCCGAGAGTAACATTAAAACGTCCCTTCTCGAAGAAAATTTCGGGGAAAGTTTATGATGGGTGGTGTTATCCTTTCTCCATATTTCAGAAGAAGATGGTAATGTAGAATATGGCAAAAAGCACGTGTCTTTATTGATACACGTATGTTAAAAGACTAACGAGATAATAAAGAAGCTAAGAATTCTGGGTTCATCGAAATTATTCTTGGCGGAATATTTTTTGAATAAAAATCGATGTGGTAAGTTTATGGAAAGTTAATCAGAAAATCTTCTAAAGGAAAGATCAAAAAACGCTTGTCCTTGTAAAAGAGTCAAACTTTGAAACGGAAGATCAATATCATCGGAATAAAAGGTTTAAAAAGGGATTTAGTCAGTGGAAATAGGTTTATTGGTAGATCTCCACAGTAGCCCAAAATTAGGAACTAAACGCAGAACGCTAACTTTTTGTCGCTGAATTATGTATCTGAATGGATCAGAAAGAAATTTGAAGCAGATGTTTTCCTCGTTTTTAAGAAAATATTTCTGTACCCATTTTCTTCCTCACCATTGTTTTAATAAAAGAATCATACACAAAATACAATGGTATTATACTTTGTAAACAACTGCAGTACATCAAAAGAGACGACAGCGCGACAGTGAAGCACAAGTTATATATTTGCGGAAGAAGATGAATCATCTCCCGCAAGTCGATGTCGAACAACGCAAAAGCAAGATAAAGCTTCTTTCGATGCGTTCAGCCAGTCGATTACACAGGCAAGCCGAAGCGTAAAACGTTGTACGAAATCCAGACGTGACTAATGTTAACGTATTTCGTGCAGGAAATGGCCCCGCTCGAAACGACCAGGCTTTTTTTTCATCCTCCTCCGCCCATCGTCCTACGTTCGAAACCGGATGGTGTTCCGAAAAAGGGAGTGAAGCACCAAAATACGATCAACGAGCATTCTTTACCACTCTGCCGAGTCTTACCTTTAAGACGAACAACGTAACACTAACAATAGTCAAAGGCTACAGAACAAAATTGTTTACCATTTTCGTCGAAGTTAAAGCCTTCCAGAGAATTTTTAGCTCTGTGATATAATCTTTTTTGTGAATTCTAGGATTCGTTATAAGTAGACCGCGAATATTTATGTCCTTACAGGAAATTAGAAATTGCAAGAATACAGAAAATGCACAAAATATGTAAAAATATACGAAATATAGAAAGTGCAGTAGCTATTTATTAGATTATCCAGTGTATGAAATAAATTTCTATTTCCACCTAGACTCCATTTATTTAATTAAGTTTATAAGAATACGAATTTGCATAAAAATCCGCGGCCTAATTATGAAACACTGATGAAACAGAAAATGTTCTGTTATAAGGTTTTCTACAATTAATATTTCTACCTAACTCCCAATTAAATGTATCTTATATAATTAATAAAATACGAATCTCAAATATAAATAATTGCCACGAAATGGATATTCCAATCGAGAGATATGCTCTTTTCACAAAATTTAAATTATTTTTCTGAACCATCCTTAGGCCAATGCACAGAGCGCAAGAAAATAATTCGATCTACTTATGGTTTCCTGTATCCATTGTTCGATCCTACGTTTCTGGCTCCTGGAAGCCGAAGAGCCAGCCGGTAATGGTGCTTGGTTACAATCCCATCCGAAAATATTGGATTACAAGCTTTGACATTTACCGACCGAACGTCATTTACACGCTATTCTAGGTTGAAATTTCGTGATAGATTCTCGAAAATTATTGTACCGTACTGTGGTACATTGCTGATTATGGTAAAGTCGATTAGGGGATTGTAGCTCAAAATATCGCACGATTATTTATAAAATTCGAAACAGTAATTTCTATCGACCATTATCAGCCTGTGAAAACATTCTGTTTAGAATAACTCCAAATAAGAGTGTCATGTGAAATATAGTAATTATAGCATGTTTCTACAGAATGGGTTAACAATGTAAGATGTAATGTTTGTAAGCTTTATTGTGACAAATAATTAATATAATTAGTCAAACGAGTAAGATCCTTAATTATGCAAACAATCTAAACTCTTCATGCTAGTGTACTTAAAATGGAAACAATTGTAACTCTCTTGCAGAAAATATCAGGAAATTTTTTTAATTTCAGGGAATTTCAAATTCCGGCACTGCGACGATTGATTAAGTTCGAAATATTAACATAACACGTTTATAAAGGTAGAGATATAATTATTTACCGAGCTGAATGGATTACTGATGATGATGGCAGCTGAGCAGGACCGATTTCCGAGAGTCGAAGATATAAACATTCAAGCGAGTCCTCTTGGCTGATAACGAATCGAAGGAGAAAGAACACCTCATTCTTTCGAATCTCATCTGACTCATTTATAATGAGTTGTAATTATATCAGAATAAATATGTGTTATTTAAATTACATTTCTACATGAACTACATTTTTCTTATTCGAGTTCACTCTTTCAGGCACTTTCAAATAAATGTTCTCTGTATGCTGTCCTTTCAAAAAAGCTGTATTCGCGTTGCACTACCGAATCTTGAGCTACCTTTTGGTAACTATTGTAAGAAGGACGCACATAGAATCATATCGCATAACCGACGAAAAGGTTTTAAATAGTAAATTCCCGCTTTCTGAAAAAAGCATTTTGCCTTTTTTTATATGCCTCTGAACGTGACGTGTCTCGAAGCGCCACTGTCGTGAACCTTACACATGCATATGTATCTCTGACAAGCACTCTTTTTCTTCACTTAAAACCGCACAGAAAACGGACATTTTGGGATTACTATGCTGATGCTGGTTTTCTATTTCTTCCTTTCTTTTCTATATAGGCAATAAACGCACTCACATTTTCGGATATATCCATTTGATTTTCATACGGGTTTAATTTCTTCCGGGAGTCCTTAATAGAATATCCTTTTTTCTAACAATAAAAGCATTTAGTTTCCTTCGTATCTTGTCTCTTTGTTTCGTCACGTTTCGATTTCTCGATACTCTTCATGGACGGTTTGTGTTTTACACTCATGACAGCAAGAGGTCTTGTGACATCATCGGCAACGAGCATGCGCGACACTTCCTTGAGAAAACTTTGACAAACTTTGATAATCACGTTTGTTGCTCAGAAGGAATATTCATCTGACGAGCCACGTTCTCGATTCTAGCCATGTGTTGAGAAATTGATGCGTTATAATCCATTCGCTATTCCTGGAACTTTTGCATGAGAACCAACCTATTAGAAGCGGTTTCTGCTCGTGTATACTGCTTAATTTCATTCGTATTTCAGCAGTATGTAAATGTATTGCAAATGACTAAATGCTTTAGTTGAGAATATTCAATCGTGATACAAATAATACACATGACTTTTGCATTATTCATTGGCTATGCAGCTCGTCTCTTGGCTACATTTTACATCATTCACTGGCTCAGTCTTTATACCGTCGACGATCTCTTTTACGCCGTTCGCTATGAAGACGGTATTCACCTGGAATTTCCCAAGGCGGAAATTCGTTCCGTGGAATTATTCATATGCGCTTCACTGTGAAACTAATATACTGAATATCGAATCACTGAACAAATGAGAAATCTTACGTAGACGAACTGATCAACTATGACGATTTCAGCACGTGTGTGTCACGGATAACGAAGGTTCTCCTCTTTCGGAAATTTCACGATTCTTATTCCCAGACTATTTTACGCATTGTCAGGATGGTTGGATCCATAACCTGTTAAATTATTTATAGTTTATATAATGAATAGTTTTGAGAGATTAACGGATTGCAAAGTTTATAAAAGAAAGGGAGACTTTATTATAATATGTACAAATATATCGAAAGGAACGAAGAGACTGACTGACACATGAGGCGCTGTGCGCGACCGAAATCAAAAGAAAAAGATTACGTCGATGTCGGTTAATAGGATCGCGTCTGCTGTAGGTAATACAGAAAATGAATATGAAAAGATACATATTTCAACAACTTGCATAAATATCCGCATTCTAATTATAAATTAGGATTTATGAATTTGTATAAACATCCACAGTAATTTTCTAATAAATAAATACCTCAACTAATTTAAACAAACCCTTTAATAATCAAAAAGATCTAAAATCCTTAACATGTGTTCTTTCGTAAAAAAAAATCCAAAAGTTCCTACTACTTGAACAAGGGTCTGCGATCAAGATACCATTCTACATAAAACGAAAAGGTGCCGAGCATAGCACGGGCCTGCGACAAGGAAGATTTACCGTACCAAGGGAGATGATTTACGCGTGGAAATAAAAAAAAAGGTTTACAAGCAGGACAGTTTCTGGCGCCTGGGAGAGTTCCGGGTCCTCGCGAGCGATAATTTCGATTGAAGTCACGGGGGCGAGATTTCCTGTTTCCGTGATTCACGACCCCGACGCGTGACGGGTGCTTCCTGGCGCCCACGACACCACGTATCCCACGCCGTCATGTCCAGGATATCCAGGAGCCAGCCAGATATCGGCGCGACGCGTGTCTCGACGCCCATCATCGTTTTCCAACGATTCGTATGCAACCTGACCAGCGTCACCAATTCATTAATAAATGGTTTATTGCGCGACAGCTCGTATTCACTCCTGTCGCGGGCATCGGTGCGACGAAGATTCGACGCTTCAGGAAGTCGTGTTTTACAGGGGTCGTAGCTCAGACTACCGTCCACGACATGGTCGGACTGAAGATGAAGAGAAGTTGACTAATTGGAAGTCTGTAAACGCACTTAGAATTTGGGAGTGGTTTGGGTGAAGCTTTGAGATTAAAGATGATTTAAAAGAATTTAGAAGAAGATGATTGTTGTATTTTGTAAGTAGTATTGCCTATCCGAACTAATAAGAAGAAGAAAATGTTCGAATAACCAAATATCCGGATAATATTTCGGATAATAAAACAATTACTTTTCGAATATCAAATTTCAAAATTTCTATTCAAAATATTCCCCTGAAAACATTGAGAAATCCTTCTTCGCCCAACTTCTCGCGCCAGATCGCATTTTTTACGTTTCAGAAGCCGTCTTCTATTCGCATCCATCCAGAATGTTCGGTTGGCCAGTCGAGCAAGGCCTAGTTATAAATATTCTTTTACAACTTCCTATCGTCTTCCTATAAATCTCCATGCAACGTCCTTCTTGAAACCTATCCTACCACCATCTTTCGCAGGTTTCGAGGTAGACGGGGGCCCTATATTGGCCAGCCATTTACCCGGTGTAAACGTCTCTCGGGACGGTAGATGGGGGAGGAAAGGTGCGAGAGGCAGTCAGGCTCGTTGGAAAGGGGCGTAAAAGGGTCGGGGGCGCAGGGGAGCGCCCGCGGGTGCGGGTGTCATTGTTGATATACAACGCGGTAAGTACGCGATAAGTAGACCCCATAAATTCAGCCAATCAGACGAGCCGCCTCGCGCCAAGCCCTGGCCACCCCGTTTCCCCACGTCCCCTCTGCCACCCTGGCACACGTGGCAGCCGCGTTACTTATGTGTAGGCAGCCGTGTACAGTGTACAGGTCGATCCACATTACGCGCGTGCACCACACCACGCGCACCAACCGAGACCGCGACTCCCACGCGAAAACCAGTCGAACACCAACGGGAATATTTACCTCGACCGCGAATCGGTTCTATATACAGGGCTTCCATCTTGATAACCTGTATGCTAGAAGTTGCGGTTGAATGCGACTCGACCAGTCTTTAACTCACCGATTACGTTATCGCTCGTGTTTAATGAGCGCAGCGGAATGGTGACTGGATTAGCCCAGGATGGGAAGAATTCAGTTGAAAATACTAGCGATTGTTGACAAATATTGTTCTAATAAAATTTACGGAACTGGGTAATTGTAGATGCAATAATAGAAAAAACGCTGCTAGGCTACAGCTTTAACCATTTCGTGAATATTGGGATAATACGTTTCAAGCTAATATATACCTTTTGTATGTCTTGGGATATACGCCCTTGAAAATCTTGATCATCCTGGGAGTCTTGAGATTCTTGGTAGATTTGACAGTCTTGAGAACTTATATAGGTTTCGGAAGCTTGAGTATTCAATATTTTACAATCGTTCAGATTACTTTTATCTAGTATCATTAATATTAAATATTAAAGTCTGGAAAGTTCGGGTTATCATAAAGACTAGTCATGATTTTAAGGATGTTCAGTGTGATTCCAATTTATCGTCGTATATATATACAAGATTCGAAACGGTCAAAATGTTTCAGATCTAATGATCACCTATATGTAATCTTCAAATGGCTTCGACCGTCAATGGAATGACCTTTATGACTTATCATGATCTTTAAACGATCTTCACTCTCAATGACACGGCCTCAATGACTCTCTCACAACCTCTAAATTGGTCTCCAATTACAGTATTTCAACAACCTCTCAACAAATCCATCAAATCCTAATATCTAAACTCGTTAGAAACGAATTTCGCTTGTATCCTTTCAAGTAGAAATTTATCTATATAAAGCAGACATTCTCACCTCCGTTCACAAAAATCTTTCTCATTCTCATGCGTCATGGTCATGTAGCACTCTTTATTCCATAATTAATGCAATGAAGGGCAGAGGTGGCTCGAAAAGATTCGATTCCTCGTTCACGTAACCGCGATAACTCAACATAGTTAATCCTGTCGCGTCGGCGTATTAGTAATCCTTAGTTCGCACGTGACCCCGCGCCGTAATATCTCTCCTCATTAATTGCAATTAAGTAAATCCCCGTGGGCACGATCGTGCTGGCGCGTTATATCGCGCGCATCTTCGCGCGCTGCATCATCCTCTCCACAAGACTCTTCCGATCGAAATGCGCACACGAGAGTGCATTGCACTCCCTGCACTCGAGCAGGCAGCATTATATCGTCGGTCGTGCGTTAATTACGCCGCCGAGAGAACGTTTATCGCGAATTATTTTGGATAAGGCGAGTCGAATTCGTGACGCGGCCACATTTGCGAACTTCGCGTAGGAAGCACCTGTTGGAACAACAATCCCTATCACAGCAATAAACTTTGCAAATAAGCTCGCATGGAGATAATAGACCACTACTTTGTATTTTTATTTTTATTTGATACATTCACTATCAAGCATATTTCCACAAACTTTCCGCTTACGCCTCTTACGCACTCACTTAGAAGTCTTGAAGAGAATTATCACATGTATTTGTCGCAAAATTAAAAAAAGTACATAGTTAGGGACAAAAGTATTTGTACAGATAGAATGTAGGAATAAAACGATTAATATATATTTTCTGTATTGCTAAATATGTATATAGAAATATTATAAATAATGTCAATGTTTGTGTATGCTTATTAATACAAGTCTCTGTTATAATTTATAATATACAATTCCATATATAAATATTCCATATTCCATATATAGAAATATTATAAATAATGTCAATGTTTGTGTATGCTTATTAATACAAGTCTCTGTTATAATTTATAATATACAATTCCATATATTTGAATATATTTAATAATAAGTATAGAAAATATTGCTCCTTTTATCTCTATATTACAACTGTATGAAGACTTTTGTCTTTCACTGTATAGATGAATTATTATTAACATAAATGAACTATATTATTAGTACTATAATTAATATTATAATAACAGTATATTAATAATAATTAATACTATATTATCAAAAATAATAACAACCTTGAGAACGTATAAATAATTACGTCGATGGGAGATGTAAACAAAAAACTCGGAGATGGTTAATGGTGACTGTCATGGTAATGAGTATACATATGAACCATATTTCTTTGATCCTTATTTCTTTGATAAACCTGAATAATCAGTTTAAGAATTGATTAAGTAAGAATTTAAATAAGATGTTGTTAGAGTCATAAACTTTAGAATAACTAGATGTATAATTAGTTATTGGAATATTAGGATATAATAAATGCTAAATCTGTTCTTATTTTCTTTTAGGAATTAGATAGTACAGCTTATAGAAATTGGACCATCATTTGCATTTACAATGACAATTACTACGAAAAGTATTTGTACTGTTAATGTATGAGAGGATTTTGAGAGAACAAAAAGTTAAAATTTATTTACAAATTATCTAAATTTAGCTCTACATGTAGGTTACTCTCTGAAGGATTCGATAACACACTCGCTTGCTTGTTTATTTTCTTCTAATCGTTTCTAATCGTTTTTGTCTCAACTGAGACTTGGACGTCCTGCGACGCTCACATACACTCTAGGGAGAGGATGCATACATGTGCTGCTCGTTCTTCGCTCCCTCACTCTCGCACGTACAATATAAATGTACTATCTATTAAATATGTACATACCTTTATTTTCTAGTTAAGTGTCTTTTTATCAACTTACATGTTTCATTTCCATAGTATCAAATTTTTGCAATCGTATAGAAGTACTATTGAATGGTACGAAACTTTAATATTTTTCGACCTAATTAATTAATTATATCTTTTTAATCTAATATCTAAGATCTTTTAATATCTAAGTACTATAATAAATACAATGGTGTGTAAATACTTTTTGTAACCACTATAAATGAAACTAAGTAATCTCAGCAACTGTACGTTTATCTTTTATACACGCGCTTAAATCTTTAAGATTTTACTTTTACCTTTTAATTAAATTTCGAAATATTCAAGTTGAGTATTATACATGTCCAAATTGCCTATAACAATAAAAAGAACTTCATATGCAGGAATCGTCTTGACTTGACAATCGAATTACAAATCTAACCATGTTTTCAGAGAATCGTTACGAAGAAGCGATTTTTCATTCTTCATTTGTTTCTCGATCGCTCGGAGGCAGCAGCTTTGTATAATTTATTGCTAGAAGAGAGGGGCACTGATCGAGTGCATTTTAACTGGCCGTAAACGGCTTCTTTTTCACTGTCAGCTTGAGAGACTACAGATAGAAGGGAAATCACATGGCTTCGAGCGAGCAGTCAGCAGACTACAAAAAATTTTTTCGTAACGCCCGAGAACAAACGCGATTAATCAGCTCGTTAAATCGACGTATATTGAAATAATCAATTTTATTTGCTTCTTCTATCGCACTTGAGTATTTTAACCACGATCGATAAATCTCTACGCCGATTCCTTAGGTTTCCTAAAATTCTTTTTTCTACAGCATCGTCGATATTTGTTAGCAAATATTTGCAGGAAATTCGGGAAAGCTAACAGATTCGATATTCCGCAGACAGAATTTTCGATGGTGCTTAATCTAATCGCGGCGGATAATCCGAATAAAAAGTGTCGTAGACGGAACAACTGTTCGCCTAGTTGTCGTAAAAACTGTGTTCAGGAAGTATAGTGCGGTCGAACACCTGGCAGTACGCAAACATTCAAGAAATAGGAAATGCAAATCTGTTGATAGATAATTGCGTGTACGAACGGTCGAGCCGTGCGCCTATACGTTCGCTGTTATACTCTCGTTTGTTTTCCCTGCGCCTGGTCTCTAATCCTCGGCCACGGTGTGTACACTACACCGCTGTAAATTATACGAATACCAAATATTTTTAAACACATCTAATCACGTAATTTCAACAAAAATCAGTCTGAGATAAAAGTTGAATAAATTCTGGATATTCAGTAGATCATTACAATAAAGAAACAATGTTTCATTTTATTTTTATAACATTATGGAGTGACAAATAATCCTAATATTCAATCTGATCCAATTATTATCCAATCGTATATACGTATTTCGTTGGATAAGAAAGAAATTAAAGAACTGAATACATTGTTTAGTGCATTAATTTTTTCAACCTACCATTAAATCTGATAAACTTCGGTATCTTAGGCTCTACAAAAATAAAATGTTACTAACCAGCTACTAGTAACTTTTCTAGTTTTCTAAACTTAAACTTAAATCATCTCAACTTTCAGAAAGAAATCGAACTAGATTGTTTAATAAGTTAATTCCTTCAACCGTGTCCCACTAATTTTGTTATTCGATCTCCATAAAAATAAATAATGTTTGCAGCTCTTTTTAATTTATCCGAATCGTTGGACGAAATATCTTGAGTTCTAATGAACAGACATGAGAAATACAGTCGTAGACAAAAATAAATGGACAGATAATGGAAATAGGTTGTGAATGGAGTTTAATGGAACCAGTACTATACTACGTTTAAATTTTATTTATTATATATTGTTATAGTATACAGATTATTTGGTAAGTAATTGAAATTAATATTTACACTTTTGTGTAAACAAGCCGCATTTAACGAAACTCCATTGATGCTTATTGCCATTACCTGTACACTATACACTTATTTTTGTTGCCACTTACAGTTCGTCCAAAGCATCACGTGAACGACATTGCATTACAAGATATCTCGTTCCAAGCGTATCACAAAATGCCATAAACGATATTGCATGGCGAGATATTTCACCGATAGATGCGAAAACATTAATCATATCCCATCAAGTTCATTACTTCAATCCCTACAAGAACAAAGAAATGATCAACCACCTACCAACTATCTTCCTATCTTCCTAAACTGAAAGCTTAACCACCGTAACAGAAAAAAGAAACGAAGGAAAGCAGGTCGCCTAATGGGTTAATTCCTCGGACTCTTTCCACGTGTAATGGATTACGCGGCGCGGTTATCAGGCTGTCGTTGAGCATATCGAGTGTCCCGACGCAACGGCCTTACCTGTCACCCCGTGCATAGAAGTTGCGTGCAACACGCAGTAATCTACGGGCCATTAGCCACGATGCCCTATAAGCGGCACACGCGATACACGCTTGGAATATCGAGTGTCCATACGACAGGAGAAGCGGAGAAAGAAGCAAGCAATCGGGACACACGAGACACTTCCTTGTGTTGAGCGGCGAGTCGCATCCTTTCATCAGTCTTTCCTCATCCCTTCTCTTTAACCCGAAAAATTCTCTGCGAGCGAGACGCTCTTTCTTCGGGCCGGCAGACACTGCACCAAGGGGCAAGCAACGACAACCGAGAGACGAGCTGCATGTGGCAGCTGTGACGGCCCTCGTCACGTGGCGCACGTGCAAGTGCAACGAAAACTAAAAAAGAGGGAATCTCGCAGCTCGAAACGAGAGACCGACCCCAGCCGCCGCCGCAGAGACTTGGCTTCAATATTGTCTACTATCAGAAAAAAGTATGCCGACTTGCGCAATTAATGACTGTTACGCGGTATTGATTGAGTTTCATCAACAAGATTTTTTGCAGCAGATACTTCTTGAATCTTGAATCGAGAAATTTTAATAAAGGTAATTTTGAATACTTCTTTGTAGGATAAAAACGTTAATTGTAAAAGTAATTTTTCAGTAAATTAATGCGGATTTTGTATATTGTTTTAATATCTTCTTGCGTCTTTTTCTTATACCTTCGCATGATTTAACATCTTCTTAGGAAGTATCGTAGAAATAAAATAAGATACAAGTCAGTGTATTTGCCAATTCTGTTTCCATATTCGTATTTCTTCAAACCAGACCTTATTTCAATACAATTATTTCAATACAAATCTTATTTCTTCAATACCAGAATGTATTAATGAAGTCTTACATACACGAGGAAGCATAACGAAATATTAAGAAAATGCTATTTCTTTGCGAGTTCAAAATTTTCTGTCAGAGATTGTGTACTTTTGATCGACAGTATATGTCGTTTTTAATAATAAATGTACTTATACGATTTTCCTATCTCGTAGGTATATCATTCTCCTAAAGGAATATCTATCGGCTGTCGCCGATATTTCGCGTGGTTCACCCCGGCAGCCTCGGTTTGCCACTTTTTCCTCTCGCGATGCCCGCCGGTCGAAATATATAAATTAACGCACTTATGTAGCACCCTACGGCTATTCGCTGTTACCCTGGTGCTACACCTGCGTTTGGGGCGCTGAGCGCTGACAATTACCCGGCGATCGATGTATGGCCCCAGGGGTGAAGCTCGGCACACCGAAAACAGCCACGAAAACAAGGAACAGCCGTGCTATTGTCGGCTGGAACGCGAGGGGGAGGCTACGGCGCCGCACCGGTATACATATATGGCAAATTGCAGATAATCGCCAGCCATTTGTTTGCAAGAGTGCATAGTCTTCTCTCGTAAGGTCTCCTCCACCTTCCACTCGCACCATCCCCTTTTTTTCATCCAACTCTTGTTTCTTCTTCTTTCCTGATACCGTTTCCCTTCCTGCGCTCCATACGCCTACGAAATTGCAACGTACATGCATCATTCTTACGCGATTTCACCCTTTCCGGACTAACGGGACAACATAAATTTATGTAAATTTATCTCTATAGACATAACCGAAGGAGAATGTTTCTGCTACTAAATATTACAGCAAGTACTTTGCTTTGAGTATTTTATATACATATTTTATTTAACTGCATTAGCATCCACAGTCTAATTATTACAATTTTTCAGTCATCCAGTTGTGAGGTTTATTAGGAAAATAAAATTTTACTATAAATGGGACTACATGTCCTATTTAAAAAATTATACTGAATCTATCTGTTCTAAATTTAAGTATACCATAGTCGCTATTATTGTATGACTGCGTTCGTTGTTGCAAGAGAAATTGATCTCAGAATGGTTTTCCATATAAGAACGTCGGTGATTTGCTTATGATAGCCCTCTAGATATTCGTAAACCATCTTCTTGCACCCTACTTCCTGCTGAATGCTCGGTTCACTCGCTCGTAGTAGGTCGCCTATGCTTGTAATTCCTCTTTCTGTAAGCAAATTGCCGGCCAAACACGGGAACCGAAAATGATCCAACGTATCACAAAAGTGCCGAGTTTTACTTTTACAACGGCAAAAATGATTCGTATATTGACGGTTCTTGCGATGCGACGAGCTTCGTTGATCGCGAGGAACAGCTGCGGCTCGATGGACAGTCACTGACAGAATATGCTCTGAACCTAAGTTGAAGATAAAGGTTACTGGCAATAATACGTTTATAATCTTTACTCTATCTATCGGTATCTATCGGTAGATAACTTCAGCGAAAAAAAAAATTTGAACCGGTTCTGAATATGTACATACGTATACATACAGAAATCACAATGTAATTATTGGAAGTATACAGTTCGCAAAGTATTTGAACAATCAATGATTCACTATATTAATAAGCTTCGATATTTAATGAGATCATCTTTAACGCTAATATTGCGTGTTTAAGACCATTATTCATTTAGCATACTAACTTTTCACTAACCGTTTGTTTACGATGAATGTCTTGTAACTTGTATATAGATTTTCTGATTGCTTTGAAATTTTCCTATTATAATCACGATGGTCCTGTCTCGTTACGGTACTAAGGAAATTTCAAAAAGTTTCGTATAGTATAATGCACATGATTCGGAAAAGTCTTTTATGCTAACTATTACTTTAACTACTTTTGCGAGTCATTGTATATTTTCAGATTCATTTCAAGTTTTACCAATATGTATATTCATGATAGTTGTGTCTTGTTATAGTGCTAATGAGATTTCAAAATATCTCATACAACACGCATCATATATTCATACAAAAGTGTTTATAACTAGGAACATATTCAAATACTTTCATGTTTCAAGATGTATTTTTATTAACCTACTTGCATAGATATAAGAGAAAAAAATAGAAATTTGTATAAGCAGTAGACCATGGACAAGTTGCTCACAGAAAGTGTTATGGGTCGAATTTTATTCCGCGAAATTTAGTGACGCAACGAGGAGTTCGTTTATCGGACCCGGACACGTCTTTGCACTCGAGCGGATCGCGAACTTGAGGAATCACTTAAGAGAGATCCTCTCAAGGCGTACGCTTTGCATATTACATTGTAATATCTCTTCCGCCGCGGCATGGTGTCGCGTCACGGAGAATGTTGAACGTTCCAAGGGAAGAAAAGAAAAAAGCCGCAGCGAAGATCGAATTTCTGCCAGGAGATCGTCGTCTTGACGGCGACGCGACGATATTTTACCCCTTATCCGTGGCAAAGCGACAGGAGCGAATCGGCCGTGACTTTATTATCGTCGCGTGGGCGTACCTTGGTCATCCTGACAACTATTCGCGTGCACGCGAACAAATACAGCGTGGCTTACACGGCTTCTAGAGGATTCGATTCCAATAGCTGTAACGACGCCCGAATCGCCCGATCTTGATCCAATAATCGTTTCATGGAAATTAAGACTAGGTAGGTGTTACATTCGTTTGGTTACCTTGATTTTATCCGAGTTTACTGACAATGACCTCGCCACTATCAGATTTCCGACGGAAAGATCTTCCGAGTGGAATATTTTATCGAATGATAAATTTATTGAAATCTTACGATAAATTTCTCTTCTATTTTATACAATCATGCAGTGAACATACATATCTACATACATTACATTAATATTCGGACGCAGCACTGTATTTATTGCTTCGTATAAAAAGGGATGATTTAAGTAGTGTGTTGTTTATTCTACGAAAATATGGCTTATTTATTAGGGCTTAAAAATACGCAAACATCATCTTTTTAACAATAAGATTTAATTGTACGGTAGATTTTTCAAATATCGTCGTATTTTCATATCATGCTAATATTTCGATACTTGTTTACGTTCTACGATCTAGCAATTCTTAGAAACAATTCGAGCAATGAAACAGATTTATTTTATATAATTAATTTACATAATAAAGGCCAGAAAAAATTAACACCGATAGTTTTATGATACACCAAGAAATTTAATGCTACGAAAAGGAAAAAGTATTAGTTTTGATGGAAGATAATTTAAAATTTATCATAGGGAAAGGGTAAAAGTTATCGTGAAATTACACATTTATTAGTATTAATTGTTGTAGATATTATTGGAAACTATAAGGAAGACCGCACAGAATTTAAGAAACAAAGGGGACAACCCCTTCTTCCTTAAAGATGCATTGTGCAATTAGACATTATTATTAGGAAGAAATTGTTTACGTATTTTCAAGTTACAATAGACAAGGTACATATTCTCGTAAAATGAGCTACACGTTATTTAAATCCCTTTTTGTATAAATCAACAAATACAGAGACAGTACTGTATTCGAATATTAACCTAGCTGTAAGTAAGTGTATGACCCGAATGTCTATATTTTTCTCAATTTCTCAAGTTTATTGGCCAAAAATATAATTATTGTCCAATTTAAAAAAAAAAGCATAATTCTCTCCCATGAAACTATTAGTCGAAAAAAGGTCGTATGGACAATCATAAATTCCAATGTGAACTTTAAAAAGTAACATTTGTAATGTTGTCACTTCTTCTGCCTTTTACGATAGTTTATGGAATTGATCGATGTCCAAGTTTCGTTTCATCATTGAAACTTGGAATGAATATATTGATACTTATTGCTTATATTTTCATTTAGAAGCATTCGTATTTTTTGTAGCTAAATATTCATAGTTGGAGGAAAATGTATTACACGGGTAGAATTTGAAGCCAATCTGAGAATGTATATAGAAATTACCAGATATTTCTTTCAAACATATGTTTAGTAAAAAATTAGTATGCAGGATGAATAGGTATTTTGAAAATATTAAATAATTGACTGTCTAAATACCTTTCTAATGTCATACTTGTACTAAATATCTCGTAATTTCTATATTTATTTTGAGATTTCTTACAAATTTTATCAATATAATTGCGATAGTGAAATCCTGTAACAGTGCCAGTAAAATTTCAAAATAGTTCGTATAACACACGTAACATATTCATAAAAGCGTTGTCTGCAAGCGTTCGAATACTTCCGCTAGCCTGCGTATTTACATTTTGATTCCTCTCTCACAACCACAACTCTTTTCACGACAAAAATCCACATAACCAATGTAAAGTAATAACTATACTACTCCCGATTCTTTGTTGAATCTCCTGGAAAGGTGACCGCAAGCAGTACAACTCTGTAGGGTGCGTATATCTGCCAGAGGCACTGCCAGAAGCAAGAAACAAAATACAATCCAAGAAAAAAGAAGATGAAACGAAAGAGAAGTAACCGAAGAAGGAAGAATTTGACGAGGTTGGCTCGCTAAACAAAGTATCAAACTTATTGTTGCGTTTTCCCTTTCGTAAATTCGCGGCAGCTTGGGTTGGTCGCATGGCAGCAGGACGATTTACAAAGCTGGACGCGTGCCTTTTCGTGCAGAGCAACCAACCGTGAATTCGGTCGCAGCCCATTGGGTAGAGTGGAACGACGATGCCCACGCAATGGGCATCCATCAAGGGTCCCAAACGGGCAAAGGACTTTGTCGAGTAATGGCGACTCTACAAAAAGTTTGGGGCACGCGCGGGGCAAGGGGGAAAGACGCGCGGACAACGAGACCAAGAGCGAACGAACTGTCGCGTTCCGTCGTATCGAAGAAAGAGCAAAAGAGAGGGAGGTAAGGGCCCTGGGACGATTCTTAAGGGCCTCATAAAACCGGCAAAGTGCCACGCCGCCACCCACGTGCCTTCTCGAGAAGCGAGAAAATACGTCCAAGCTATGGTGCGGCGAGACGAAGCAGCTGGTGCATCGAGCGTGCCGGTCTATTTGACTTTTTTTAATTTCGACGATATACCGACGGACGTACCACTGGCTGTCAGTGCGGAGAGGAAGATTGCACAGCGGGAAGTACAACCAAGAGGGATGAACGTCGAGTAACGAGCGCTTTTCGACGCGAGAACAGCGAAATTAGCGGGTATCGCTGTGCTGAGGGAGATCGGCCAGTGTTTGGTCGAGTGATTGAATATGCTGAAGTCGGGTAAGTTTGGAAATTTAATATGCATGCTTCTTGTAGTTCTAGAAGGCGTGTAGGCAGAGTCACGGAAGCGTTCCTACCTTTTTAATTATTAATTCGGTAGGTGGCGAATGTTTGATGTATCAAATTGGTAGTTTCAAACAGAGTCTTGTATTTGCTGCAGGATATGTTATGTAATAAACAAATACGAGAGAAAAGGTTCAGAATAGTGAAGCTTATCGTGAATTATGAGCATAAACAAAATTTTAATGTACATATAACGATGAAAAACATTTTGATTTATCCAACGTTTTATTAAAACTGCTGGAAAAGAAACACATTTTAGTTTATTCTATTGATTCAAAATGGTATTCGCAATTCGTCATAATAATTAAAGAATGTATGTGACGAAAGTTATCTCAAGCCGTCATAAATAACAGAAAGTTTCTCAAAAAGCAGTATAAGAGTATATAAGTTCATAATTTGCTAATAAATAATAATAATAAAGAAATAAACATAAATGATAAAAATAAGTAAATAAACATAATTCGATAAAATATCATACATCCCTGTAAGAATGATTTCCCTAGTTTTATTCAAAGAATGTTTCATTCTTATAAATCATTTTCTACAAAAAATAAAAATCGTTTAATAAAGCTACCTTAATTTATTAAAATCTCGATTGATATTGTTTCTGCTTTCTTTATTGAAGTTTCTTTAAATGAGATTACAAAGAGATATTTAAAACATCGTGAATAAATTCGACAGCCATTGGAAACTCTTCGTTTCTCAGCAAAACGGCGGTTTGGTTACCTCAGCCTCCAGCAACTTATTGTTTGGTACTTCTATTTATCGCTTGAAGCAGAGAGAACTGGCCATTGATCATCTATCTCTTTCAGACCCTCGAGAAATTCGCAAAGAGCACCGAAGCGCGTCAAATTTTCAGAAAATAGTGAATGAATTGCCACTACAAAGTCGGTCGCTCGACTCTTCATAGGAAGAGTCCCTTGCAAAGGTTCATTGATGGCGATATCTCGCATCTTGAATGAATTTCGCGTTTTTCTTCGTCAGTCAGTCAGAACGCTACGCGTTATGTTCGGTCAAAAAAAGACACGCAGTGACGGAAACATGAAACGATTATGCATCGGTCAGATGCAGATGCTATTTTAGATAAGTTTAAGATGTGTTTGAATGAAAATTAATTACAAATATGAAAGTGATTAAAGAATATAAGGGAAATAGTATTTAAGATAACTGGAGAAATGAATTAGAAAATTTTAGAACGTGTAATTTCTAAAAACTTCGATAACATAAAAGTTTGCAAACTCGAATGTGAAAAAATTCGAATGTTAATAATTTAAAACTGGGATAATTTAGATAATCCAGATATTTGAAAATTTGAAAATTCGAATATTCGAAATTTTGAAAATTTTGTTATTTAAATATCCGATATATCGGAAATTTCAAAATACAATAGCACAAAGATTTACAAATTGAAGTATTTAAACATTCGAGTACATAATTTAAATAAGAACGTGAATCTTTGAAAATTAAAAAATTTAAATATCTGGTGACTGTTTGGAAAATATGAAAATGTATACTTTTCAATATCTTCTATTTACATTTATCTTTTTACAATTTCTATCATAAAATACTCATACCTCTTCCCTGAACATTTTTGCTCCAAAATATCATAAAAAAATATAAACTTTTTAAACTTTTTATTTAGACCTTCACGATCTTTTCTACGTTTCACTGAAAGATCATGGTTCTGCTATACAAATATCTGTATATACCACTCTCAATAGGCTCTAAAGCATAATATATAAGATCGGCAGAAGTGCCTTTAGAAGAGGAAAACTTCACTTCCCAATAGGATATTCAGAGGATGTCAATGAGAACAGCAATAACATTCGCCCATTTCTGGAAAAGCCGCAAAATAGGAGAAGAAGCAATTCTCAAGGTACTAGGCTCGACAATTACTTAGCCAATAAAAGAACGATGGGAGTCGATTCACTTCGAATTATTCCACAATATCCCCGCCATGGGTTGCAACGAGAACGCAGTAACATGGTTGGCTGCAGATGGACCATCCGCCAAAGATAAAGTTTAAGCATCAATGAACTCCAAAACCGTGGGCGAGTCTTATCCTGAATGACTTTTCATTCAGAACTCTTGCTCTATTCTATTCAAAACGATCCTCAACCTTTTCGCGAAACGGAAATCAAAAAACATTCACTGCGACTTCCACTTTGTAAGGTAAGTTTCGAACGAATGAAATTCTGAACAATGTTAAATATACGTAACTGAATCGCTTAGATATTGAAATACCTTGGCCCAGCCTTAGGAAAATGTTATTCGGAATGAAATAAAAAATAACAATTTGAAGTAATGAATTATTTCAATTAATTTATTATTTGAATCTTAGAAATAACATAGAAAAAGTAACTTTATTTTGGTGGAAACTCAAATAAGTTATTTTCAGATAATATTTTATTTGAGTTGATTAAATCATTCAAATAAAATAAGAGATTGTGACGATCACGTTTGAATCATTTTTCAAATATATTGACTTTAACTGCAAATCATATTATTATATTAACTTCGAATGCAAATCACCTCTGTTCTTAATCCTCTGAGCTAAATCAAAATTTCGTCTTTCAATCTTTTCGAGAAAAATTTCTATATTTATTGCGACATGTTTTAAATGTTATATTTAACCAAACGATTTATATTTATATGATACTATAAGGCTTTTTGTGTGTATAAAAAGGAGAACCACTGGGTTTGAGAGACGCAAAGGCAGAACCAAGAAGTATAATGTCTTTCATAGCGGCAAGCAATTTGAAAGTGCGACAATGGGAGGAACCGGAACGCCTTCTCGACTTCACTGAAATTCGAGTGCACTCGACTTGGAGTTTCGTGACAATGCAAAAGGTATATGACCGTGCTAAAATCGTCGTTTGCTATACATGTCACAGTCGACATACAATGCTTCCAAATACAATGTATTTGAATTGAAGCCGTCCAATAAAAACCAACTGAAATTACGACACAGGAAAAACGTAACATCCGTCATCAATTTCCATCCCAATTACCAATGTTTGTAAATTTTCATAAAACGAATAAAAAACCATTTAATACAATTTATTACAAATTCTAAAATCAACCAGAATATATAAAAATGAAATATTAAATTTTCAAACTGACTAGAAGTATAAAATATTTGACCACGACTACTTTCCAAGAATAGACAGAAATGTTCAAAGAAAGAAACAAAGAAAGAAAGAAAGAAAGAAAGAGAGAAAGAAAGAGCGAAAGAAGTCGGATACAGAAAACAATGGCTCGATTTTTGCGAGAGCGGCGAAAAAGGAGGAGGAATAAAAAATTTCTATTCTCTCTACTCCCCTAAGCGAAGATGTTTGGCATATTTGTCACATTCGAGTAATTCTACGGTGGTGTGCACCTGCCTCGGCACGAACCGGCAACAAGACACCAGGAGGATTCATGGTGAACGTAGAGAATAGTAGGTAGCCGGCCACGCTTGTTCTTATTTGTTTGTTTCGGCCTCGTATCTTCGAGCCTAATCGCTTGGAACCAAAAACTCGGCGAATCTCGCTGGAATTTTTGGGGCAGAAGTGAATCCTGATAAAAATCGTCCCGACGTGTTTGGCCGCCTCTCTCTCTCTCTCGCGTCACTTTTGTCCACGTGGAGGAACGAAACTGGTGAAACCGCTCGTCATGAGACAATTTCGTAAATTTCGATGTAATCGTCCGTGAAAAAGCACTCGAAAAATATAAGAGAATAATGGCTGGATACCAACGCTTTTTAATCGTCTCTAGCCTTATAGTTCGTTTAACAAAAATTATGAAATATTAGGCTATCTAGGAAGTTCGTACAGAAATGTAGCCTTTTTATGGAATTAGTATTTGCTGAACTACAGTACCAGTATAATTCATTGAACATCGTAAGCAAAATATTAATCGTTGTTTATCTTATAATCTTTCCTTGGAAAAGCTTTTCTTTTTTAATCGTAAGTTCATTGAAGTAGTTTCTAAAGCACTCAATTTTATGACATTGAAAGATTTTGTGAAAACCGAAATAAATAGAATTTCTACTAAATAAACGAGATGTCTACCTAAGAGTAAATGAAACAAAACATTCTAACCAAGGCTCAACATTTTGTTGTCTAACTTTATTTAGGCAAAATAAATACTTCCATCCTTTCATTTCAGACTTTTCAAATTATCTTGTATATAAGACATCATCTAAACATCAAATTAACTCAACTCAAATCAAAATACTCTTTCTAAGCAGAGAATAAACTTTAACTAATCGATAATTACAAATTTACCCATTCTTCCACTCCAAACTTCGCAGATACATAAAATGCCACCCAACCAAACTCGATCCACCTCAAATTCCCCTAATCAATTTCAAATTCTTTCCCAACTCTAATCCACCTGCAAGAAACATCCCTAACTCCACAATATTTATCACAATTTATCCTTCAACGATCCTCCAGAAGAACTCTCTCCTCCATTTCTTTCTCGCACGATCATGCGGCATCGGTTGCTCGCTCGTCGCGTCGGCAAGAAGAATGCGCAGGCTCGCCGTTTAAGGACGCCGATTAGTCTCGTTGCCCTAATCGGTCGTGACGCGCGCGCGTAAAATAATCGCCGCCTGACGAATGCACGGAATCCTCCGCCGCGCCGCGTCATCCATGATTATCCGGCGTGCCGCGGTTTTATCGTCACAAACGCGAGTTTCTCCTTCGGTCAACGAACGAGTCACCCGGTATTATGGAGCCTAAATCTCTGGCAACGAGCGAAGCAAATTATTCGGAATTCTCCGACCGAAGATGCCTGCCAAGATATACGTCGTGGCCGTTTCGCTGGCCTGTCTCCGTGGTCAATCCGATAAATGCATTTACGGTCGCATTGTGCGATAACATACTACGCATACTGCATGCGGCTCTGACTGGGGGAAAAAGAGCTCGTGATTCAACCACCGAAGCACCAGAGGCAAGATGAAAGCTTTCGACGACGTGACTTTTGTACTCTATGGCCTTTCTGAATATACGGTATGGGATGCAATTATAAATTATAAGACATTTGCATATACGTATGTTTCGTATATAGCGTATAATCATTTCATTGCTGAAACCGTACTAACACATTGTGCTAGTTATAACATATTATATATAATTAGTTAAAATTAAGTAAAGCGTTACTTGTATTTCTTAAAATGTTATTTTGTAAAGTAAAGATCGTAAACATTTCTTCTATGCTATTTTTCATACCAATCTGCTAAGGTAAGTAGAGACAAAATTGATATAATTGTAGCACATTCTTGTGAATTGTGTCATAACCGTTGTATCGCAGGTCGTAACGAGTTTCCTCTTTTTCCTCTTCTCCTCTCGATCACTGAGCGATTCAGACATATAATTATAAAGTGTGAAATGCATAGACTGTCTGATCATATTTTATCATTATTCTTTTTTTATCCGTACTGGTACATTAGCGTAGAAAAAGTTCAAGTGGAAACGGAAAATTCAAATCTGGCAAAGACCCATATTATTGTGCCTTTGAATACTAACGATTATTTTAGTTTACAAGGTCTAGAGGCAAATGATCTTTGAACAGATTGTTATTACCGTTTCTTGTAATCTTCAGCCAGAGTTATATAACAAGGTTAACTTTTTGTGGTAATGTCCGTCAATATAAATGTATGAACGTGCTCCCTAAGGTAGAATATTATTGTCCTTTCTTCGATCGGGATGGTAACATTGAGCGAACGACGATTACAACTGGCATGCATTATCTCTGTACTTATTTTAATACTCCTTTCTTTATCAAACAAACCTACACGTTTAATCCACCTCATATTTATTTTATTTTTAAAATTACACATTTATTTTTATCATATTTATTATTATTTATTATTATGTATGATCTATTTTATTTTATTAAGATAAGGACCACAACATTTGACAGATTAGGTTTCATGTTTGTATAAAGTTGTATTGTTGTAAGAGATACCTTTGTAAAAGAAAGACACTTTTGGAACAACCTAATAAACTATAACTATAAAACCAAAACTATTAGGACATCGGCTGATATTTAGTAGAAACTGTATTTTCATTGCTTTTATTTTCCAAGTATCTTATTATAAATTTGTTACTTCATTCATACTATACGTATCTTTCAATGTAGATTATAATATCAAATCCCAAATGAAGTAAAATTTGTTAGAGATTTTCAACGAACGTAACGAAAATGTATGATCGGCGGTGTACATCGATTGAAAACATACGAAGCATTCCTTTTTACCTGCTAAATTACTATACAATCTCCAATATTTATCCTTAAAGTGCACAACTTCATCCATCGATTACAAATCTTTCCTCAACCCTTCTCTAATCAAAAACCAATCAACATCTTATTCCCTGTAAACCCGCCCCTTCCGCGTCTAATTTAACGCATCACAATTTATCCCACATTGATTACTCACCGAGAGCAAGAATTTCATCCTTTCTAAATCAAAAGCGATCCGTCCACCTCCCACGGGGTTCTCTTTGGCTCAGGATGGAGGCGAGAGAGAGCAAAATAAAAACGAGCGGGTTTCCTGAGAGCCGTGTTCGATCTCGTCTACCCCGGTAGGTCCTTAATGACTTGTACAAATGAAGTTTCGGTAAAAAGGAAGAGGAACTGTTCTGGCGCCCACGGTGCAAACGGCAGCCACTTATCACGGCCATGATGGAGGCCTCGGGAGGGAGTCAAGAATGGGAAGAGGACTGAAATTCAACATCGTTTCCATCGACGAGACTCCATTTCACGGTATAACGCAACGTGCATCCACGCCAAGATAAAAGCCTCCAACTGGCTAACGAGATATAGCGTTCGTTTATTTTCCCACTTAGACCGTCCAACGGTATATAGGTAACCTGTCGGTATTGATACGGAAACGATTCGACGGACTCTTGATGAAGACCTTAACGCCAAAGAGAAGCCACGTCTTTCAGAGTCAATCAGCTGTTTCCAAAGGAGCGTTACCGCCGCGTCGTGTGCTTTAGGAGCTGATAAGTGGGAATGGATATTCTTGCGTGGCTATGATCTTTGTTCGCCTGTAAATTTTGATTCTCTTAATCATTTCAAGAATGGAGAAGATATCGCGGATATATTTTGATTCTATAATTACTGAAGATTATGAAATAGCAGTATCGTAATTTCACACTCTATAAAATACATTGTAAAAATGTCATCTATTAAAGTTATACAAGTTACGAAAGTAATGGAAGAGGTTACAATATTTGACATATCAAAGGAAATATGCTCAACAGCGACTACTTGCTTGCCCGTGAAATAGTAAACAATAAAGAATAGCAAAAAAAAAAAAAAGAAAAAAGAAAAGATCCTGATTTTATAAAAGACAGTCTTCGTAAAGAAACAACAGACAATTTAAAAAAATATCGCATATCATGAAATAATCAGAAAGAAACCCCGAGTCGAAAAATAAAGAGATTAAAGAGTACGTGAAGCAACGAGTTAAACGAAAGTTCGATCGAAACAAAAATGACCAAAGATCGTTACACGTTATTAAAACTGAATGAGAAAGTCTTCGAATTCCTAGGAAGGGAATAAAGAAGATGGATTTTCGCTGAAAAGCATAAGAATCGAGGGAGGCTGACATGTGTCTACAAGAGCGAAACATCTTCATAAACTTCAATCTCTTCTTCCGAAGTCGATCGGTTTGCCGAAAAACTCAGGGTCTCCGTGTGCGCGTTAATCCAATACTAGTTTTTATCAAGGGCCAGGTTTCAACGACGCGGACGATCGCTCATTGTAAATCGATAGGTTGCTGCTCGATGAGTCCGTGACTTCGCGCAAAAACCAATTCTGGCTCCTTTCGTCGAGCAAGCAGACCGCCGAACGAAGAAATATTTCCCAGGCTCCTCTGATATTACGGAATTCGCCGGGACAACATCATTCGTGCAGCTGCACCGTATCTTGGAATGGAAGCCGAGAACAAATTTCGTCTCGTACGCGGCTAGCGATGGAATCAAGTTCCATTTGTGCGCGTGATAGAAAATATTATTACGATACATATGTTATTCGTTTGTTATATCTAGACTGTGAGTTCTGATGCATTTATGCAAGATTCGAAGATGCAAAGATGCACGAAATGCATCAAAATATCGAATTACGCAAAAATATATAAAATATGAAAGATATAGTACTCGTTATAGTATTTAATAGATGAATAATTACATTCCGCAAAATATGGACTTGCATAAATAATCTAATATTATTCGCATAAATATCAGCAGTGTAATTATATCATTATTCATGGATAATACTTTTAATAGATTCTTCAAGGCATTTTCTTATGGAAATCTGTATATTCACTGGAGATAATAATCCTGTTTCTTGTTTGTGTATTTAGTTAGTTGAAACAGCTACAATTAAAATGAAAATAAAATGTTGCTTTTGTTACGAATTATGATTGAAGTTGGAATATCGAAAAATTCTGAAAGAAAAGGAAACGAATTTAAATATCAAGATTTTAGAATCACCAAACTTCATAAGTTATGAAGTAAGTAATAAAATATTTCATGTAATCTCACAATTTGCAAAATGAAGAACAAATATTAAAAACGAATTCAGTGTAGCGAATTTTCCCCATGTTCAAATCAATTTTCAAATTATGCAAAATGCATTAAGCTTTGATTCCACTCACGGTACACTCGATTCCATCGCTTCAGTGAACCTACGTGATTTTTTTCAATCGTTCCTTAGATATTTCGTCAAGCTTGCCGACCGCCACTGATCGATGCAACGACGAAGTCCAGATTGTTATTGTTAACCACCACAGCCGAACTCTCTGTTGCGGTTTTTACTTATACGAATCCTGAAAAATTCGAATCGAATCTTCTCTGCCTCTCGCTTCCGTTTCTTCTGGTTAAAAACGACGTTAAGACGCGATCTTCCCTTCTCACGCGTCAAGTTAAACGACGATATAACGTGGCTGGAGCTTGAAAGCACGGGGGGAGTTCTGATCCAGAACCGCAAGCGAGCAATTCGTATACAAATGCGATACTTAAGTGGCGACACTTCATAACAAGGCGATTCGAAAACTGGTCCGGAAGCGAGCTCCCCTATCTCATTTCGCCCCAAGTGGCGCACAGACTGACAACTAGGGGGACTTGCTGTTTTCGTTTCTTTTCTCCTCTTTCCTTCATTGTGTTACCACTAACAGCAAGTGTAACGGATTCGATGTACGCTGCACTCGAGGGGTTCAACTATTATATTTGGTGAAATGTACTCTCATTGTCCCTTTGTCAACGGAGGGGAGAGGGGGGGGGGGCAAATCAACGATCCCGAGCTGTCTGTAGTTATTTTAGGTATTTTGCTTCTGCTTTATACTATCCGATGGTCGATTGTTCCAGTGAATCTGTCGAACATGTGTGATCAGTCGTGTTCGACTTTTTGAAGGATAGCTACATATACTACCGTTCAAAAGTATACGCACATATGCTTTTTTTAATGCAATATAATTTAGTTACAAAAACAATGACAGAAAAGCTCAAGATGACTTTATACTTTGTTAGACCCTATATTATTTTTTATTTGAATTTATTTTTGAGAGGTAATATGCAATAAGGGAACTGGCATCTGTAAATATCAAACATTATCATACAGTTTTGTCATTTAAGGAGTTACCTTTAATTCGTTTACTTGTCAATGTACCTATATAAAATAGAGGTTTCTTCGAACTGATAAAAGGATTATTCTGAGTAATTCTAAAAATAATATTTCAAATATGTTAACACTTGGATGAGTCGCGTATTTAAGTTTAACATACCAATAATAGACAATTAAAATAAGCAATTACTATTTCATATGCTATAGATATTGTGTCTAACTACATAGAGATAGTAAGTTGCTTTTAATCTATCTAGTAGAATGCGGATATCTATGGAAATTCATATTTTTATGAAAATCATTACAGAAATAGGACCTAGACAGAGATTTGTTTCAGTCAATAAATATTATAACGTGTATTTTGGATATTTTATACATTTTTGTCCCTTATGTGCATTCTATGCATTTTTGCACATCTACATTTCTCACAATTGCACAAAAATCTGCAATATAATCATTTGCTATTAATTCATATATTTTACCATTTATATACATATATAAATTATATATACTTTATCATTTATTTTATATTTATATTTATATAATATTTATGCATATAAATATAAATCGAGCAAACTGTCCACATACTCTTATAAGCGACACTGTATTAAAACAAGACATGAAGATATAAAGATATTAAGACACAATTGTTAGATGCATATTATTTTTCGCACAGATTTCAAGATATTATTTAGTAATACCTAATCATTATTATCTTTGTTTGCTTATAATAAAATCATTCTTGAAGAATATAAATAGAAGACAAAATATACGTTTCTGTAGGGTATGTCCAAGTTGTCTTCTAAAAGGGGATGTAAGAGCTGGATATTAAAATATTCAAATAAAATGACAAGGCTCTGTTTCAAACGAGGCACATATTTTGCTCGGTGCTCCCAACTTCCAACACGTTTCGTCACGAATCGAGAATTGTCACGTGCTCCGTGAAAGAAGATTACCCCACTCGAAGAACGAGTTTCATCCAGGTAATTTCACGTTTGATAAATGACTCGTATATTCAAATAATTTCAACCCCAATTGAACCAGCTGGCTGCTGTTTACCATTATCCTTTTTTACCTTTTTTCAGCAAGTGTAACGGATGCGAATACATTGACCACATTTCCTTTCATCAAAAGTGTCACGTACATGTACTGATAAAAACTTCGTGCACTTCGTGTTCTTCGTACTCTTCATATTTTCGGACATTAACAGCGGAAATGTAGAATGATATACAGAAACATTTAAATATTAATCCTATTTCATTAAAGTTTCATATAACAAATAATTCTTCATTATAGAATTCGAAAAGGAATATTCTAGAACTTGAAAAATTTATAAACTGAAAAAGATATATTGAAAATAAACTGAGATAACGAAGAAAATATCTCTTAGGTTGTAAGTTGTAACACGAAATATAGGTTTTTTAACATCAATTTTACAAATCTTTTTCCTGTAATTAATAATAAAAGTATTTTAATATTTCTAGAAATCTTACGTATCATTTCGAAGTTCCACAGTAGAATTTTCTCTGTGTTATATGTAATTTTCATCATGTAACATTTACGTATATGAAAGATTAATCGTCAGAGCTAGTACATTTCATATGATATCTAAAATTTAACTACATACATATCTACAATCTAAATTGTTAAAAATTATTCGAAACTCTAACGTAAAATTCGAAGCATTCTTGAAACGTTACACAACAATTACTTTGTATGTCTGCGTTTTTCCTAACTCTTTAGATATCTCATATAATTAAAAAGGTAACTAGCCAGTCAAATCACGAAACGAAAGCACGCACGTTCGTTAAACAAATAAACCTATCCGGTATATTAATTGCGATAGCGAAACTCATTCTGTTGGCGACACGTTCTCTTCCTTTACGGCGAAACGCTGAAAAATGACCTTGCGACGTCGGCGTCATTAAGCTTCATTTACAATCCACACCTCATTATAATACAGCGGCGTGGTTGGACTGGAAGGGATACCCCTTGAGATTAGTTCGGAAAAAGCAGCTAACGACTGGCGGCGTCGACGACACCGAGAAAAAATTGCTTTTGCAGCCAGCAGCGGCGAAAGGAGCGGAGAGATGCGTGCTGCCGCTCCAGCCTGAGCAATCGCTCATGATTTCGTTGGTTTTTGCTCATCAATTCAAGCCACACCGCTCCTTTTCCAACCCTCTTACCGTGCCTTTCCGACGATAGTCGCCAACTACGCTCACCAACATTCGAAACACTCTGCTTTTTGCACGTCACATCTATTGTTGCGTCCTATTTGTGACCGATACGTAACGTTGCCTGAAGCTACTTGAATTACGAACAACTTACATTTTGATTATACAGGCTGTAACCATGGAACGACAGACAAAGAGGTGATTTCACGAGAAAAAATAACTCTAAGATATGGTCAAAATAACATTTTTTCATGCAAATATGCTTCGGGAAAATCGAATTAAAAAATTTGCTCGGCTAATTACCGGCTGATTGCTGGTAAACAATCAGTAGGAGATTTATGTTACATGAAATAAATAAAACTTAGGAAATAAGCCCTAAAATGTGGAACATAATTTTTCCATTTAAGGCTTCATCTTTAAGAAGATAGAGTTTGGATGTATTATTTATAGCAACTACAAAAAGTATTTGCACACCATCGTATTTAGTATGGTATTTAGATTAATGATGTCTAAGTATATTAAATTTATCGTGTATCATTTAGTATTATTCTCATGACATTACAAAAATTTAATATTAGGTTATTTATTAGGTTAATATTAGGTTAATAACTAACTTTAGGAAAATAACTTGCACAATCTGATAAAAGACGCTTTATTAGAAGATAAGGGAGTAGGCTAATACCTTTTGTAGCTACCATAGTTAAAAATTACTATATCTAATACCGTGTACTATGATTTAGTATACGCGTACTTGATTTTTCAAATTTCATTTTCTCGGAAACAAGGCGTTCTAGTTAAGTTCAAATACAAGTACTCGTACTTGTATAAGTAAGCTTATATATTTATATATTGTGTAAGTTTATATATTTGACAAATTCTCAAGCTCGATTTTTTTAAAACGAAACGTTATATAAAAATATGGTACTTTATATTTTTGATTTGTTTTATCATCCATAATTAATGGGACACCTTCTTGTATAGTCATTAGACTATCAATGTTTCAAAATTCTAATGAAAATTTTCATTAACTAACCTAAATTCAATATTCTAAATGATCTACTATTGATTATATTATCCAAATAATGAATCAATAAATCAATGCAAAATTGCTGAGAAATATAATTAATGAAAAATTAAAATCTATTAAGACTAATGTAGCTATCTAAATTTTAAAAAATCTGGATTTAAACTTGTACATACGCCTCAATAAAACAAATATATCACTTTCTTCAATTTATAAATGAAATATCAACGTAGCGATAAACAACCATTTTTGTTGATTCAAATCTTAATTTTTTCGTTAAATTCGACAATCCTTGACTTCGTAAACACCTGACGGCTCAAAGCTATAGCTTTTCAATGGTAGAAACCACGCATGACGTAACGAGAGTGCGTTACGTAACAAAAAACGCACAACTACCCTTCCAAGAGTTCAGGTGGCTGAAAACGATTGTCGCAAGGGCATTCACATTACACCCCGAACGAACGATATTCAAGGATATTCATAAGTCTTTCTGGACATGTGTCCTTTCTCACCGTGAAGCGATCACTCTGTATTCTGATTTCTTATTCAGATACGCCGTTGTCCCTTGGTACACCGGTTATGGCCCCCCGTCGATTCGGATAAACCCGTTTAATTGAGATCATCCTTACGCGTCAAACAGCCGATCTTCGGTCGAATTGAAAGCCGAAAAGGGGTGGAACAGGAGAAAAATGGTCGCAGAGGTTAAGGGTGAAATCTAGAAAGATTTCATCTAAATATTATATAGAAATTCGTTATTATACCAACATATATAAAAGCAAATTCCAAAATAGCTAATACAGCGAAATCGATGTGAAAAATTCCTACGAAAGTACTACGTTTAATATTTTTAAATGAATGAAAAAATTGTTTCTATAGTCTTTGTACTTTCTGTTAGTATAAATTCCTAGGAATACCCTATAAAAAAAATTGATGCTTTAAAAATTGACAACCTTTAAGTTTTCGCATTTCTCACGGGTTTCAATAAAACAATAAAATTAAGTTAAATTAAATATCGATAGACAAAGCCTATAAAATACAATAAAAAAGAATCGCACTCAATTAGTCCAAAGGCTAACATTTTACTTTGGTTTTTGTACACATATTACATTGCATCAACGATAGCGTAAAGCGAATCTATTATTTCTCGAATTTATTCGCAAGATCGTGACCATTCCTATCGATCTTCGTCCTTCTACGCGCTACTCTCGTAAACCCAGTCCGAAATAAACATATCGGACGGTAAGAGCGGCATGTCACGTAGGAACGTATCGTTCTTAAACGATGTCATGAAAGAGCAAGCGAAATTGAAGATGTCAGCCACGTCTAGACGCTGTCTCGTCAAGCTACCCGTGTCGACCCTTTATCCAATTGCCAATAATAAGTGTCCTTGCCGATGTCAACGACGGAAATGCATATTATCCTACAACAAAACGTTTATATGTTTAACGCGCGTATGAAGCCGCGAACTTCCCGATCAACGTTTCGGTTGATTTCGACGGGAAATAATAATTTGATTGAAAATCATTTTCCAAACGATAAGATATCTTTTTTTAGTCTTTACAATTTATTAAATTTTTCTGATACACCGAGTTATAGTCATCTAGTGAAAATTGTGACGAAAAATCTCCGAATTTATCTCGACTGATGAGAAATAATCAAAATTTTGATCAACCAGTAGTGAATGAAACATACTTTAGTTTACTACCTTTGTCTTCTTCAAAAATTCTTTAATTTTATAACCTATTATATATTATAATATTATTATAACATACTCAAGGTGTAATTATTTATATTTCTAACAACGATCAAATAGATAATGAATGCTTGTTTCAAAAATTTTATGGAAAATCGTATTTCCGAAACTTTCACTGCGACCATAATTTTTTCACGATCGTCGTATAAGTGCCATTACGAGAATTCCGGAGCTCGTTTAGGATCAATAAAGTCATTGAGGCTCCAGAATCGCAATTAAACGTCGTTCTGACCAGTGCGTCATCCCTTTAGTATCCAGCTCTGTGCACTGCCATAACGGTTTATGATCCTTCATACGATTTTATGCGAGTCAACGTGCTCTCACATAATCCTAACTATTATTAACACACGTATGACAGACACGTTAGAGTCGGATATGGGGTTCGAGAATAAAATATCCTGTACAAGCTATCAGGAAGCGTAAAGTGTTTATCCATGACTAGTATGGTGGCTGACAGAGGAACCTAATACGGAATAGAACATGGCACGTTCAACGGCCAGGTTTCTGTAAAAAGTGACCATCCTCGTAGACTCAATAGCAGATCCCATGAGGATTATTTTTCTGGAATGATTTCCGTAGCAGGAAACACGTCGGCTAACGCAATAAAACTATGAAACGAAAAAGAATGGAACTATACCTTTGGCAATTCACATACAATCGGAAACTTCAAATAACAAGAATAGTTTTGTTATACCATGGGAATTAAGTTATGTATAAATTAAAAAGTTACTTCTTTGTTATATGCAATTAAATTGTTTCAATTTTTTCGAAAGAATATTAATATGCTTATTTTAAAGAATATTCTAAGTATATTTAATTCAGAGTTTTATTTTAAAAATTGTTATTCTTTTACGATTTTAACTTTATCATAAGTCTGCGTGTTTCGATATCACTTTTAAGAAATAAGAATACTTTTAATATTCGAGGAAAAATTTTAACATAAAGTTGGAACGAGAAATCATGATTCTTACGTATATTCTACAAATTAAAAAATCTTTTTAATGATCGAAAACAGGATAGAGTAAAAAATGATCCGCAAGACGTACATAGTAAATTAATGAAACATTCAAGTCACAAAATACTAAAATCAATTTTTCCCAGCACTTTTATATCTTAAGGAAAATTGTGGCATAAAGTTGAAACAAGAGATCAAGATTATTTTATATTTTCTCCAAACTTAAGAATCTTTATAACGATAGAAGGAAACGTGCTGGTATTCATTTGTTATTACAAATGATCTGAAGAATATAGTATAGTTAACGGAACCTTCAAGTTGCAAAATATTAGTACGAATTTCCTTCAACGCGAATCTTCGAACGAAAAAGACATCGCTATATAAAACATTCATTTTTCCTTTCACCCTAAAGAACCAAGCCACATATCTTCGTTATCAAACTATAGATGATTATGCAAATTCATATTTTTAAGGGCACGACAAAAAAATGCAACTTAAACGGAGGAATCATGTTACTTATTAAAAATTACGAGTACTTTTGGATGTTTCCTATATTTTTGTATATTATAGGCGTTCGGTCCAGTTTTGCATCATTGAATTTCATATAAATGCATAAAAATTGGCAATCTAATTATTATAATAGCAGCCCATGTGTATATTATAATAATTAGATAAGATATAGGGGATGTTGCAGGAGACATCTCTTGGATCGAATTATCCTTTAAAAACATAGGCACCTGTCGTGATTTACAGTCACCAAATTATAGTTACACGATCGGCAATGATATAGCTCAAACCCGCGCTCAGCGTCATTATCCGTCATGATTGAAACCGCGAGATATATGATCGGTCGCGAACTCGAGCATGGGTCGCAGACACAAATGTGTGCCGCACAGCGAGTAACAGGAGAATTTGACAAACTCCCACTGAAAAATAAAGGGCCTTGTGACATGCTTCATCTCGCGCGAGCACACTCTATTATTATTTGTTGAGCCGCGCGTTGGCTCGATGTCTCGAGCTGCTGGCTTGATTTATTAGGTGGTTGCTGTTGCGGATGTGCCTGCTCCGAGTATGAACTTGACTGAGAATTGCGAGAGATCTTATGGATATGGATACATTTTTTTTTTTTTTTTTTTTTTTAGTAGAGGCTTTTGAAATGTTTGATTGATTTTTGGTGTTTGATTAGACGTGTTGATGGTTGGTAAGCAATCTAATAGTTAGAAGTATTGGAAATTTTTGTCCAATTAATAACGATTTGGTTTTATTAACCCTTAGTTTGGATTAAATTTAGATTAAAGTACTAAAATGACGATGTATCGTGACAATTGAATATTTGAATTCTTAGCATAGAGAACTTTTACGTTTATATCTTCTATGTTGTGTACATTTTGAAATTCCATTAGCATTGTAATGACATAATTACTACTGTCATGATCATATTGGTCACGTTTGAAGTCAATCTGAAAATACATGTAGAAGTTATAACACATAAAAAGTTAGTATAGAGCTGTTTTAAACATACATATAACAAATGTTAAATATGGTTACACCGAATATTGCGATATATAATTTGAAACTTTTTAAACAATATAATCATGATAGTCGGGTGTGATAACAGCGCTAGTGAAATTCCAAAATGTTTCGTATAACATATGTAATAAATTCGTAAAAAACGTCTACAAATGTCTGAATACTTTTATGAGCCTGTATTTTATATATTTATCTAAGTTTAATACGTAGATCATATAGTAAATTGTATATTAGACTTTAAGATAGAGAAAACACAATTGTTCATCACAACTATTTTAGGTTTTGCCATAGGTATTCCTTTAGGTATTTTATAAGAATAGAATGCACGATGCACACAGTGTAGCAATCAAGTATTATATTAACAAACTTGGCTCAGACACTCGATCGAACACTTGATCGAACAGTCGATCGAACACTCGACCGACAAAAGAGACCAAATAACGGCCAATACGTGTCAACTGACAATGGACCGCATATCTGTCTACATATAATTTTAACGAAGTGAAAAAACTGAACTATGCGCAATCTGAATATTTCTTTACAACCTTTAAAAAGGTTGTTGGTGAAACAGAAAATAGAAATGCCAGTAAATAAAACTAGAAATATTCCATATACAAATGAAATATGAAAAATATTGTATGATCAATTGCCAATTGTTACAGTTTTGTATGCACTTTAATCTTAAATGTTTGTGTGTATGCGTATACATGTATACTTCAATAGAAGTATACTAATAAATCTATATTTTTTACGAATTATACAAAATGTTTCAAAATATGTTCATTTTTTAAATCCGTTTAAACCACGTATCAAAATTCTCAAGTAATAAAACACTAATAATTAACTAATAATTAAAACATTCTACTTGAATTGATCACAATATTGAATACAACAATGCTATATATATAGGTATATTCAAATTCATCAAATCTACCCATTAGAAACCCAAAATTACGATTATATTACGATTTACTAAGAAAAAGTATGTTTATCCGACAATTAATAACGTGTTAACAAATATGAAATCGCATTAACAAGACTGGATGACCGTATAGTTAAGAGCGGACTTTATCCGAAAAAGTTACCCCTTCTCGAGTTACGTTTCACTCGGCGATTTATCAATTCTGAGTGCGTGGAAAACCGTGTGATTGTGAGATCTCGCAAGGGATATCCCCTTCCTTTAACACACAACTGCAACATTCCTATAGCTTTTTCGATGGAGACGTAATGGAAAAATAACGACGCCTTCCTACGCGCGACGCGTAACCGCAGGCTTAATAAATAACCCCGGTAACAGGTTGCGCAGGCCGAGCTTGCGCACGCGAGCCGGAATTTAGCATACCGCGTAACAACGTGTAACTCGTGGCCGAAAAGCCAGCGGAATCGAGCCCGCAATCACCTAAACGAGAAACAGGAAGATGAAGAAGAAACGAGACAAGAAAAGGAGCAAAAAGAAAGAAGAGAAAAAAAGGGAGAGTCAAAACAGCGGGTAAAAAAGACGAGCAAGGCTAAAACAGAAACAAGAGGAACCGCGTATATCTCTCCCAAAAACGAGAAAAACCGACGATTTTATCACCGTCGTTCCGACTGGCACGCGGTATACGAATACTGACATTTTTTCAATGATATCTTCTTACTCCTCCCAATTTGTAATGCAAGTCTTAATAAATAAAGTCCTCCGTGCCCGGGGTCCACCTCGCTTGTAAACCGAGAAGATACGCGGACTAAGATTAACAGAAGCAAACAGAGGAGGAAGGGGTTGGAGCCGCTTGGTTGCTTGATGGAAGAGAGGGACGCAAGAGCACCGAAAGAGGAGAAGATATCCTGGTTCGAGGCAACAGAGGCCCCTGTGGGACCAGGAGAAAACGAGACGAAGACGAGGACGAGAACGCAACGAGGCAGAGAGCAGGGAAAGAGAAAGAGAGGGTGAAGGAGAGGGAGGGAGAAGGAGCGAGGAGAACGGCCGCGTAATCTACGTTTCCATCTCGTGGCGCGCGCGTGTCCGTCGAGATTCTCATCCTCGCCGGGACTCCATGGATGGGGCCCCGTGGATGGGGGCCCCGTGAGACAAGGCCACCTGCCGGCTCAGGGAGCCCCATCACCTTTCCCTCACCCTGTACCCTCGCTCTTCGCTCTCCCTTCGTCCTTTACCGCTCGCCAGCGAGAAGAAGCTACGGTGGTGGGGACAGCTCTACGGGGCCTTACATTACAGGATACTGCCGCCTTAACCCCTTCCCAAGCGAACGCACCGCTATACAGCATTCTCGCGTTATGCTTCTCAAGCTCGGTGATCCTCGCGAATGATTACGCGGTACGAATTTCTGTCGGCCCGCCGGGAATCTCCGAGAACGACCCCGTGCTCCGCTGGACAGATTTCACTTGATGATTCTTCAGAGAATCAATGTGACTGTGAATCAGAGAGACAATGTGAATTCGATTGCAGATCGAATGGATTTGAATGATTTGTTTGGAATTGGCGAAAAAAGATCGACACGTTGCTTCAAGTAGAATTTACTTTGGAACACTGCTCGAATAGTTAGAAGATCGTTATCTGTGTCGCTCTAATTTTTGCACCTGTTACTTCAGTCTTCATGTTCCTTTTAACGATTGTTTCGAAGTCAATTCCTATTAGAGTACTTATTATATGAATAACACGTCGAACTATCTATGTAATATTAGCTTTTGCCCGCAACTTCCTTCGCATAGACTACTAGCATACAGAACAATATTTAAACAAATGACTGATCATGAATGAAATACCTACATATTTTTTATATTAACAGTTAGGATATTCTCTGTAGTAAAAAATATTAAACTATAAGAAAGTTCGATTTCAGAATATACATGACGTAAACAGTAACCATTGTTGGCTGTCTTCTACATGCACGCGTATACAATTCAAATACCAGACAAAAATTCCAAAAGTTAGATCTTTTTAACTCCATAGCTGATGAACCGCTCCTGGATGACTCTTTTATTTCTTTTTATTCAATGTACAGACAACCTTCCTGCTGTTTTATTACATGGATAAATATAGATTCCTTTACTTCCGTTTGCTTAGTTGATATTTTTCACAGAGATCCTTGAGTTAATCCAGGATACTTATATATATTGCTTGGTTGTGATGTATTGTGTACATTTCGAGTGGCGAGATACGTAATTAGATATTTTTTAGGATCTCAGCAGCATCAAAACAGAATTGTTTTTCCCTATTTCTTTCAAAAATATATATCTCAACTTTGTACCAATACCAATTTAGTAATCCCAGTATTTGGAATCATCCCTTCCTAATTTCAATTTTCCGCATTTCAATCCGACGCATTCGTCTCTTCGTTCCGAGATTCCGGTTGTCACAACTAGCTGCTATTATACAACTAAGAAATCTTCGCGAATAAAGCAGTCTACGAGGCACATTCAGTAGCGCGATTTCACCGAGAAGCCGATCGAAATGGCAGCGCCAGTTGGCGCGATAGGTTCTCCGGCGAGTAACGATCAATTTGCTAATGTCGACGTGTACGGAGAAAGGAGCAGCAGCTGGTCGAGAGAGCCGACCACTCGCTACAGTCAGAGACTCCATCGATTATATAGCCCTTGGTAATACTCCGATAATTCGCGTCGGCAATTTCCTGGCACAGGTGATAATCTCCCACAACGATAACCCGCGAGAACATGACACGGCTCGCAGCCCCTCGCGTAACCGTGTTTCCTCTTTTCTTCTCTTCTTCTCCTCTCACGTGGGGCATAGTTCGGAAGATGATCGACTCTCGGTTTCGAAGGCTCGTTGAAAATCAGAAGAGGGAAGGGGGGTCCAGAGCGTGTAATCGCGGCAGGGGAACCCCCGCTAAGTGACCCCGGGCACCCAACGCAGTAAATCCCTGTAGTGGTTCGAGAAACGCGAGACCCGTAAATTACATACTTTTCTCATGCAGAAAGGATCGCGTTCAGGTGCAAAGGTCGGCAGAAATAATGACGGCGTGCCCGTGGAGATGATCTATCCCGCAATATCTTATGGCGTAGTTCGCGGTCATCACGTGGCGCTCAACCGGCCAGCTCGCGAGCTTCTTTAAATGAGCTTCCTGTCTTTTCGTGGCTCCGCGCAAGCGTCTCAGCTCTGATTAAAGCGTAGTGGATAGCAGAGTAGGTATGTGGTACACATGAGAAATGACGAGATATAAAGCGAACGAATCCGTGAGGAAATTGATTCAGATTGGAATTAGAATGATGAGGTTTGTATCAATTTCTATTATATTATATATATTATTCGTATCGTAATATAACAGATAAAATGAAACGCCTAGTATGCTTTTAGTTGATATACGGCTATTCGCATTTATTCGGACAATGTGCTGTGCGAGACATTACTCATGATATGTATACATTTGTTTATAATAATTGTAATAATAACTAACCGATTATTATTTAATATATTAAAACAAGTATCGTATTTTATATGTCAATGAAATGCCTGAATATATATTATTGCAAGTTGATATATGTATTTCATACTTCACACTTTCATGTCTGAATCGCCCGGAAGTCGATATAAGAAGGAGAGCTCCGATTAAAATTTACCGATATAAACTTTTATAAAACTAAACTTCTTTTACTGTATAATATTCATAACCTTCCACTATGTCCATTGAAAATATCGGAATACATATGTGCATAGATCTTGAGGATCGTTTATATAACTGCAGCCTTGAATGGGTTACGCCTTTCCCATTAGCTACAAAGTGTTAAACCCTCTCGCCTCGAAATGATCGGAGTATCGAACGATCGTGACGCGTTTACATCCATTCACCGTAAGGCAAAAGCACGTTGGTTGATTGTCGACGAGCGAGCACAGCCGGTTTTCGTGACTCGAATGCGTACCAATCTATTTCTCCAGTTTTTCCTCGGCGAAAGAACGAGGCACACGTCCCGTCTCTAACAAAGCGACGTTACTTCCCGTCGCGTGGGTCCGCGCCGTGACCGTGGTGTATCGATGCACCGCGAGAACCGAGTGCATTCACACGCGGCTTCCTCTTCGACGCGGCACGAATGAATGAAATCGCGTAAATATTTATGGAACGTCGAGACACGACGAGGGCCGGTACGAGCGGATGCCGCGCCAATTGCTCGTTTTGTCCTGTGTTTACAATTCGATTACAACCGTGTCGACGAGCCCTCGGCGCCACGGATATGCTCGAAGGCTTCCGAAAATTTACGATACATCGATGAATTTACTCGACTAGTTCTTGATAGATTAGAAAATAAACCTTCAAAGTAATTTAAATTGCTATTTACTGGATTCCTTCTTTGGATTGGAAGTGTAGGTTTATAGTAATCAATCGAACTACATATATATATATATGATAGAAAATATGTATGTTTTAATCGCTTTAGAAATTTTATTTTACAGTCGTTTAAATAAATGTCGATTTTCTATAGATGCTTATTTAATAAATCTGTACGTTCGGCATTTACTTCTCCAATAAATAAAACAAATCTCGTTGATTTTTATATCCAATCTGATATTTGAAACTATATTTTTTCTTTTCATTAATAGCCTGCTTCAATTATATTCCAAGTTCCAATTATATTCCAAATTTTCAAATACAATAAAATGACATGGTGCTGCTGTAACACGAATTAACTTCAACACGGATCCTAACTACCGTGTTACTCAGGAGATGCATGTTTTATACATGTCCTAAATACAAATCGTTCCAAAAATGTTTAAAATTTGTTAACTAAGTAATAACTAAGTAAATTAAAACCATAAAAAAAAAGAAATTCTATAATCGTATCTCATTATGACTTCCCTTTGGCATAACCTCGCATTGCTTTCAACACATGATCGCGATACGGAAGAACCACATTAGGGTCAGACACGAAGAAAAAGAAAGGAACGATACAAAAAGAACTCTTTCGGAAGCTTTTTACGCTAAAGGAAAAAGCGTATCATCACTCAGCTCGTGACACTCGCCACTTTCCACAGCTATGAACCTCGACGTTTAATAATAAGGCAAAAGTGAACTGGCAGTTTGAGGCCAGTTTCTTTCGGCACGTATCTCTGCGGTTACCGTGCCAGCTTAACAGTTGGTTCGCGTGAATATTTTTTTCCTTGACCGTTCGCCTCGTGCCTCATCTGATGACGTGACATCGCGATTACATGGGAAGAAGGGCACCATAGGTGATCACGAAGGTTCTTTCTCATGAAACGTGCGCCAGTATAGATTGCAACCTTAATATTCTTCGAACTGCGCGACAAACGTTTCGCACGACTTGCCCGAAGCGCTCCTACTTGAATACTTCGACCAGTCTTTAACTCATAAATGCACAGCATTGCAGCATAACTTACATTTTCTGATACAGTAAGTAGATAACACTTGCTGTACTTTTAGTATACGTAGTTAGTTGTAATTTATTTGTTAAATTAATACGTTAGTCAAAGTGAACAGCCGATAAATAAAATAAAACAAATAATAATAATAAATAATAAAATAGATGACAATCTGAATTGATGCATTTTCGTCATCGTATAAATTTGTCGATTCCAGATTCGTAACATGATTTAAGCTTTACTGCAAATGCTGAAAGTTCAACGAATTGTCTCGTTTCACATCTGTTCTAACTATATTTAAAAACTTAATTCGAACTTTAGGCTGGAAATCGTTGCGAAACAAATTGACACCAGTGATAAAAATATGACATTCGCTAAGCTCTTCAAAAAGCAATAACGAACGATGAAAAAAATATTTGCGTTCCGCTGAAGAGGATTTTGTATTCATTTACGATCGCGTATGAAAAGGCTGTGCGAAGAAAGGCCGGCTGGTGAGGAAATATGTAAATCCTTTTTCAGAAAAGAAAAGGTCTATCCTAATCCTTCCGCCACTGACTGATTGGAGTATGCAAATTTCTTAATGACGGATCAGCCAGAATACCGCTGAGACGTGTGACGTCATGCTGCGTCCAGGAGGTATCAAAATGATTTTGATAAATTCGAACGTTAGATCCCCCTTTTTCGTGGCACCGAGGAGGCTGCGGCTCATCTATCAATATTATACGACCCGTGAGAAGAAGACACGGGGTAACTCCTTTATTTATGCCTCTAATCGATTCGAATCGGCCGATGAGAAGTTGTTCAAGTCAAGAGACACGCAACCGATCGTGCTCGGCATTTGCAATCCGAATATTCATTAGCCAAAGCGAGGAAAACCTCCGTTTAATCTTTCAGAATTGGATTACGGATTGGCTTTGAAACAAAAAAGTACAAAATTAAATATTCTATAATAATTCTTCATTTTAATTGGAGGAATTAGCAAAATTGATAAATATAGATATCTATAAAACTATAAGTACTATTTCTTCTTCTTGATCTTGATTTTTTCTAACTCTTTAAGGATTATTTGTAGCTTTTCTTCGATGAATTTTGATTACATTACTGCTCTTTATTGATACGATTTTTAATTTTCTTTTTTACTTCTATAATCGTATTATACAGCGCGCCCCTGCAATTATGGTACAATTGCCAATAAGGTAATTCTACGTAAAAAATCAAGTCGACAATATGCAATCTAATCTTTTCGTGTGATGCTTCATTTTCGAGAAAGGCGAGCTTGAAAATGTATCAAGTAGCAGTTGATATACCTAATCTTTGTCCAGGATCTTAATATGTATAATCTTTTTTAATAATATGGCAAACCATTTTGCTAATTTCTATTGGCTCCGTGCATGTTCGTAAGTCCAAAACAACACCGATCGTCACGCAGTGAAGTCGCAAATTTTCTGACATACAACACGCCAAAAAGAGGAAAGATAATGTTCGGAGGGACATTATATTGCCTCGTTGTATCGTGGCAGCGGCAACGATTTCAACCAGATACGAAGCAGGTCGCTGTTGCGTTGTGAATATCCGTAAACTGTTTGTGGTTCATATTTTCGACCCGTGCTTCCTTTAATCATAGATTAATGTTTCACATACCTAAACCTTACTGGGCAAATGCTCTTTAAAATGGTGATAATCGCATCAAAATCAGTTCAATGATTTTCGAGATTAGCGCAAACATACAGACGCTTACAGGGAACTTTATTTCATACCATGTGTAAATAGATAGACAGGTAATAGTGAACTTGGCTAACTCTGGATTGAACAGGAGTAATGTAATCGACAAGAGCTTAATTGTAAATATAAACACAAGTCAAAAATATCGAATGAAATTTTGTCACAAAACGGTTTATTTTCAATAGAAATAAACTTAAATACGCGTATACCAAGCCAATTACTATTACTTAACTGAATATGTTTAAATTCTATTTAGTTGAAAACGTGACATTAAATGGAAAAATTTTATTTCTCACTTTGTAGAATAATCTCCTGCTAATTGTTCACTAATTCCTAATCGATAATTAGCCAAGATCAAGTATATTCGAAGAACTCTCAAATTTGACTTTCTGGAAAATGACGCATCGTACGAAAAAGCTTTATTCTATATTTTCAGTTTGCTTTACACATCGGACGTTAGTTATCTCCTTCTAGCCAATTGTATATTCATTGCTCTGACACGTTGTGTTTAGAAACTCTTCAGTGAGTAATGAAATTATTAAAGCCGCGATGTCGAAATAACAAAATACCATCCATGTAAAAGATAATGTTATCTATAGTGTTGTCAAGTGTATATCTAGAATCTGTGAACGTCTCTACTTCATAAAAAAGTAATAAAAATTCAGAGCAAATAGGTTTTCGTTTAAAAATTAATCGTTCTAATGTGAAATCGACAATTTATGTAGGTGGCTTTAATAATTAAAAAACAACACGGCATAAATTAATAACTAAAAATCTTCAGAGTCACCCTTGGAAAAACCGATTCGTATCACGCATAATAAAACGCTGAATCATTCAAAAAACGCCAATGCAAGGTCCGCTAACAAATGACCATCCACTAACAATTAGATCAACACGATAGTATGCATAAATCATTCCATTTAATCAGTTCTCGATCAACCTTCCCTTTGCTTCCAGATCTTCCAACGACGGCTGAATCGATCAAAGACAAATACGCGTGTTGAACCGTTAGAGAGCTCGGCAACATCTACGGATCGAAGAATCGTGCGCCAATCGAATCGATCCAGACGACCAACAAGAATCTGGAGCGATCCCCGCTTTTATCCTTGGGTAAGAGTATAAATACCGCTGCTGTTTTGCATCAACTGAGAAGAGGGCACACGACACGACTGTGAAAGATCGACATTGATATTCTAGGGAGCCTCGTAGGTGACAGTGATTTACATTTGAATAAGGTGGTTGGCCCAGAACTGGGGGAAAACGAGCTCGGGACTCGCGATAGAAAAATAAAGGGGCGAGAAAAGAGAAGGGGAGAAAAATATGGGGGAAGGGAGGATTGAAGGATCGGTTCGAAGTCATCGCTAACTAATAGACGTCTGATTGCGGTTACCGCGAGTTTTGACTCGTCAGTACAAATATTTATCTTCATCCCTGCGTGCATTCACGCACGGCGTGGAACGGTCTAAGGCGCCGATCGTGCTATCGATGCATATAAATGCATTAATCTTGATCGGCGAGCCTTCGAGCGCGCTCCGTGCACGCACTACGCGCGTATTCATACCGCGTACCACCGTACGTATGTAGGGGGCTCGGTCAATATTTAAATTATTGCTATTGATCGGTGGGGTGATTAATGGACACCGTCGCCGTAGAAAATCTCGCCCTTCTATCAATTCGAGCCTCGTCGATTTCGAAATTCCGCGTTATCGTGCTTTCGAGCTGGTGGAATTTCAAAAGAAATAGTGAAAAATAGAAGAACGAGAAAAGAAAACGCGTTAGGAATTTGACGGTTTGCTTTGGGAAAAAAGAATAAAAATGGTAACGACGTTCGAGGTGAGATCGTTCGTCAAGATGTCAATGACTCGTCAGAAGATGCGATCAATTCCAGATTCAATAGAATGAACGGTAACGAGCGAAGAGACGATTTAATTGAAACTTCATTGGAAATGCTTTGATGCAGGATATTTTAGACAGTTTTTAATACCATGAGTTTCGAATAACTCGATACAAAATTTGATTCACTTGTCTCTATTCCAGAGAGATGGATAAAGATATGATAAAGATATGTTCTATAAAAAGCAGCAAGCGTAATATTCGATATTTTACGGTATTTAAGTTTGAGGTTTTTTAAAAGACAGCTCGTTTTTTGCATGTGCCAGGATACCAACGAATAAAATGCATAAGCGAACACGAGATGATTCCTTACGAAAAAATAGAAAGAGGATACATACGTAATAAATTTTTTCGTGCGCTCTTTCGTTTTCGAACAAATCGAGTTTGAAAATTTATCTAGTATACTTGAACATGGCTAATTTTGTATCGAACAGAAGTAAATAATCGACCGGGGGTACTCCGCGTGTGAAAATGAATGGAAGATATAGAATAAAATTTGAACACAGGACTTTTTTTCCAAGGAAAATAAATTTCAAAATTTATCATATGCCTGTGCACTTGCTTAATTCTTAACTAAACATGCTAAAACTCTACTTCCTTGGATATGAGGCCTTAAACGAAAAAATTGTATTCCGCATTTTTTACCTATTTCGCGTATAGAATGACCTCTTTCTATTCGTTTACTATACCTAATCAAGTTCAATTATAGTTGAGAAACTCGATTTTCTCAAAAACGAAGCCTCGGACGGAAAAATTTTAATCTATATTTCCTTCTTATATTTTCATAAGGAATCGCCTCATGCCCGCTTATACATGTTATTTCGTCAGACTCTGTATATTATGGTTTAAAATATTATGCTTTATAGGTATGTCCAAAATAAACGGGCTTTCACATTCTGACTCTAAAATTCCAACTTGTCAACTCATTCCGCATTCGTGAACATCCTCATTGGTTCAACCAAGAGGAACTCCGAGTATTCTCCCGCAGCAAGCCGACCGAACGGCTGCCATAATCGCATTTCAGATCACTCACTGTCAGTCTGCCGTTATCTGTTAAGACAACAAAATATTTCTATAAGCTCGCCCACGCGAATATTTCCAAGTGTCAGACCGTGATCTTAACGCTCTCGAGAGACAATCGTTCGACAGGACATTCACGACGATATTCTCTGAAAATGTATATACTATAGTACGAGTGTGGTGCACGCGTGTACGTGTACGTAGTTGCTTTCGTGCTCGTATATCCGCGACGTTCCGAGGGCGAAACTGCACGGTGAACACGGAACTTTATCGTCTGCCGTGTACAAGCACATGGTGACCGCCCGCACCCTTGCCGTTTATAAATATATAGTCGGTTGATCTTCTTTTTTCAGTTTTCGTTCTTTCTATTTCTTCCTCGACGCGACGAGGTCAGCCACGAGAGAACAGAACGTATTCGAATGATCGCAGTATGCATACACGCGGGCATGCACGCGGGTATGCACACGGCCATGTTACGCGGTAGCAAGCAAGGGCTATGTCCGGGTCAATGTTGCATAGCTGCAGGATGCACGTCGATGCACATGTATGCACTGGCGAGCTGCCCTCGCGCAGATACGCGAGGAGAATCGTTGGAATGCACGGGGAAATTTGCCCATTTATAGATCGCTACCTGCCTTTATTATGTATATCGCAGTTATTGCAAGTTTGAATGCACAGCTGTACACGTACTCGCATCGGCGATTTGCCTTTGCGTTCTTTCACTTGCTGCTTTTTTTATTCTAGTTCAATACGGAGAATTTCTTTGACACGCGATGCTGAAACAGATATGGTGAAATATGCTGGCGCTGGATAGGTCGCGTCATTATATTGCAGCAGGATTTCGATTAACACATTCAGTTTCAAATCGATACATATACAATGTATCTCGAGGAGGAGGAAATTCTTCAGTTCCGATGTCGATACATGTATCGACATTGCATTTTGTTTATTTAATATTTCTCAACAATCTGACCTATGCATTAGCCATTTTTTAAGGACAACCAAATGAAAAGAAAATTATTTTCAGTTCAATTCAATACGAAATATAGGAATACTAGAATAATCGAGAGATGAATAACGTGAGAAAATTTATTCTTTATTCTTAGAAGATCTATTTTCTTTTAGAATATAATCATAAGCAAAGGTATACGTTCGGTAGGTATATGTTTATACATATGCGTTTGTTTTAATTCGTGTAATGGAGAATCTGCCTATTTTGATTAGTATAAAGGAAATCGTTTTGAAAATTCTATGAGGAAAACTGGAAAATCATACTGAGAAATTTTTGTTTCTTATCTGAGTTCGAGTTCACCTACGAGACTACATTTGTCCTTTTGTATCGATACAGTGGTAGGAAAATTAAAAATTTCCAGGTTTATAGAATACGTCGATCCGTACTTTGAATATTGGGAATTATAAGCTTTTAAAGAGTAAGTAGACACCCTTGTAAAATCGCTGTGAAGATTATTTAATCATCTGATATTACCTAAATCAAACTTTTTCATCTGCCTGTACCTCCTTTGTCCTGCAACTATCTCTATCTTTAGTACCTGCAACCTTTGTTCCTTTGATTCAACTCTCCCAATTTCACCTTAACTCAGAAACACTTCCATTTTCTACAATGTAAACACACGATATCCAATGAAACATTGGAAAGGCCGGCAAAATGTCAGAGTCATTCCTCGTATGTCTCAGCAGACGTTTTCACACCACTCGAAAAGGAGAGAAACTATGAACGGATGTAGGAGAATCCGATGAGCGTACGCCACTGGATCGGTGTCTCTTGAGGATTCAACGAGATCTTTGAAAATCAGCTCTCGAAGGGAAGAAGACACGGTCGGTCGGCTGGAAACGATCGAAGGAAGGATCGGCTGGAGCTGGCTCGAGCAGAAAAAGCGTGCATTGTCGATGCGTTGCAGGGACCGCATGGACCCTGTCAGCCATAACAAATTGTGACTTCGGTAGCCGGACGCGGTGTTGCGGCCGTAGCACGGTCACGTGATTAATTGTAACGTCGTGGCCGCATGGCTCGCTCGATTTTTTCCACGAAATTATTTGCATGTCAAGGCGGATTGATGGAAACGCAGGAAAGGCGAGCAGAGCACGAACGTGGATAGCGCGGATCCGAATGCAACGTGCAACCACGCCAACGTGTATTTGTGTTACACACAAAGCCATGATGCAGAGGAAGAGCGCAAGAAATCCCCATTCCTGCCAGAACATTTAACTTTCAAATGGGCCGCCCGATCAAACGCGCCACGGCGACGTGCGCACCACGAAGGCCGGATTTTCGAGAGCGTATAATTTCCGCTTGAAATGCGAATTTCCGCGATGTCGCTGCTCGATAAGTGGCGCAGTCGACAATGTTACCGAGAATGGCGAATTAATCGACAAGAAGAACACGGACACTGAAAAACTTGGTCGGAGAAAAACTTCCCAAGACGAAAGGTTTCGACTATCTTCGTTTGCTCGGCTGATAGAGCGGAGAAAACGAGAGGAATATCTAAGTTATATACATCGTGTGAAATACTAACTATTAGCGAATTATTCGGTAAGATCGTTGGAAACCTGCGAACGATGTAAAAATATATACGATCTACGTATGCGCGGATAAACTTTGTCACTTAAGTTCGGCTATAACTTGGAGAACTGACAATTTGCACGTAGCAATTGGAATAAATCTTTCACACCTATATATAGCAGCTCCAAAAAGTACTTATAAATACTTTCATTTTCCAATGAATTCCATTTTCATTCGGTCGCGTAACTTTCAACTATCCTTTGGAAAGTTAGTATACGCTGACAAAGTTGTTCGTCGAATAACTGTAATTGCTTAAGTTGCATTGCATCTTATTGGTTGTTTGTGAATGATTTCTAAGAAAGAGATACTCAACCAACAAAATATTATAGAAAATGCAAAAACCTTCCATTCTCCACCATAGATTATATTCTAAATAGTTCGATGCGACGAAATTTGCATTTAAATCAGTTCCTCAAAAACTCAACCAAATAACTCTCTCCAAATAACTAAAAAACTCTCTCATACATTCATAAAATAGCCAACGAACGAATGTTCGAGCAAAGAAATAGCAAGCAGAGTCGATTTGCATCGACGAAAGCTAAGAAAATGAAGAGCCATCGATGCAGAGCCATTGGTCCACGCGACTGTAAACAGAGAGAGAGAAGCACATACGCTTCTGCCCTTCGATTTCTTGCGCTATTGGCGCACAGTCCAAGATTCGGGGCCCATAAAGAACGGCCGGAAGACAATGCAACGACACAACTCACAAAGAGACAAAGCCCCCAACTGGCGGTCGGCCACGAAGATGATATCACATGCTTTACGATCGTTCCATGGATACTTTATGCCCCACTCCGCCCTCTTCCAATGCTTTTCGACGTTTGCTTTGCGTTTCCTTTCGACTTTTTCTCTCTTTCTCTCTTTCAACACTCGCCAGTGCTTCTTGATATAAGAATATGCAGATGTCGCGTGATGAAATATCCACGCCGGTTGTCCCTTCTTTTCTTCTATCGTTGCCCTTGCCCCTTACTTCGCAACTTCGTCTTCTTGTTTTAGCTTCTTGGCCTCTCTTCCGAAGGCAAGAGGAGTTACACGATCCCCTCGACCGCCCTAACCTTCTCCATGGACTGACGTTTCTATTTATAAGAGAGGTTCGCGGCCACTCATCACCGTGACTCTGTAGAACACGATTTACGAATGTACAAACCTCGAGTTATGTAATTACGCTCCACGACAGTGATACTTTGTATGGAAATGTAGAAAGATGAACTACTGTCCACAAGGAACATGTCAGATTCATGAATACATCCTGTCGATTTGTGTACGAGGGTTTTGGAGCTTAGAAGATACGAGAAGAATTACATAAGTATTGGTAGACTGTGGAGATATAGGAAATTGAAATATAACTTCGAAAAGGACAATAAATAGTCAACGAAGAATAATCGTATTTGAGATAACTAATTCAACAAACTCGAGTAGTATGACGAAACTTGGCCTAAGAATATTTTCAGATCAGTGACAAGATGTCGTGTCAAGCTATAATAATCGATAATACGGGAAATGGAAAACATATTGATGAAAATGCGCAGCGAACACGAGCATAAATAAGATAATTATATATGTGAATTTACATAAAAATTTGTCGTCTATATCTATTATATAATTAACCCATAATCTATCATATAATTCGTTAATAAAATTTCCAAAAACGATAACTCTAATAACTCTTCGAAAATCTATTGTAAAATCAGAGACAAAACAAGCATCGCCTGTTTGAAAGTATCATCCTGCGTAACAGAGATGAAACTATCCGGTCTAAAAACCGGCGATAACGAGTAGAAACGACATCGTGCACATTAATTTGCACACGGTCGTACGTACAGCGTGAATCATCGACCCTTTGATGGCCGCCGTTCATGTTCCCCGACAGAAAGATTCGCGGCTCTGCGATCCCTCAATCGATTCTTGAATAATGAAATTCCACGATGACGTTATCGTGTAGGAAATGAGTTACGTGATTGTCATACGTCCCGGGAGTACTATGGCGAGATGTCGAACGTCCTTTCGAGGTTGCTGCTGGCTGCTGGCTGCTGCCTATTGTAAGCTGTCCAGACACAGAGCGCTTGGGAATAAGATTCGTGATGGAATTCATCGCGACTGTCATTGTTCGAAACGTTTGATCGGGAAGACAATGGTGGAGGGATGGGTTTCAGTCAACCAGTGGTTCTCTCTAATTTTTTATCCTGCTATATTAGTATAATTTGCAGGGTATTATTTAGATCTCATATATTATATTTATTTCGATATTTATATATATTTATATGTCTTATAAGGATTCATTAGTTTATGACATATTATCAAGTAGTAAAAAAATTTTCTGTAGTCCCTGATATGAAAATAAACAGGGTCGTAATGCTTTGATGTAACGATCGATACCTATCGAAGGATCGAATCAATTGCAAAAAAGTATAAAATTAACAAAATACACTACGACTTTTAGTTCGTAGTTAACGAACTAAACAACTTTGTTGAGCATATTGAAAGACTATTTTGAAGATGATTTTCTGATTCACCATTTTTAAAAAATTGTATTTGTTGAATACATAGCGTGATTAATTACTTTTAGTATGTTAGACGGAACGATAAATCGATTACGAACAATTACATTTTGAAGTAAATTGAGATGTTCTAAAAGAAAATGATGGAAATTTTTATCCTAACAGAGAAAGTAATGTAATCAAAATTTCTTCAAAAGTGGTTCAAATTTACAGCTGAGTCCATATATCCACATCGCCCCAAAATAACTCTCAGCCATACCTACTCTACCAGTATCGAGCAGAATGTTTCGTGTAACCCTAATTACTTGCACGACATCTGCTCCGTCCCAGATGTGTCTCTAATTTTACCGTCCGAACATGATAAATTGGAAAAGCGTGTGTTATCCGATTTTTCACATTCATACCTAAAAATCCTCGCGCCAAATGCTTCTAATGAACGAAACTTAATATCTATCGGACATATCGAGCAGCAGAACAATCGACATTGTCGCGTTACTCTGCAAAGCCAAGAATAACAAACATTTTCTTTCGACCGAAGTAGCCGAAAGCCCACTCGAAAAGATCTATTTAACGAATAATCGAGACTACGCTTCTTTCTCGAGTGCGGCGAAAGAGAGGCGTCTCAAAGGTCTGGCAACAATGGATACTCATCGTTCTCCCTTGTGATTCGATATGCGTTTGATGGACGTGAAGATGGCCCTGGCTTTCTTTAACTTGAGCCCCTCACATCGAGAACGAGAACCCCTTTTTTGCCGACTATCAGTGAGATATCACCTGCTGTTTGGAAAGCCAACCTCGAAATACATATTGAGGCACACTGTTCGATCCTGATGCGGCACACGCGTCACTTCTCAAGTAGAATCATCTCGAAGGTGAAATAGAGGATCGACTTAATCATCTCGCATCACTGATACCAGCAGAATAATTCTTTTCTAATTCTTTAAAAACAACGAGCCTTTTATACAATCTTGATTTTGTTTGGATAAAATCATTCAAGTAGTATTGCGTTCTTCGTTTAGTAAATGAAGAGATGACTCACAGTCAGTAAATAACTTTGGTCGTAGATGAAACTAATCGTTATATTCCACATATATCTATATATGGTAAGTTGCGTCGAATGAGTTTATATCAAACTTGAAAAATTATTCCGGCAAACGTTTATACAAATACAAAATACTAAATAAAATAAACAATTACTTCATGCGGTACCTAAACAAAAAAATAAATCGAAGAGAATTATCTACCTACTCGAATAAACTAACGCATAATTATTTCGATATAACGTCTATAGTCACGTCGATAATATATTTTATTATTTAAATTATTAACGTACGATTTTCCAATCTATCTAATCGGTCAAAAATACATAACTTTTTAGCGAAATTGTTTTTTTTACTATATAATATATTTTTTGTAATTCTAGTGCTATATCTTCCTTTTTTAATATGGTAATATACAGAACGAAAGAAAGCAAATGTTTCTATAAATACGAAAATGTGATTGTTCGTTCGTACGAAAAAATAAATTAAAAATAGTCGATTAACTATGTCTGTGTTTCACACGGGCATGAACGTTAAAACGTTAGCCGCCACTGTGGTCATCGGTAAACAGTGTTAGTAAACTGTTTAGAGTAAATAAACTCAGATAAATTTCATGGAGAAGAAAATTGTCAACAATGTGAATAGATTTAGACACTGTCATTACCTTGATATTGTCAGAGAGAAAACGCGTAAATACAAAGTATAGGTAATGTTTTGTAAAAGACGTGTGTAAAATTGGGTGCAAAACATTAAATATTATAATGTAGCGTATTTCAAGCTATTACATGCTTTTTGAACGCGGATTTCTCCAATTCTTGAACCGTGTTAAAGCAACACTGTGTTGTACGAGGATTTCGCAAATTCTCAAGTTCTGTTAGTACGAATCCGTATTGTAAATTGTAAGACGTAATAGTACGACATTATACGGGAAATGTCTCCATATAAAATTCGCGTGACAGTCAACATATTAAGGAGTCAAACAATCATCTTATCATCTTTAAAACTAACATCTTCGAAGCAACTAACGGAGATGGTTCATCACCGTACGATTGAGCCATACAATCGCACGCCGAGCAGCTTGCTTCCGGTTGCAGAAACGAACCGAAATATACTCGTAAGTCAGCCGAAGAGCTCTGGCTGTCGCACGTCGTCCGCGGTTGAATTTATTAAACTACTCTTAATGCAGTGCGCCTAGTAACGCGGAATAAACGACCGTGACCGGCTACTCGATACTCGTTCGTACACCCACGCGACCCAACCGCCGCTTGCTCGACTCAGCACCAAGTTGATTTTGCAGCCTCGCGCGACAAGGCGCGGCGAAGTGAGATATCTAAGATAGCTGGGGCAAGATCGACCCTCGATCGGCCACCACCATTATTCTTTAGTCCGTAAAAGGCACGAAGCCACCGCGCCAGGAAATACAGAAGCTGTCGCCGCTAACAATAAGTAGATCGCCCACGCCAACTCTCATTCAAACCCTTCCTATGTACCTAACCGTCTAACGATCTAGCAATTGTGAAACTTCTGATCGATTTCGTGTAGCATTTCATTGTGAAGATAACGATGTCATATTTTGATTAGGGGCACCGAGATCAAGTTGACATAGTTTAAAATTCTGAGATGGGCAGGTTGTCATTGTGAGGAAAATTATTTCTTGTTGCAACATGTGTATGTTGTTTATGGAATAAATTGATGAAATGATACTCCTTCTTATAGCTACTATAATTTGGAAGTATTCTACGTTTGAGTATACAGTGGAATTTCATTTATCTGAATCCATCAGGGAACAGATAGTTTCTGTAGATACGAAACTCTAGTTTCTTCAAATAGTTTGTATAATATAAGTCCATCGTTTTCCTCGTTATCCATAATTTTTCATTTGAATGGTAGGTATTCACAATCAGATAAGAGGTATTTAAACTACGGAAATTACATATAAATTTTTGACAAATAAATAAGCATCCTCGGAAAATCCTAGTATTGTAAATATTATAACTGTTTCGTCTGTTTATAATAAATAATATAAATAATTATCTAACTTTAAATGAATAAAATTTTCTAGCCATGTAAACCATAAATATTAAAAATAGTCCAACACTTTTGGATAGTAATATACAATGGCGCACGAAACTATTTGAATACTTTCAGAAACTTTTTATGTATATGTATATTATGCAAAACATTTTGAAATTTCAATAGCACCGTAACGAGATACGACTGCCGTGATCCTATTGCTAAAATTTGAAACAGATCTGAAAATTTAGTATTTAAAAGTTACAAGACATTTATTGGAAGCAATACGCTTCGTAAAGATCATCGAAGTATTTGAACAGGCAATCATTCGCTATGTTAACAGGTCACAATATTTGGTGAAATCATCTTTAGTACTAATTATATGTTAAGACTATTACTCATACCGTATATCAATTTTTCACCAAGTCTACTTATGTGTCCAATAAATGTCTTGTAACTTGTATATTTTATATACATATATCTTTGGATTAGTTTCAAATTATACTACTGTAATCACGATAGTCATGTCTCGTTACGGTTCTGATGAAATTTCAAGAAATTCGTATAATGAACATAATATATTTAAAAAAAATTCTGTAATAAGTGTTTGAATACTTTCTTGAGTCACTGTATATATATAATTGTAAGTGACCAAAAAATAAATATGAGAAGAAGATATGACAAATATAAATGTACAAGTTAGGAAGTACATGCGGATAAGTTCATCCAAGATTTGTTTTCTGCGATTTATATCTCGCAGCGATGACAGTGGAAAGAACGAAGGAGCGAAAGTTGACGAGTCGAGCCGGCCGACAGGGGTCCGTAAAAACGAGAAGTAAAAACGGGGCCGTAGAAAAAAAGGGGGAAACGGAGGTACTAGTCGTATTCCTCGGCGTAAACTACCTTAATAACCGGGCCCATCGGATCTAAAGTCAAGTTCAGCGACTTTCTGTCGCTAGGGGTCGAGGCAACGTGGAACACCAACGACGACAACTGGCAGCAGCGCGATAACAGAGAACGGGAAGCCGGCCTGCCGAGGCAGAACGTGTTCGTCAAAGAGTTTCATTCATCCGTGCGGCGAACTTCACTCTCGTGGACACGTGTGCCTTGCAGACCACCATTGCATTGTAAACGGGGATTTATGCTCTTTCGGCGACACTCGAGCCTCTATTTTACGCACTTCCTCTTCTTCCTCTGTTTTTCTCGTCGCAAGTAAGCGAGTTTTAAGTCAGAAACTAGCGTCTTTCAGTAAATTTTGAAGTTTTCGTTTTAAATTTAAAGACTTTGCATACAGAGACCTATATTATCGTGCTTTAGTATGTATGTATTTGGCAATTCTATACGATCCAGTCGGAAGATTGATATTTTTATTATATTTTCCGCATTCTGATCGAAGAATATTTTTCTACTGTTTATTTTTTACTTCTTGCCATAACGGAAACAAATGTTCTGCTAGATTGAAACCGAAACAAGGAATATACATGCTTGCATCAATCAATTCCATATCTATTTGTAATATGCGAATAGTTGATAGATATTTCATAAGATCTGTAAAAACTATTAGAATGTAATTGGAGATACATAATCCAATCATTCGAAGATCAATATTGAACACATACGCTTAAAGTCACTTAGCTTAGGTATTTCCGTAGAAACAATATTCATCCACCTTCGATTAATCCTCTTCTATTTACAATAATTAATATCAACTATCTAATGTCTTTGTAATATATACTAACTGTATACATACATATGATTACCTGAGATAAGATCAGAAGAAGAAAATTAGATTAAAGAGCTTTATTTAAAGTGTATTTTATTGCAAATGTCCAAATAGATACTTATGAACGATAATATATTCGTTCTTTGGCAATGTCTTTGTAACATTAGGTATGCTGCAGGGTTCTGTTCGCTTAACGCGCATTTATTTTAAGCAAGCAAAATTTTTGTAACGCAGATTTATGACTCGTTCGTCTTGCCTGTAGCTATTACCATCAATAAATGCAATAAAATATGCCAAATAATAGATAATATTGTAAACTTTATGAATATCAACAAAGAATAAATGCTGCTAAATAAAGGAAGAAACATAGGGGAATTCGTCAAATTTTCTTTAGACAAACGCAGTTCCTAAGAAGATGTGCAGGAGGTGGTTCGGGAAATTTAAGATTGAAGACCAGCTTTAAAAACGGGCAACACTCTGGAAAGACCTTCGGCGATCAATGATGACACACAACACTTGGTCGTTTTGGAGGAAGTCCCATGTTTATCAACATCAAACATAACGGAAAAGTTCGATTTAGCTTAATGAAAAAATAGTACTTTTGGTGCAAAAATCGATAGATCTTTGAATTTTTCTTCGAAAAATAACAATTGTATCTATTGGATAAAGATATTATATTAAAGATACTATATTATAAGAGATTATAATGTAAGAAAAAAAAATTTTATTCTAGTGATATTAGGTACTATATGTACAATACATTATGTATTATGGATAATGTTGTAATATCATAATAGATATGATATTATAATAATATGGAGGGTATAGAATACTCTAGAATTATATAAGATTATATACTTTCACACATGGAAAGGTTTAAAACGATCCAACAAGTCTCCGTCTTCTTGACAACCAGCATTCCTTACGAAATGTGAAACATTATTAATCCTGCTACGGTCTTCGAATTTTTATGACCCAACCTTGCTCTCTTTTTACCAAACGAGCAAAGGCTTCTAGTGTTTTAAGAAGAACTTCAACATAAAACTTGAACAAGAAATCACATACACTACACACACATAAAATGTACAAACTCTGTATTTCATGCTGTTATTACTGCTGCTTTCATATCACGGTAATTCAAAATCCAATTACAGATCATAGCTATGAGCGGAAAATATAAATTCCCAAATGTTTAGACTTAACTGAATTGACAATCTATCTTTCCGACTATTCCTATAGAACAAAATTTAAATTTTGTTTCCCATTTCAAAGCATCAGTTCTGACATCCAAAATGAGGGAATTAATGGGAATAATCGATATAATCGAAGAACGAATACTCCTCGTAAGAAAACAGTAGAACAGATAAGATCTGGCGTATTTAATGGATTTGAGCGGAAGCATTTTCACCGTAACTCGACGAGCCGCTTCCAATTCAAGTTCTTTTAGTCCAGACTACAGACCGGACAAAGGGACACTTTCGATTCTACGCTCCGAGCATTGACATGCTCTTATCGATCGGCCACATATTTGGGGCCTCGTGTCTCGATTCTCTCGCTTTCACACCGTATCCGAGAACAGTCAGTGACAATGGACTCGAATTCTCGCTGCCTTATCGTGCTTTCTATCACCGCGCCGCAACCTCGTCGAGACAAAAGTCTATAATTTATTTCTATCTCTAGAGCGATTTCTATCTCTGCGACTTTTGACAACCGTTTGAGTGATTATGTTTCATTATTTTTTAACCAAATCAAATTATCTCCTTGTTTCAAACCTTTCTTTAACGAGTTGAAAAGTAATTGTACTAATAAGGTACTGGGATATCCTTGTAGACGTTTGAAAGTTATAGAAACATTATATTTAGGCAAAAACCTTAAAAATCGTATATAAATAAAAAATCCTCCTCCGCATCTCCAAGAACAGATTATTGTAAAAATCATTCAACAAAAACGAAGCAAAGGGAAAATTAAATTTTAATATTACATAGCACATATAAATACTCGAGACTCATACGAAATACTGAACGACGTACTGAATCATCGAGTAGGATCTCGATTAACCGGCTTAATCAAACGATAAACCAAGATAAATTAAGGCCTGACGAAAAATAAGTAAAAACGTATTTTCTATACTAATATAAACTCTTTATTTTTAGATCTATTATCTTTTGTAATTTAATCATAACCAAACGTGTATCTTCGTTTAAATTTTACCTATTTTTTCAATTTTATATAGATTAATTTATATATATATTGTGCGTACAATACATTCATTTAGAAATAGAAGACAATTATAAGTTATATGTACAAATGTTTGTTGTTAACAAATAGAAGACTCTGGGTAACTGAAGTCGACAATAACCAATATCTCGATTGATCGAGACCGCGGAAAATTAAGATCTGATTAACGGAAGTTCTATTGTAACCTCAAGTATCCTTAACATACTTTCCTCTACCAAACTCCTCACATCTTCAAGAACAACTCTTTCAAAGAGATCGCTCAAACTCATTTCACATGGCCAATTTTCGAAACGCTCCATCAACGGAAATCTACCGCGCGTTTCGTTAAGGCTCATCACCCAAAACGCGTGCCGTGCGGAGTGCGGAGGTCTCGTTTTACGTAGCCGCGCGACCGGTGCACGCCAGAATTCGTATTATGTGGCGAAGCGCATCGAGTCGCCCACGCGTTCTTCTCCCTCCCTTTTTCACGAAAGGTGTCTCGCGTTACCGCTTAAATTCCAACCAGCGCGGCGCAAACGCACACCAGCACTCGGAACGTTAATGAGTAAGCGATGCTGCCGGCTCAGCATCTTTTATTCATTTCACGAAGAGAAGCGAAACATCGGCCGCCGCTTTTACGCGATGGCCTCTGCCCGCTGTTCACCTCCTATCTCTACATGTATGGCTGCCCACGTGCGCTGCGCCGGCCATATTGCATTTCCGGTTCGTGAAATGTTATAAAGTTGGCACTATCACCGTTTCCTGTCTATGATCTGTTGCTCCCACAGCGAACCTTCGCAACAAAGCGTAAACCGGTCAGTTTTTTCTCCTCCTATCGGCTTCTATAATTCTGCAACTTTTACGAATTCAACGTTGAGCGATTTCGAGATCGAGTTTGCTAGAACTGCTGTAGGAGGATGTAATACCTGCTATAGTGTCCGAATGTTGTTCACTTAATCGTCCGTCGCTTTCTCCACCAATTCTTGGAAATGGAACCTCGGAATGAGTTTCCAGCGTGCCGAATGAAACGAGGTGACGAACAAAATTTGACGCCGATCCTGATCGATTGTTTCGAGCACATATCGATTGACACTCGAGTCCGCGTTTGCACGTTTTGGGTATCAGTATCTCACTCACACACGTCCTTTTTCCTTTCTTCAGTTGAATTCACAGAAGTCACTTCTCCAAATAAGCGTCCGGATTCGATCCAACCTGTAGACGCTAATCTGGCCACTTGAGTTTCGTAGTTCTTTTTACCATTAACATGTCATAACTGGCGATTCTGGCTATCATTTTATCATATTATTATTTGTTACGAAAGATTAAGGCATTCTTTAAACTTGGAGAAAATAGTGTAAAATAAATGGAAAACGCGAATTTAGCAATATAGAATGTCAAAGCTGCGATTACACGTATCACTTTTGGTCTGCAAAGACATCCATGGAAAAAGAAGCTCAGGTTTCAAGACAGATGATTGGAAAAAAATTGCGGTATTTTCATCTCCAATCAAACTTTCGACTCATCAGCCGCATAAAATTATTTAATCATCAGAGTCAAAGTATATTACCTTTTAATTTTAACATCCAAGCTAAATTGCACCATGGGATCAAAGTGAAAAGAACGAAAAAATCGAGAATGACTGGCAGAAGATGGCTTCCACAAGGCAGGTTTTTGTCTTACCTCTTTGCCAATTGGAATTAAACACCCCGATAGATTCGATTACTCGAATTATACACGGATGTTTCAAGCGTGTGGAGTGGCAGGATCCATTAGCCGAACTCGAGGGGGATCATCGATTTCTCCGCCTACCTACGTGTTCTCCTATTTCACCTGAAGCGAACTGCGGCTCAATTCATTCTTCGCGTTCCCATAAATACGCGTTCCGAGCTTCGAATCGTGACAAATCCACCAGCAATTAAAGACTAACTACATACTTCGATCTAACACTAAACGAATAGAAAACCTTTTACAAAATCGAACGAATCACGGCTAGTCAATTCTTAATAATCGACGATCGCTAGATATATACTAATGTCCAGAATATTTGAACAAACTAAAAGCACCGAGGATTAAGAAAGTGATGCATTGTTTCCGCTAAAATGGAGTTTCGCTACGAAAATAAAGTACACGTGAAACGACATACAAAAAAGTATCGTTGAATGGCTGGTACGACGATTTTTACACAAAGATGTTTAATCTCTTCAGCCGTGTGTCTGATTTTTGGACGTTTTACAAGAAATCGGTACATCGTGTAGGAATCGTCGAGGGAAAGGAAAAAAAAACTGTCTGGTTCGATCGAATACAGATGGGATAAGTCCGCGCACAAAAGCTTCTTTGTATGTTGAATTTTTATAAGAACTCTCGAGACGATGCGACCTATTGTGCGAAAATTGTGGGTTTATGTTAGACGGAAATTGCGGAGGCGGAAAGGGATAGCGAAACGAGTTTCTCGACCATAAAAATGTAAAAAAAGTTGATTCTCTGTCAACGCTAACGAAGATCTAAGAAATTATGTTCGAATGCAAGAATTCTAATCTCGTACATAATGATATCGAAAATCAAACGTATTTATTCCTTTTCAACTATAATTCCGTTTTTTTCAATTTCTCAATTTTTCATTACAATTCTCTACTCATACTTTTTTTTACAATTACATCGATTTATTTTATATTTTTTTCTTTTTTACTATATTGCTTTTAATAATAAGACGCAGGAGCTATCGACGAAAAAATAAAAATTTTTTTCTGATACTCATTATCGAAGGAGCTAATTAGAACATCTCTGAACAACGCGATCAAAGGCGATCAATATTTAGACCGGTTTAGATCAAACAACGGACCAATATTTCCAAATAATCGGTCAACCGAGAAAGGATCTCAGCTTTCCAACCCTATTTCTCGAAAAACTAGAGGAATGAAGAAATCCTTTCGAGACTCGACAATGGCGTCTCCACGAACCCCCGTGTGTCACTTCATATCGTATCAAAGCAGCATTGACGGGACGTATAATATAGAATTTCCAGAAATCTCGATTCCTCGCGAGAAAAAAGAATCGAGATTGGGGTTCCTTAAGGGTTCGTTGCTTTTCTCGGTGAAATAAAACGGCGGATAGCTAGACTTTATCCTACGCACCACCTGCAGGGAAGTTTTCGTGAACAGGATCGACGTTACGTGAACTTTCTCACGCGTTCACGGGAAAACACCATCTGCCTTCTGAATCAACCCTTATCGAAACTTTTAGTTCGAACTTAGCGTAAATGAAATTAGAACGCTGACGAGTCCTAATATATACTGACAATGAGAGTCAAAAGTGAGTACATTGTACATTGTATATCTTACAAAACTAAATTCGTATATTGATTTACCTACAAACTCTTACCTATATACAAGTTTCCTATATACAATATAGAGATGTTCCCCTATGCATAGGCAATCGGAAATAGAAATAAACGGACAGGTAGTGAAAATAGTAGTAGTATAGGTATCAATAAAGTTTCATTAAATATAGCTTGTTTATACGAAAATGTAAATATTAATTTCGATTATTTACTAAATAATATCTATACAAGATATTTCATAATAAGCGAGAAATGTTTAAGGAATGGATTTAATAGGAATAAAAATAACTTAAAAATGTTCATATCAACATATGTCCTGTTTGATTTTGTTTACGAGATGTAGCGAGCTTCGTGTCAAATCATTTCGTATCTTCATAGGATATGCTCAAAATGCACGCGCATGCATTGCACGCGCGGAAACGATGTAATCACTCTTTCAATATCCCCTGATATCCCCTGAATTTGCTGAAACCCCCGTTCACTTTTATGGTAATGTATTTTAACACTTTCAGTGGGTGTTGAGTATACGATGAATTTCAAGTAATCCCACAAATAAAAATCCAATCGATGCATACACTGTTATTTTGTGCGTCCCCTACGAAAACAGTCTGATACGAAATGATTGAACAGAAAGCTCGCTATATTTCGCAGACAGAATCAGATAGGATATATGTTGATATGAACATTTTTAAATGTTTTTAAGTGCCGAATCCGTCCTTTAAATATTATTCGCTTATTATGAAACATTCTGCATACCACTACCTATTTCCTTATTTCTGTCCTAAATTTTATTTATTATCTTTTCAGTTAATTTTTCATCTATGCAATATACATGCATATGTAAGACCTTTTGAGTAAATTTCGTACTTTCAAGACGTATGGTTACTTTTGATTCCCATCCCGTTTATATTAACATACAATTCTACATTATAAGGAGAAGATAAGCAACTTTTTACAGTACTTTCAATCAATTTACAACCATCATATAAATTTCAAACATTGCCAGAAATATTATCATTATACTGCAGATTTTTATGCAAATTCATATTTTTAAGAATATAATTAAAGATATAGAATGTATAATACTTTGGATTCTTAATATATTTTTTCATATTGTATACATTTTGTGCAATTTTACATTTTGAAATTTCCTGTAAATGCATAAAAATCTAATTAATATTCAGTTAAATTACTAATCACGAAAATTAATCTATTAATCGAGTTAACCTTTAAATAAGAATGTTTATAATAATTAAGCTAAAAGTTGATAAAAACAAATCAATTCCACACAGCATAATAACATTTCGAGTTACTGCTAAAACTAGAAACCGTATACATATTTCTGTGTCACCGTGTATAACATTTATAGTTGAACGACTCTCGAGTAGCAGAGACACGAAACCACAATTCCAAGATAAAAATGTTCGTGAATTGTCGATGGCACTCTAGGGGGATGCGTATAAAAGCGAAATTCTTCCTCTTGAGCTTTCAGTTTCGCGATGTTCGTCGCGTCGCGTCGCAATAAAAATTAATCCGATCGTTAAGAACCGTCGTAACTGTCAAAATATACGACCCACTGTACCAGCTGAGTGAAATTTCCACGACATGGGACAACGCAAAGTAATTACCAGCAGTTTCAGGATCTTGGATACCGCGTATAGGGTGAAATGTGTCGATGAAACCTTCCACTTGCGCCGGTTAATGAATAAACCGAACATAAATGTCTACGGCACAGCAACCACTCCGTTCACGGTAAAAAAACATCATGAAATCAGCCGAGTAATTGGTCCTCGTGTCGAGGAACATTAAAATGTTAAAATCTTCGATGTACCTTCAGCAACGATGATCGACTATTGAATTTATTCGTATTCGCGGTAACATCTTCTTAACGGTGTTTACGGGCACTATAAAACACGATTCGCTGCTGCGATGCCTTCCGTTTTATCGTACCCACTGGTAGATCGAGGATCTAAAGCGTTGTGAAAATTTGCGGCGTGGTTTTAATTGAGTTGAAACAAAGCTCCGTCTTCTGTGAGAAGAGTTAATTGAGGATATGGAAAAAGAGAAATTCAAATAGGAATTGTCAGATACGATTGAATATAAGGAAATGAGATGTCTTAATGTTGCATAAAATAGTCACGTTTCATTCATTGCTCAATTTACTTCCAGAAATATCTAACTTTTTGTATAGTTTGCTACTTCCAGGAAGAGAGATCGCTCTTTCTCGACTGAACTCTCGAATTAACTCGAAAGAAGCTAGTTTTGTCCATAGTTCTAATCACATGTTGGAAGCATCAATTGTATTAGGTTGTCCGAAAAGTTCCTTTCGTTTTATAAGATGATAATAGATGAACAACAATTTCTGTTTTATATTATTTTATTCCATTTCGTTCTATTTCTATTATTACATTCGCGCATAATTCAATAAACTAATATAAAACAAAAAACATTGTGCGTTTATTATTTCCTTATAAAACCAAAGAAACTTTTCGGACAACATAATAAAAAATTTTGTTATCCGAACAATCTACTATATAAAAGATCGATCTAAAACAATTCCTATACAACGCTCCTTACTAGGAGCTTAGCATTGTAATTGGTCACAATAGAGCATAATGTCGCCGTGACGAGAACGTGTGCGTGTGATGCTAATTATCAGAACAAAACACAAAATAATTCTTTAATTGAGCATAATGCGTTATGTATACTTCGAATAACGAAATGGAATAAATATAATATAATTGTAATAATGACATTCCTCAATATTATGAAGCATTTGAGACTTTAGAAACAAAAGTAAAATGGTATGAGACACTAAAGCAATGTAACTTTATCGAATTAAAGTTTTTAAAAATATTGTGTGATTTCGCAAATAAAACAGTTTCGCCTCATAAATCGTTGATCGAATCATATTTAATTTTGTTTTTTGCGAGTGCTATTATTAATACTTATATTTTCTTTCGAAATATGTGCATGTTTGAAGATAAACATCAAGAAAATAGCTGTTCTATTATCCAAAAATTCACTTATACAAATTATACTTCATGCAAACAGACAAGATTTTTACATGATGCCAATGAGAATTCGTTGCACCTAAACATTCTACCTTCCATCTGCCTAAGTATAACTATAAAATCTAAATCCCATTCAAGTTATTCCGAACTTAAAATTCGCAGACGATATAAGAACTAACAGAACTTTAAGTGCATTTTTACGATGGAACGTTACAGTAGTTAAAAGTTTCCATTAGACATAGGCAACGATGTATCCTCAGGCGTCAACAACAAACCCTCGCGATCCATCAATAAAATCTAGCGAACATAATTCACTGATATCTTCCGCCGTGTGAACTGAAAACCGTCCTTGCCTTAAAACCTTGAATCGACCACCGACTTTGAAACACTTTTGCTACGAAATTGATACTGTGAAAGGTGGCGGTTGCAAAGGGTCACGTCTAACCGAAGAACCTTATGATTTATAGTCCGAAGGAAGGAAAGATGGAAGGAAGGATGGAAGGATGGAAGGATGAAAACGAACAGGGAACATACACGCGTTTCGGACTACCATATATTTCCATCTCGTAAACTGAGAGACGCTCTAACCTGCTGTGGATCTCGATTCAGCCTGGTTACGAATTAAATCGATTTAACCCACACGTTGCTGGTTGCATGAGACTCAAGGACCCGTGCGCGATCGTAAAAGGCTACAAAGGGAATAATAAGGCAGCGGAGGTTATAAAGACCGTTTGCAAAAGCCGGTGTATTCGATGAAGGCTTCACACGCGCCATAAACTACCCTCCGTGCGACGAATTTGTAACATTTTATTAGCCAACCTGGCGTCGATGTCCACGACTAGTAGAGGGTTCGCTTCTGTGTATGTGTGTGTGTGTGTGTGTGTAGAGCTACTTTGTTGAGGAGAGAACGTTTTAATGGCCAGACTTTGTTCTGACTGGAGGCCCTGTTAGGCGGTTATGCCCTACTGGTTACATTCATCCAGGGAGATTTATGCTTGATGCCCATACGAGAGGAAGGATATAGTACCATTTTTATGATCGGTTCTGTTACAAGGTTTCTTTATATCGGTTTCTCTTTGTCACAAAGACGAAAAAGAGTCAAGTAAGAAGAGCCTCAAATCCTTTGAAAAAAGACCCCAGATGAATTTGCCTTAATGCGAGAACAAAAATATTCGTGCTTTTACTGTGGGATTCGTTAGAAACTGAGATCGATGATTTTGCGATGGAATCTGGAATGGTAACGGAAAATATCACAGATAAATGCACATAGTTCGATTAGTTATTACTCCTCCTAAGAAATCAGTTTCGCTTGGAGTTTATTTCGATAAATCGCGAATATCAATTGCGATATTCGATCATTTTCGGGCGACATTTGATTTTGATACCTCACTATCTGAATTAGGCGAAAAGTTGTTGAATAAAATAGATCCAAACTTCTCTTTGTCACAAAGAGGAAGAGGAATCGAGTAAGAAGAGCGCGAACAAGTCCTTTAAAACGTTATGCGTTAGTGCGAGAACAAAAAATTCGTGCTTTCCATTGTGATCGATTTGTGATGGAACTTGTAACAACTATGGTGGAAATGAGGCTTTATAAGTCGCAAATGGAGGTCCATAGTTCAATTGACAGATACTATTTTCACTATTTCCTCCTTAAAAATCAAGTTCACATTTAATTTAATCCGCAATATCGGGTACACGTAGTTGCTTGACAGAACAAACCTCCTATATGAAAGTGGTGAAATTACTGTGAGGAAGACTGATAAAATCGAAGTAAACGATTTGCAAAAAATTACAAAAAGAAGCTGCCCATTATGTGATACCAATTTCGTACTTACGACGTAAAACGAGGGGATCAGCAGCTCCGTTTATCCGGACCACCACACGCAACATTCCTAATTGACATTTCAGGAATGCAGGCGCCCGCTAATGAGACTCGATCAACGTCGGAACGATTCGACAATTAAACGCTGTATTTACCTCGAGCACGGCCAACAGCCGCCATATAATATCATAATACCCATCTGCTTCTCTTTCTCTCTCTACAAGAATCTCCACGGTATTCCTCGTTGGGCTAACTAACCGAACTACAATCAGTTACGCGTCATTGCCGGTGATCCCACGCGATTCCAGTCCAGTCGATCGTTGGAAAGGAGCACGAGGGCGTGGACGAGATCAAAGAGTGAGAGAAAGAGGAAGGAACGTGGTTAACGGCCGATTTACGTGCGATAAAGTCGTACAGTAAAGGCAAGAGAAGGGTAACTCGATATATATTTATGCTCGATCCGTTTAGGGGCAATTACGGGCTAATTCGCGCCTTCGTAAATCAGCTCTCAAACCACAAGAGGGCTCGCGTTTAGAGCAACCAGCCATTTGGTCGAGTTCGTTTTGCGCTTTCGATGTACGTGACCAGGTTGATGAGATATTACGATGATACGCCCTTGCCTGTTCTCGAAGCCCTCTTATCTGATTAACGACGCGTTTCCATCTGCGGCGACGATACGTTAACGATCGTACCTCGTACCTGGTCGCCCTATAGAGATCACCGATCGATGCGACGCGACGCTTTAAAATGCCGCCGCGATTTAATAGTCGACGATCTACTTGAATTTTATAACGTTACGGCTGACTACTCGCTGTTTCAATTATCATCAAGCGAACACATATACACGCGACTAAAGTGAAAATAGAGATCCGCTTTGGAAATCGAAGGAGAAATTAAAGGATCGTGTAAAGATGATGGGACGTACACGTTCGTGGAAAGAGAGTGAAATTTCTAACGTCTTTGTCAGGAAATATTCTTGCTCTATTGCTGATTTGTTGAAAACGTGCAATTCGAGGGATCAAACGAATATGTTAAGTTACGTGATTAAGTAAAAGATCGATACCTATTTAGTCACATATATTATCATATATTATTCTACTTGGCAGATAGGACACTTGGATAATTGTGAAAGGTAAATTGATAATTGGAGAAATGAGTTTCATTTAATAATCGAAACAGCTTTCATTATACATATATGTGTTCAACGTAGCATCTAATCTCAATCAGAAATCAGAAAATATGTAGTAAAGAAATTTGTCCAATTAACCCTTTACTTTACAACTTCTTAGTAGCTATAGCATTATGTCAAATGTAACTGTTGTAATATTATAATATATATTAAGTATCCTCGTAAAAATATCAAAGAAAAAGTTAATATTAAAGTCAAGATTTATTTCTAGAATCTAAATTTTGATATCCCGAAAGCCTGAAAAAAAGTTATGTTGCCTAATTGATCGCAATATCAATAGGTCAGCCAACGAAAGCATTAATTAAGTCTTTTAATGATTTCAAAAACATAATGATATTCATTTGTAAAGAGTTTTATACCCTTCAATAAAAAAATATCTTAACATACTCAACAGCCTATCGTCAACACTTTATTTTGTGAAACAAACGAGCTCTCACACGAAGAATATCTGTTCGAAAAAAACTTCTCGGACATTGTCAATCCGTCACGTCAAGACTTACGCGAAGCACGATTACGCACACCGCCTATCTCCAAATTTATTGAGTTCGCCATGAGCCAATCGCGGTTCTTTCGCGGGCTTAACACGTGGAAAAAACCCCTAATTAACCGCAGTTTCTTCCCCGTGGAGGCCGGGCAAGAAAGCCAGCGTTTAACAGGCTGGCTACACTCTTGGGCGAGCTCGTTTCGGTGCATCCTTGTTAACGTTTGCCAAAGCAGCGCGTCTCAATAAGCGGCGCAGCCCGATCGTAAAGTTCGATTGCAGAAAGGAATTCTTTTCTGTGGGCAATAATTTATGATAAGCTCGCACGGCCGCGTATATAGCAACGAGCGGGCTCGTGTCAAGTCGTAACCGGATATATCGACTCGGTGTAATTATTTCTTTTCAACGGGAGAAAAGGAATCTACATTCTTGATCATAATCATAAGTCACCGAATATATTTGCTATATACGGTGTCGTACAAAGGTGTTGCGACACTCTTAAAAACTTTTCAAGTACATGCGATACAAGACATTTTGCAATCTAGTTAGCAATGCAACAAGACACGACATATATTATTATAAAATTAAAAAATAATTAATATAAAATTTGAAACGGTTTTGTATATGTATATACAAGTTGCAAGATATTTGTTGGAAGCATAAACTTCGCTAAGATTACCAAAGTATTTGAACGATCTATTATTCGCTATATTAATAAGTCGCAATATATCGTGGGTCCATCCTTGGCACTAATTTTATGTTTAATCCTACTGCAATCCTCAAATTTTTATATTTCGATCTTGCTTATTTTAGCAAATAAAACAGGTTTCTAATGTTTTAGGAGAACGTTTAACATGAAACGAAAGATTCATGTGTGGATGATGTATACCAATAACAATTTGCTCAAATTTGAGATATTTTTTAACATTAGAAAAATGCAATTGATCGAAAATAATTGAAACAACGCAGCGGGACTAAGGTTGCTATTCATACTATATACTAATTTTTCACTAAGTATTTCGAATAAATGTCCTGTAACTTCTTTATTTTCAGATTCGTTTGAATTTTACTATTACAGTAACGACAGTAGTATACCACTACAGTGTTATCGAAGTAGAAATCCAAAATTTCTGCATAATGCACACAAAAGAAATAAAAAAATTCTGTGGCAAATATTCGAACATCTTTTTAAGCCACTGTATGTACCTAAATTCAAGATTATGCTGATAGATAAAGAATGTAAAGAAGATTGTAGTTGATGATACGAATTGCAATGAACTGTGACTTGATATCATTACTACATTACAGATGTTTATGGGTATATTATAATTTATTAAAAAATCATATGATATTTATACATACAAAATATGCAAACATGAACGGCAGATATGCTTATACACGAAAAATATATGCAATTTGTGAGTAATATATCCAATATACATTTATCACATAGGTACAACGTTATTTAAACTGCTACAAAATTATATTTAGCAACTTTGTTTTAATTATCAATTTATTTATAGTGAAATTACAAAATTGACATTAAGGTAAATTTATAAGTAACTTCTCCATATTTGTAGCATTCGAATGCACACGATGTAACGGATATATATTTATATTTGCTTCTGATACTGTTATGATTTACACGATTACAATTTGACTGTTCTTTTTTAAAACTACATCTTATTTTCAAGTGAACTTGTTCACCGCAACTAATGCGTGCGTTGCATAAATATATACCTAATACAGTATATTACGCATAACTATATATATAAGATACAAAGCCATCTATAATCACAACCAAATACGATGAGATAGACTTATTTGCATTTTAACTAATTGTAACATAATATGCGAAACATATGTAATGTGCAAAATAGTACATATCAAAATACGCTTTTGCATAAACACTGGCAATCTAATAATGACACATATGTGTATATACAGGGTGACCAATTTCTACACCATACCTAAATATAAATTATCTATTGGTAAATTACCCGCTGTAAAAAACACGTTTAGACAAAAATTGAATGGTTTTAAGGAAGACATAATCAAGTGCTATTAGTATTTCTGTAAGTGGACAAAGAAAGATTATACGAAGGTGATATATGTTTCTTGACGTGAAATTATATCATTTCTAAGGCACAACCAATTCGTCTTGGTATTCTTTATAAAAAATTACACCTACTTATGTCAATAAATCATTAGTATAGTATGAGAGACTATCGTATGAAAGACATAGGACTCTCCTATTTTGTATTATGTCGCCCCCAATACTATCCAATTCCCTTATGAACATTTTTTTTAGAGCAGCATATATATAGAAGCTAGTTTAGCAGTATGTAATTCGCATTTGTAGATTAAAATTTGTAGATTAAAATGATACGTTGTACATATGTTTGTAAAACAATTAAAATAATTAGTATGATCGTTAATCGCAAATTAATGGAATATGAATGAACTGAGCATAATCATGAGACAATTTTATCACACAATAATTTGGAATGATTCTAGATGAGGAATAGATGAGGAATGATATGAGAGTGACAAAATCCCTAGAATACTGTTAATACCTGACTACACATGACTACACATAGAAATTTGAAAACTTGTAATAAAGCACTCGAACAAAATATCTGCAAATCCTGTGTATTGTTTCTTGCAATCACTTATGTCGCGTCATTTTCCCCTCACATGATTTAACGATGAATCCATGCCCGGTGATATATTTTTATACCGCTCGTTACATCAATTCTATGCTGGGTCAATCCAAGAACTATATTATTTGTCCACTGTAAACAAACGTAAATGTACGAAACATGGCCAAATAAAAAAGTCAAGAAATAAATAATCAAGCAAAATAGAAAAAGGAAGTAAATATAAAATAAAAGAAAAAGGAGATATAAAACAGAGAGAAGAATTCGAAGGCGAGGACGAGCGCGAAATTTCGCGCTTTAACCCATAATTACGCGATGCTAGGAATTTATTAGCACGTTAACCAGGCATGGGCATTGACCGACTGACAATGGAAAGCGGCTCGAAAGCTCGCCTTCACTCAACCTTCTCGAGAAAAGATAAATCCTATCAGATCAACCGGTTTATTACAATTACTTACGTAAGCGTTAACACAGCTTCCATAATCAAGCGGATACGCGAACAAAATGGGCGTCCCTTCTTCATCCTTTTCCCTTCCTTTACGGGACTGGAATTCGTAGTACGAAGCTCGCGATACACCGGATTAATTAGGTACCTCCTTTCATCATCGTGTGGCGTGTGGAACGACCATGCTATTAGCTATCGAACGCTATATTTCAATCGAGCGAGCATTAAAATAATCTCACGCTTGTTTGTTGCGTCGAGACCAGTACGCGGATCGAGCCACGAAGAATAAAATGTTAATTTACGACAGCCGAAAGTTGGACGGAGTTAATAAGCTTTCGTGGAGGTTCAGCCTCGACCTTCGACAGCAACAGTCAGATATTAAAGGGTGGAGAAACCTAGATCGTCGGTTTTGATTGCGAGAGAAAATCGAACGGTACCTCCTGAAGAAACCAGGAGAAAAGGTGTGAAAGATTATAACGGAGGATAATTAAGCTTCGAAGACTCGGTATAAATTTGTAGTTGATTTATCGCGCTGCTGTTGCTTTCGCTTTCCGAACTTGCTTTTCTCCGAAATGAAACTTTGAACGAAAGAATTTTTTCTATTTTTTCAACTTGGACAGTGTAGGATGGTAAGATGAAAATTTTTGTAACATTTTATTAGCGAACATTATTATACTTTTCAATACTTATGTAGCGATATATTGGCTTCGCGGGATTTACATAAAATACCTTGAACCGATATTTCGGCTTTTTGTCATCTATAAAATATAATATATATTTCTGAGTATATCTAAGATTAGGCTCGACGCAACAGTAGCAATACCGAGGGTTGGGATACGATCAGTTCGAAATCGAACAGTGGACAGTGCAATTATACGATAGTTCGTAATAAAATTTATACGTCTTTCTAAAAACATGGCTGAATCCTTGTATGAAGATACAAAGAAAGATTCATTTCATCTCAAAGATTCTGATACAGATACTGACGAAAGTATAATTATCCTGTCATCTAGGTATCGTTGAATTATAAATTCAAGTAAAAAGGAGAAAAGTATGACATTTCCATTATTTAGGAATCGTCTGATTACAGGATCGAGCAGAAGTGACGAAGAAATTGATACATGCAACGAATTGGAATGGACAGAAGTGAGTGTAGAAGAAGCTGAACCCAACAGTTTTAGAACATACTAGACCAAAACATATTCCATTAACTGCTAATGCATCTATTGATTATTTTAATTTATTTTTCACAACATCGTTTCTTCCATTATTCCCTACGGAGACGAATAAATATGCAAGAAATTTTTTCGATAAATATGTAACCGAACAGCAAATTCCCAAAAATCTTCGGAATCTTGAGAAGACAACGATCGATGAAATGAAGATACTTATTAGATGCGTCAAATATGGGCTTGTAGAAAAAGCCAACCATCTAATCATATTAGACAAAGACAAGCAGTCAGCAAACCCCTTGAATCAATCAAATAATGACAAGAAAATGATTTCAAATATTGATGAAATTCTTCCATATCGTAGATGATCATCAGTTAGTGGTACCGGATATAATAATTAGACGGAATGATCTTTGTTGGAAAGTTCAACTGTTTGTCGATCATCCGAATAGAATTTTTCAACATTATTACGTGCCACATATGGAACTGAGCATTGATGAAAGTTTAGTTGATACTAAAAACTACAATATTTACCAAATAAACGTTATAACAAATGGAGAATATAAATGTGGATAATACGTGACCCTAAAGTAAACTAATATCGGGGAATTTACGTTTATAAAGGCGGCAAGAGCCAAGAGGACAAGCAAGAAATAGAAGACAAAGGTTTAGGTCATACAGTTATACTCAAATTGATTATTTGTACTTGGCAACTACCTCAATAAGGGATATCACGTATTTATTGCTAACTCGTTCAAGATCTTTATCGTTTGTAGATATATATTACAGGAGTTACGTAAATTTTACGTTGTTAGGTATTTTAGAAATAATAAAGTTTTAGCTTCAGCATATCGTAAAAAAATCACAAAAACTTCTTCTTTCAATACTTCTTCTACACTACAATTCAGTCAAGTCACGCTTTTGCTAAAAGCTAGAAAATAACAACAATTCACTATAAAACAGAAATGAGTCGAGAATCCGGAAATTATTGCCCAATATAATAATTATGTGGGTGGCATTGATACTAATGACCAAATTGTGATGCTTTACATTTATATAAATGAGCGTAGGAGCTCGAGATACTGGAAAAAAGTTACTTTCAATATCATTTCGCGAATGGTCCTAAACTGTTACATCTTATACAGAGAAACCCCAAATATCAAGACACCAACTAAATACGAATTTACTGTAAATATAATTGAGAAGTTGAGTGAAAATTGAATAAAAATGAAACACCTCAGCATTTCAATCGCTCGTTTTTGAACTAGTTCTTCGACAATATACATTCGAAAACTACCTGAAAAAAAGAGAGGAACTGTGTGGTATGTAGCACAGAAACTAACGATTAAAAACAAGAACTGCAATATTCTGAAGAGTGGTTTCACTGTCATTTGCACAAAACATAGAACATTTATTTATTTATATTTCATTTAGGAGATGTATACTATTATTTAAAAAATGCAAAGCCTTTTTGTATTTCATAAAATGTAACTGTTTTCTTTTTCTCAAAAATACAAAAATGTTTCCAGAGAGAAACATTTTCCTTCGCCATTGATTGCGAACTTTAATTTATGCAAAATAATCTTTTATCATGCAAACTACATATATTTTGTAATAAAATAAACAATATGCCCGAAGATATCTTCATTTTTAAGAAAAATATGTTAATTTTAATAATTATCTCCGCATATTTTTCCAGATATTTCTCGCTGGTATTTACAAAATTCATAGGGTACTGAAAGGGTTGAACAATAAAATGAATGCAACCGTGGAACCAGCCTGTGGTACGTAAGAAACTACCTAGCAACGCGATATTCGCGGAACAAGTCGTCATGGCTACACGGACTCATAAATCCGAATTCGCCTCGGTCGATCGCGTTCCTCCCATCCCGTCGAATTTTCAGCTCGCGGCGGAATAAAGAGTTTAGCGATCGATTGGCTTTTTATCGTGCGATTCGGACGCGGTTCTGGTCTCGGAAGAAATCAGAGAGTGGTTGGTGCTCGTGCGAGAGCGAAGGCTTGGCTAGCGGCGACCGACGATTTATGCCCGCAGACTTATTTGGCATCATTGTTTACGGGCCAGGAAGCAGTTTGTCCCGAACACTCGGCTCCTTTTTTGCGATATAATTGCAGATTCTGCGCGTCCACGCAGCCAGGGCGGTCCTTTTTTGTGGCGGATCTTTCTGTCCCACCGCGCCGTAAGAAACTCGGCAGGCTGCGACCGTGGCCTCTCACTCTCACTCATCCACCCCATTCACCGACATCGAACCCGTCTCTCTACGCCGCCACCCCGTCGCTCATCTTCTTCCTGCCCCCGCCTTGTCTCTTCTTGTCGTACTTTATCACGACGCGACGCCCTCCTTTTTCTACCATCTTTTTCCTTTCTCCCTTTCCTTTTACTCTTTGCCACTCAACTACCACGGTAGCCCGATCCAACGTGTCTCGATTTTTTCTCCCGGATCTCTTCCTCTATGTCTCTCCCCTCTTCTTCTCGCGTCTTTTAACCTCGCCCCTTTCACCGAGCGATCCAATCGATCCAACCGCCTGGAAAAAGCTGGAGAAAGTATATATGTACGTGGCGGAGAATCACAAGCGACTTCGATTCTCTTAATAACTGTCCTGTCAAGAACATGGTAATAAAGAACTAAAGCTGTTTGCGCGGATTTAAAGACTCGAACAATTCGTTAAAGCTACTCGTGAATACGACGTCGCTCGTCGCTCAGCTGATGTATGGTTTATTCCATATAAATCTATATAGCTTTGATTTATTTCCTGCTTTTACAATCATCCGTCGCTTGTTTCGTCGTTTTACCGTTTATCGCGTACTGCTTGCCGCTTATCGCTTCTCTATATAATCACGGCCTAAGAGATATCATCGTTTAATCCTCACCGCGCCGCGCGGCGCCGAGTCAACTCACTTTCGCGATGACGCGATAAAACAAAATACCATTTCCTGTACAAACTGCAACTGAATAAAAAATCAGAAATTTATAAAATGCTTATCTATACTTTTTTTCTTTCCCTCGTATGATATAAGTGTTACTAAATATTTAGTACCTAAAACTTCAATATACCCGGTCAGTCAAGAAACCCGACTCGTTTAGCTGCCTCACTGTTCTTGGTCGACGGTTCGAAAGTTACGAAATCCTACGAAAGATCGGAATTTTTTTTCATGTAATGTTTCTTTTCTTAAGGCAAAAGAAATAGGACTGAGAAAGAAGTGCTTTATTAATTCGTTACAAAGGTGCTGAAAAATATAAAAAATAACTATGAAGATTCTCTGTAATGGAATAAAATTAATCTAATCTACTCACCATATTTTTAAAATTGCAATGCAAGAAACTCGAATAAATATTTGATTCTAACTAAGTATCTAAAATTAATCTTAATAAATGAAAGGTATAAATTATGTGTAATTTGATTTCCATATCTTCCTTCCATTTTCAAAGCGTCGAAGCGGCCCTTTTCGATATCTTATCAGGGCATTTACAAACTTGATCGCTCTACTGAAACAAATTTGCACATTGAATGGTTGTCGGTATGTTAATAAGGGTATTCGAATATCGTCGTTCGAAGGACTAACGTGAATTGACGTGATCTGATATACAAAGATGCTTCGAGTTTCAAATCACCATCGTCTAACATTACGCTAATTAAGAACCGTATTCTGCAGAGATGACATATCTTCCGCGTGTAATTGGAGCAAGATGTATTTACGTGATGGAACCTATCATCTTCTCGCCGTTCACGGGATCCGATCGACCCGATGATAATTGATGCACACTTAATAACGAACGACCCGCGCAAAGTAATTAAGAGCATGCACGCAAATTTATCAAGATCCACCACGGAACATGCTATTAACGTCAAGATGTCCCAAGTCGAGATATGTAAACTCGTCTTTAGCGACGATTGCTCGGAAACGAGCACGCGTAACCGAACCCTCTTAGATTGTATTACCTTTAAGCTCCATTATTTTGATCGTATCTGCTTCAACCGATATTATTTAAAAAATTTATGAATCTACATTTCTAGGTTGGTTAGGTATGTCAAATCGAACGTATAATATGAATAATTCTGAATTGCAACAAATTTCGATATAATTATCAAAATTTTCGCAGACTCGTATCATTGTAAAAAGATAACTATTCTAGAAAAATAACGCAATAAATTAATTTAGAAGGTTAGTTGAAATCATTTTTTCTGATAATATTATTAACGGACGAATGTTTCTAAAATTCATGAACCTATATATCAAAAGCCAATAAATTATTCGAGTATCATTCCTTAATATCTGTGTACCATACCGTCTGCAATAGAGTAAATCAAACATCTTCGATAATCTAACATACTAAAATAAATAAACAACCAAAACCTTTACTCCGTTACTTAAAATCATATCGAAAAATATCTGAATGTTTTACTATTCGAATGTATGTATAATACATTATAATAAACTGTTATCCGAACAAAATGTCTGCTAGTAACAAATTCTTCTTTTCTATTACAGATGCTATTATTATATGTATTAGAGTATAAACTGTAAATGAGAATGATGAGCATGTACTTTCTTATGTACGAAAAGATGTAGTTTTCTAGCGGTTAAAAATATATAGACCACTTACACGTTAAAACAAACTCACACTTTTTTGATTTCTATTTGTACAAATGAAACGTTAATATCAAAAAGGTGATTATTCTATTACCTAAAAATTCCCTTATCAGAATACTTCTGATCTCTCTATTCATATGAGCAGAAGTATCACAATATCTTCTTTCGTTCATTTTAGCATACTTCAAATTACAAACTAAAATTCTCAAAATATTCTCAATTAACTTTGTTTCACCATTCTTTCTATACGAATCTTAAAAATTAAATCTACCTATAATATTATCACTCTTATATGTATGTATAGGAGAGATAAAAGCTTACCGAAGAATTCGAGAGTGAAGATAAAAAAATTCCGAACATTTCCCCTGTGCAAATGGATTAGTGGTCCGGGGAAGTGTTCTGGTTGCATGGAAACCTCGAGAGGGAACAGATAATCGATGAGGGGAACCAAGTGTCTTGACCATAGCGAGGAATTGACGGACAAGGCGCTATCCTAAAGGGAATTCTCGAGCAGAGATCGTGCTTTCCCACCTCTGCGGAGAAACTGAGCAATAAATTCGCGGATACGTCGCCGACACAAGGATCTGATAGCGGCGAAACCCGCCCGTGCAAAACCCTTCTCTTCACCGTCCGCGTCCACCGAATATGGAAACACGCGACCCTTCGTTAAACCATTCGAATATCCGTACGTCTATGTCATCAATTTTATTAAATCACGAAACGTGTCGCAAAAATAAATTTCGCGAAGCAATTCGAGTATGTTTTATATCTATGTCCCGTTTCAATTGTAACATTCGTGATTTAAATTAAATAGAATTTTTTTTTTGTTTGCAACAATTTGAATCTGGTTTAAATCTAGCGATTACTACTACACATATATAATGACCATAAATTTTCATGACCACAATAATACTACAATAATAACAAAGAGTTACTGCATATGTATATATAAATAAATTATTTAATCATTAAATGTGTAAATTTTTAATGTTACGCAACGATATCTTGTTTTCTACATTCTTTTAGCTTATGTATGATGCTGTAAAATAAGAAAATTGCAACGTTTTCCGTATTATACCGTGACTATTATTTTTTTAATACATTACGTGAAACTTAATGTGATTGTACGAGAATGTAATATATTACTTTAAGTTTTGAACCTTAGGCTGTGATTATACAGAAAAACGATAATCGATAAGCAATAAACGATAAGCAGCAGAGCGGCAAAACAACTCATGGCTAAGCAACAAAAAATAAATCGAACCTATAGATTTCAATGTATATTGCAAATAATTCGTCACTCGTTGCTCAGCTGCTGTATGGCATATTATATATCAATCTATAAATTCGTTGTATTTTCTGTCGCTCAGCAGTCTCTTGTTTTATCGTCCTACTGCTTTTTGTATAATTTGTATAATTATGGCTATCGTATCGTTGACCAAGAACACGATAAATTTCTAGAAAAGTGTCTGTAGAAAAGTATTTCACAGCCCAGTGCTGCGTAGTCCTTTACACTACTTTTATGTCACATGCGACATTATCGCTGCAGTATAGAATAAGATATCAGCAGTACTAAGAGGATAGGAATTCTAATTAAGTCAATGGTCGACATAATTACAATTGAGAATGATCTATATTCTGTACAAATCATTCAGATTTAGTTAGTTAGAGTAGTGCGTATATACAGATATATATAGAGAGAAAATAAAAATGCTTGCGCTCGTAGCCTAGTTCTCTCACAGTACAGGTGCTGCACCATGCGACAAAGTGTTGAAGGTGGCACACATTAGCATGTACAAGAACCTATAAAACTAGGGATCTGCACTGTTTAGTTGCACGTTAGTATATACAAGAACCTATGTATTTAAGTTTAAAGTTAGGGATCTGTCCTGTTTAGTTGCACTGTTATTAAAAGGTTTTGGAGGTTCGATATTTAATTGATTCACACAGATTTAGTTGTTATATTCTGTATTTCACCACCATGTACAGCCATATTAACACACCAGATACACTCAGATAATTAACACGTGACGGACGCAAAAACAAAAGGGCGTCGTTAGAAATCATACCAACTTTACATGTAGGAACTAGTGATCATACCAACCTAATATTTTCCTCAACATTCCTCTTTGATCATAATTTCTACAAGCCCCATAGCTTTGGTAAAATATTGAGTCTTGACCCTGTTTAAACCTTTGGTAAAAATATCAATAACATTCTCAGAACTTGGCACATAAACATAATCTAATATATCTTTTGACACGCAATTCTTAATGTAGAAGTAACGGACATGAACATGCTTAGGGCCATGAAATTTCTTTGGGCCATGAAATAGCTCCAATATTATCGCAGAAAATTTTGCATGGGTGGGGACAATATGACAATTGACCCAACTCCTTTAAGAGTAAGGATATCCACACAGTCTCCCGCGCTGCCTCCTACATTGCTACAAATTCTGCTTCACATGTCGACTGAGATATAATGGGTTGTTCCTTTGATAACCAAGATATTGCACCACCAGCAAATATGAAAACATAGCCACTTCTAGATTTTCTACCTATTGAACAACCTGCAAAATCTGAATCGCAAAATACCTTCAAAGGTTGCCCTGTCTTTTGGTATACTAACTTTAAGTCTTTCGTTTTTTAGCAGGTACCTAAAAATACGCTTCACTGCTTTCCAATCAAACACAGTCGGATTTGCACATCTTTGGCTTAGCTTACCAATTGCACATGCGACATCAGGACGGCTTACAGTAGTAGCATACATTATATGCCCAACAGTCTATCTATACAACATATTGTCAAAAGGGTTAATCGCACACAACATCAAAATCATCTTCACATTCCTTAGCTAGTGGTATTGATACTCCAGTCTCATAAGTAATGTCAAACAGGTCCAGCATTTGGCCTATCTGCACAGATTGGTCCAACACGACAGTAATGCTGTTTGGCTTATTCAGATGGACGGACAAAAATTGAGTCTCAGTACCTAACATCCTAACATTTAGTTTCTCCTTAATACTAGTCTTGAACGTACAAATCGTAGTCTTTGTTTCAAACGCAAGAATATCATCCACATACACCGCTACAATTAGATCTTTGGATGCATTCACATACACACATGGGTCACTCATACATGGGTTCAGATTCATACCCTTCAAAATATTATAAATATGTTTGAACCACATTCTTCCAACTTGCTTCAGTCCATACAGGCTCTTTTTAATTTTACACACATATTAAGTCCTGTTTTTTCCTGGAACTTCAAAAAATTCAGGTTGCTCCAGGTATATGTCCTGATCCAAAAGACTGTTGAGGTATGCACACTCTATATCAATGTGTTCATAACTCCACTTATTCTCAGCACACAGAGCAAGCAAAATTCTCAGAGTTCTGCGTTTCACAACTGAGCTGAAGATCTTCGAATAGTCTACCCCAGGTCTTTACCAGAATCTCCGAACTACAAGCTTACCCTTATATCTATCAGGATCCCTTTTGACGACAAGGACCCACTTACAGTCCATGATATTTTTACCCAATGGTCTTAGCACTATATCTCACACATCTTTGTTCACGAGATTGTCTAATTCTTTCATTATTGCCTCTGTCCATTTTTGAGCATCAGATCTCCTCAGGACTTTGTACACATTAACAGACACACAAACTTAAACTGTTGCAACATGAACACAACTGCTACAACTTGGCTTATGCAGTCTTACTGACTTCCTAGGCACAATCAATACACTTACAGCCCCGTCCTGATTATTTTCATTAATTAAATTGTCCATGAAAAAATCACTTTCCTCTTCATCATTTTCAGCATCACTTTGGAACTCAATATCAATTTACATAATTCCCTTTTCAAGTTCAAAATCTTCAACATCCCATACCCAGTTAGAAAATTTTTTCTTGATATCACTCGAGTCCACACTAACATCCTCGTAGGAAAACACATTTTTTTTTTAACCGAACATGACAAGAGATTATCTTTTTGGTGTTTGGCAGGTAGATCCTGTAACCCTTGACTTGTCGGTCGTAACCTACAAAAATCCCCTCATCTGCCCTGCTATCAAATTTTTCTCCACTTGGGCTTATCAGGTACCAAACTTTACATCCAAATACCCTTAGTCTATTTATCTCCCCTTAGATGTCGCATCCCTCACCTTTCCATAACTCCAATGGAATTTTATCTCCGATAGGAGCGGATGGGCATAAATTCCTTATGTGGCACGCGGTACTTACAACTTCCCCCCACTGATAGTCAGGGAACCCTAATTGGTTGAGCAAACACCTAGACATCTCAACCAGGGTCTTATTGACTCATTCTGAAATACCATTATGCTCAGGGTTCCTAGAAATATTCTTCCTGTGCATAATACCTTTCTTCTTTAGGTAGTTCTCAAAATTGATCCCTGTGTACTCACCGCCATTGTCAGTTTGGACGATACTTATCTTGAACTGATGTAGGGCCTCCACTTCCATCTGATATTCTTTGAAGCACTCGAATACTTTGCTTTTCCTACTGATGATTCTGACATGCATGAAACGAGAGAAATCATCAATGAAAGTTACAAAGTAGTTTCTTCCACCTAACAATTTGCACTGAGCTCTGCCATTGATATCACTGTGAATGATTTCCAGGGGACGTTGACACATATGATGAATAGTCCTTAGGAATGGCACCTTTGTCATTTTTTCCCTCACACAGACTCCATACAGCTCATTACATTTCTTGGAATCTTTTTTCATGCCCAGTACAAGAATTTTGCTCATTGCATTTCCATGCAGATGACCCAACCTCTCATGCCATGATACAGTAGTCTTATATGCCTTTGCCTCAATGACTTCAATACTCTCGTCACTGTTGCCAGGCTCCCTCTGATCGTTGTTCACAGAGACATTTGCAACGTGTCTTTCATCGGGGATAGTCTCCAAGTAGTATACATCGTCTCTTACTTTTGAGGTGAACACAATGTCGCCATCATCATGCGTTGCAATAACCTCATCCTTTTTACACATGGTGTAACACTCTTCTTTACCAACTGCCTGATCGAGATTAGATTTACATCTAACTCAGGTACTTACAGAGCATTTGACAAAAAGAGGATCCAACCCCCACAGGACTCAGCCATTTTTACAATGATCGTTCCCTTCCCCTTAACTTCCACATGTCCCTTACCAATCCTGATATGTCCGGTCGCTGGTGCAAAGTCCACAAAGCGATACCTGTTCGGAGTCATATGGTTTGAGGCGCCCGAGTCAAGGTAACTGATCCCCCTCTTTCCAAACAGCTGATGGAGGATAAGGCCAATGTTGAGATGAGTCCTTTGAATCTTGGCTAGTCTTCTGGTCCCCTCTGCTTCTTGTTGTCCTCTTATTTCTTCTTCTCCTTTCTATCTCCTTTCTCTCCTTGACACTGGTACGAAATGTGGCCCCATTTTCCGCATTTGTAACACTGGTTCTGGTCATGTATGTTTCTGTTCTTCGGCTTCGCACCATCTTTGTTTTGGTGTGGCCTGGGCTTCCATTGTCTTCTAGTCGCCGTTGCGCTGCCTTGCGCGGATGACTCCGCGGCCGCATCGATTCTTCTTTCTTCGAGTAGAAGATCGGCCTTCACCACCTTAGAGGTCAGATCCTTATCAATCTTTGTTAGTCTGACATATGTCGAGTAATTTGGATCTGTCGCGAGGCCAACCAAAATGAAAGATGCCACAACGTGATCCTCAAATTTGATACCAGCTTTCGATAACTTGTCACACAGGAATTGGATTTTCCCACAGTACGTGGAGATATCCATGCTAGGGGTCTTCTCGATAGTGCCCAGTTCACGCAGCCACAAGGCAATGTCCATCGAGGTGGGTCTCCCATGGCGCTCTTCCAGTGCTTTCCAGCACTCCTTCGCCGTTTTCAGACCTCTGATGTCCCTGAGATACTCGGGGCGGACATGCCGAAAAATGTATGCACGTGCTTTGTTATCCATTTTAACATACTCGGGTCTTACCCTTTCTGCTGCCGTCAATCCTGGATCCACCGCATCCCAGCAGTCCAGGAGAACCATCGAAGCTTCCGTCATCGTCTTCCAGTACTCATAGTTGTCCTTATTGAGAATTAAATCCATGTCTTTGTCCACATCGCTCATCTTCTCCTGGTCGGCCATGGCGTAACCTTTTCTTGGATATTTACAGAAACAAAAAACTCAACAATAAATATCTTCACTATCGCAGTTCACCGCCCTGGGCCCATAACCTGTTATTAAATAGATTTTAGAGTTCAACATTTAATTGATTCACACAGATTCAATTTTTATATTGTGTATTTCACCACCATGTACAGCCATACGAACACACCGGATACACTCAGCACGTGTACACACATTAACACGTGGCGGACGCCAAAACAAAGGAGCGTCGTTAGAAGTCGTACCAACTTTGCATGTAGGAACTAGTGATCATACCAACCTAATATTTTCCTCAACACACACTGCATACACAAGAACCTATTTAATTATACAGTTCTGCGGAAAAGTTCATATCTATTTTTCTATTCCAGATCATCCTGAATAAACGCGGCGTATCGGATAAATCAGGATATGTTTATATAAATAATAAATTACATTCCTTTGAAATTCGTGTTTCGTGTCATTTTAATTAGAAAAATATCGCAGACATTGATGAAAGTTTCATAAAAACAAGGCCAATAATATAAAAGTTTTATTGTTGCATTGTTGCCTCGTCGATATCCTATCTCGGATCGAGTAATATTGCTCGCCATTATCTGTGTAGTCGATAGTAGATGCTCAATAAAGAAAAACTACGTAATTGTTTTATCGTAGATCCTAAGATATCATCAAAATGCTAAAATATCTCTACCGTGAGTATTTCTTAATCGAAAAAATGGCAAAACTTCGTCTCCTGATACAATTTTTCCTCATTACTTCGTACTATTTTGATAACACAAGAAATACTCGATAATTCTACAAAAATCAGGACTCAAATATTGCATTAATGGAGATGTATAATAGAAACGATTCTATTTCTGGAAATTGAGATCTTAGACGTGTCAGACGTAGAAAAGGACAATTCGAGTGAAAGAGAAAGAGCAACTGAAAATGAAGCGATCGACAAATATTAAAGCGCTGCGATAAGTTGAACATTTTACTCATAAATAAAACTTTTTTATTTTAATTTGTGATCAATAAAACTTTTACCAATATGCTTCCTACATTTTTCTATTAAAATAACACCAAATACGATATAATTTGGTTTCATTTTTAAATTAGTACCCAGGTACATTGTTTCAGCGATATCTTAAACGACATTGGATCATGTTATAGTACACGATCGCGGCGAGCTGTCGAGCTTTTCGGTGCGTCAGGGAAACCTCTTCTTCATAGTGGGAATAATGAGTGTGCAACCAAGATTCCTTTTTAGTTGTTAAATAGCTTTTTTTGCAAAAACTAATAAATTTTTGAACATGAGATTTTGCACACTTTTTCAGAATAACCAAAATTATATCTTCATAAAGTTTCTACTTCGTATTCTCAATTTTACGTGAATAATTGACAATTGAAAATAATCTTTAATACCTACAATTTTTAGTGCAAACTTTTTATGATCCTATTATTAGAATCATTGTTATATGCAAAAAATTTGTTTTCGATAACCTTAAAGGTATTATAATTTACAAAATCTGTGTCAGAAATTTTGGATAATTTTTATTTACTTACGACTACTTTTACTTACATACTTTTATTTACTTACGATTCTTAACGTGTGATGCCTCATTTGATAGATATCTTTAATACCTACAATTTTTAGTGCAAACTTTTTATGATCCTATTATTAGAATCATTGTTATATGCAAAAAATCTGTTTTCGATAAACTTAAAAGTAATTTACAAAATCTGTGCCAGAAATTTTGAGTGGCAAACATATAGGATTTGTTCCTGAATATAATTTTGCGAACATAAAAACTGACAAATGACAGATCGGTTTGTTCTGTATGGTTTAAGTCAATCTGTTTGTCCGAAAAGATTTTCTAATCCTAGAAGTGTTTTCGACTGGTTTTTAGAAAGGTCCTTGGGTTTATTACGCACTCTTAAGAATTACGGAGAAAGCGGGTAGTGGCCTAACGCAAAAGACGGAGATTTACCGAACGAAAAATCCGGGTTTTTTCCCATAAACAATGTTGCCCATGAACCACGTTGGTAGGAGGCTTCTTCCTCCTATCTTCCTTCCCAACATTGGTCATAACCAATCAGCCATAACCAATAAGAGGTTACCAACCAACCATAACCAAAAGAATAATAGTTGGTTAATAACATACTCATAGCCTATTTGGGAGGCTGTGCTATTAATAATTTATAGACTCTAACAGCAATACAATGCACGTGATATTAAATTAACACAACAATGTGTTAATAATATAATAAATAAACACGTTATAATAAAACACTAAAATGATATTACAGTTATTTCAGTTGCACGTTACTCATTAAAAGGGAATTAGAAATAAGAAGTAGATAAATAATTAACACAGTACTAATCAAGAATTATAAGATACGAGACTAAAATATACTGGTAACAGTACATAGGCGGCCACCTTGAAGGCAATGATAATCGATGCGTGCATGAAGTAAATATTACATGTTGCGAAGGGAATTGTATTTTCAACCGTAAGATGGTATCTGGTGAGATAGTAATTAAACAAAGGAAGTGTTAGCTCCACGTAAGAAGACGGGTGTAGTAAGAAAAAGAAAATATAAATAATGTGAATTAATGTAATATAATACATCATATATGCAGAAACAGGACTCTTAAAAGTTCATTGGAATCGGCCTTGAGAAAGGAGAAATAAATTGAATTTTTCACCCAAGTACAGTTAACTAATTATGATTGACAAACTAAATAATATATAATGATGCATGAGGCAGTAGATATTTTATCCCTGAAAAAACAAAGAAAGAAATTTTTAACGATTAACTATATTGCAATAAAAATAAGTATAATTAAATTAAATTAAGAGTAAAATTAAGAATAACATTAAAATAAAAATTAAATTAAAATAAAATAAAGCAATCTCAATAATTAACGTAACTTCAAGCTTAAAGTACATTAAAACATAAAATAAATATGAAATTACAATTAACAATAAAACTGAATAAAAATTAAATCCAAAATGAAATAAAATGAAATGAAATAAAATAAAATAAAATAAAATAAAATAAAATAAAATAAAATAAAATAAAAAAATAAAATAAAGTAAAATAAAGTAAAATAAAGTAAAATAAAATAAAATAAAATAAAATACAATACAATAAAATAAAATGAAATGAAATAAAATAAAAGGAAAATTTGAAGTAAATAAAATTATTAAACAAGAAGTACAATGTTGAGGGAATAATAGGAAATAATGAGAACTAATGTAGCGGCACAAGACTACTGTTACGTCCCGGGATCCGCAATAATCTTAAGGAACTGTCATCTTGCTAAAACTGCAACTAACGACGAATGTGTCACGTAAATTTGAGACTTAGATGATAAAAACAAGAAGGTTGAGCCGTAACACAACTATTAACTATCTTTTTATCAAACTTTATTATGAATTTAATAATCACAATCACAGTTCACTCCAACATTGATGTGTATGTATAAATTAAGTACGCGACTGGTCTAAGGGTAGAAACCGGTAAAGATATGTTAACTATTCTAAGGATAGGGAATAAGTAAGTTTTAGTGACGATACTGTGGCGGAGCAAAGCTAGGGGTGGGTGTGTCTAAGGAAACAGGACCATCGGATTTGTTGATGACAATTTTGGTTAGGAAAGTGAGGGCAGTAGACACCGCTTCCGATTGGATAATAAGAAGGTTGATGGACCAGCAAGGGTTTTAGCCGCCCTGGAGAGAAAGTTGCTAACGGAACATGAGAAACACCAACTTTCCCGTGTCAACCCGTAGTAAACAATAAATGTAAAGGGCACTTAAAATAAAAGATACTTGTTTGGTCTGAAGGACGTTAACTATGAAAATGCCAAGACCCATGGTGGGTTCTTAAGACTATTGAGGGTTCGCGCCAACGATGTGTAGACATCTGACTACTATCTTGCCCGCCGTGTGTGGCCTGGTCTCTGATGTGGATTGATTGATTGTGGATTGTTACACGTTCGTCGTTAGTTATAGTTTTAGCAAGATGATGGTTCCTTAGGATTATTGTGGGTCGAAATAAGTATGTTTATACAGATGGTGGCTATCTTGACCGAGGGATGGATTATGATTATGGTAGGTCCCGGGACGTAACGTAAAGTAATAAATAAGATTTCGGAGATAAGAATAAATAAGATAAAGTATAAAACAGATTTCAGAAATTGATAACATTTTCGTTATGGTGTAACAGAAAGTAAATTGATAAATACATTTTTAATTGATATACAAGGTGTTCGGCTACAGGTGTCAAGAGATTTAAGGGGTGATTCTTGAAGCCGAAATAAGACGAAAATCAAGAATGAAAAAATTTCATTTTCGACTTTGTTTTTTAGTTACTGACAATTAATAATCCGCCAAAATACTCCTGCACGTGAGCAAACCTCCTTACACGAACGAAAAGAGGACAGTCCAAACAGCGGAGCGCTCAGTGATACTCAATCCAAATGTTAATTTGACATTTTATAGGAGCTGTTGAAAAATTGACTTTAGGTTTTTCGTTAAATATTCACTTCAGATCACAAAATGTCAAATTAATATTTTATTTTACTCCATGAACATAATTACAATATTTGCTTCAATATAAACAATAAATGCGATAGTTGTGCTTCTTTCCTATGTTAGAGATTTTTTAGAACATATTTCTAATCTTTTTCTTTCCACGCTTAAAATATGTTATGATCATAAAAAGAAGAATGAGATATTTCTGAAACCCATCTGGTAATGGGAAAGTTTACTTATCTAATGATCATCTATAATAAATCTCTAGCTATGTAAAGTTTGCAGATTGTGCAAAATAAGTTTGCGCTTTTTTTAAACACATCTGGAGCACAGCCTATTGGCTTCCTCCATACCATATCCTTTCTTCCAAAAAGAACTTCTCAAATATCATGACCATTCTGAGGTAATACCGAATTGTTCAACGAAGGTGAAAGCATTGGCAAAGAGTATCGTAAATTTTTCTTTCGTAATGAACTCTCCATTACTACAATGCCGTGTTTTAGACATTTTGAAGCAAGAGGTTAGAACAGTTTTGACTACATAGTCGACTAGACAGTCGACGAGAAATTTTTAAAGAAGTGAAAATAATAAGTTAGTTATTTGGGCGTATTGTGTGTGCAATCTGTATAGTGCGTGTATTATGCGGGTAGTGAGTATTGTATATAGTGTAGCAGTATTTATATTGTAGCCATATTTATTACAATATGTATAAATTTGAAGATCTTTCGAACATGCACTTTTGCTACGGTGCGGCGGACGACAATAGCACAAAAGCGCGAAGTATCTACGCCAAAAAATATCCCAATAGGACTATACCCAGCGCAAATATATTTTGCAAAATAGACCAACGATTGCGGGATACCGGTACATTAAAATCTGCTAAATCTAGCTAACGAATTCAGCACGATGATCCAGATCTGGGAAATAAAATACTGCATCGTATGCAAGAATATATCTATTTATCTATATATATATATCTATTAGATATATCTATCTTATTATTATATTTATTATAGATATATCTATTTATGATGCAACATGTAATAAATGTGGAATAAGAAATATAAGTAACGAACATTTCCGGGCATGTGAAAATCCACACGCACTAAAAGATGGCTCATGCAGGATGGTGCACCGTCACATTTTACCAATGCAGTGCAACAGTACTTGACCAGCTGTTTTGGAAACGGGTGGATCGATCGAAGAGGACGTGTGCTTTGACTGCTCGGTCTCCAGATTTAAATCCTCTCGACTTTTACCGCTGGGGAGACATCTTCAAGTGTCAGACACAATACAGCAACATTTTAAGAGAAGAGCTAAGTTCTGTTTACAAGAAAGCGGAGGACATATCAAACATCTATTGTAACTTGTATTTTTTGTGGATACTCGTGGCTGGGATAATCGCAGTGTGTATGTGATTTTGCTGTGTACACTCACGGTTGGAATAATCGCGGTGCAAGTGTAATTTTGTTGTAGACATTCGCAAAGGCAAAGGATTGGAGGAAATATTAATCCCTCCTATTCGAAAATTTTATAGGACGGTTTTCGATATGCTCTTATAGATTTCTACGAGTAAGCAGGTTTAATGTTCATCTCTCATTTCTTTTGCGAAACGTCGTGCGGGATTGTTTACGTCTCTGAATACCACGGTTTTCTTCTCTACAATTTATATGAGGTAAGCGACCGCCTATGTGTGACCTTCGTTTGTCTAAGGTTTCCGTGCAGGGGTATTTTTAATTGTCAATAACTAAAAGACAAAGCTGAAAACGCAATTTTTCTACTCTTGATTTTCATCTTATTTCGATGTCAAGAATCGCCCCTCAAATTTCCTGGCACCTGTAGCCGAACATCCTGTATGCATAATTGAACTTATACGAAAATTTAACTACTGTCGTCAAATTGTTCAATATTCCACAAGGCAATGTAATATATACATATACATATATCATTTCTAGTGTAACCGCGTAACCATGTGTAATGCATAACCAGAGGGGTATTTTTATCACAAATTTTTATTTCTATTCATTTTACCACACTCTTCTGTGACTTTACCAACTTTATTATTTGGATTGAATATAATTCCTATACTAACTGCTATAAATCGCAGAGGGTGTGAGAAATACTCTGATTTTTTACGCGATCAGTATTTGAGAATATGGGACATGAAGTTCGATAAGATGCAAGGTCTATGTTGTATACTCTGGTTTAGTTCATATTCTTTACCTTCAACACTTTCACCAAAGGATGATGTTAAACATTGTAGTATTCTACATATGTATAACGGCTGATTTATAAAACAAAACTTCTGGCACACAGTGGGATGGATTAACAATTAAGTAGGCACTTATTTCATTCTTTACATATTTCATCATTTATTGAAAAAATCATCTAATTCAAAATCATAGATAATACTACTACTATTCATTTAAATCTGTGATAAAAATATATTAAAAAAATAGGTTTTATTATGTATCTGAGTCAGTATCTATACCTCCTGTATCTTCAAATACCTCTTCATCTAGCAAATACATATAATTTGTCCAACTGTGTCCTGTCTATCAAAAACAAATCACTAATCGACTCACAAGTCAATAATGGTAAATAGGATACCCGCGAGATAGACATGTATAATAATTTAGTTAAGGGGCAAAAGATATTAACCAAGGACTAGCGAACGATAGACAATCGTTAAAGTCAAGAGTGAATTTACTGAAGTCATTTTCAGGGATGTCATTAGTTATAACGAAAGTTATAATTAGAAGGAAAAAAGTTGCAGTATAAGAATGAAGTGTGCATGTGTACTTTGTGACACATATGTGCCCTGATACATCGAGATGTCATCGGCGATCAAGATACATCGGCGACCAAGTCGAGCATGCTTTGATTCCGTTATCTTGGCCGACAAAACCATTTCGCGTTGTCTGATTTCACGATCCGTAAGATCATCGAAACCGGCAATCGAAAATGCGCGCGCGCGCACGTGTGGTGAGTGTGAACACGTATGCGTGAATGAAGGAAATAAAAGAGACGATCCTGACTGTGACCAGACAGTCCAAAGCAAACCCGAACCGAATGCCTTATTAAACTCACCTCTACAAAACGCCCTTACAAGAATTACTGAATTAATTTAAACGATTTTAGTTGCAAATAACTATTATAAACGATCAAATTGTTTTTGACCATCGATATTATAATTATAACTATTAGGGTTCCTGATCATTTCATCTATCTTCCACCCACTTTTGTTGCAAGAAAAAGGTCAATTCCTCAATGCGTTGGATGCGGATGAATATAAATAACTAAATTTTGGGAAATTGAATTTATCCAGAATAACGAGGTATGCTTGAATTTACAAATACAAACAATTTCTTTAACTTAAACAAATTTGAGAATAATAAGAAAATATGTTATGTTGATAGTAGAATAATGGTCATATATATATTTATAATTTTCATTATAAGAAGAAAGCTAACTAAAACCATTTCAATAAAATTTAGGCAGCTGACTGCTTTTTAGAAACAGAAATCTAAAAAATATTTTAGGACAACTTTAAGTTTAAGATAATATTTAACAGATTATGAAAAAAATATGCATTATTCATAAAACTTGGCTGCATATTTGTTTTATAGCAATAGAAGAATTAAAAAATTAACATTTTAATACAGAAACAAAAAATTTTGTTTGTAAAATGTATTTTCACACACTCAATATCAATCCACTGTGTGGCATTAACAGCTTTTCCCCATCCATTGTAGTTTCCAGACCTCTGTATATGACAGTGGTTTCGACGCTCGCTAGGGAAAATTGAGTAGTATCTAATCGTAAAAAGTCAACATGGAAAGTGAAGTGGAAATAAAATGTTTCTGTCTCTTTCTGATATATTTTTAGCACGTCACGCATGCGCAGAACCAGACCTTTCTTTTCTTTCATCTTGATTTGTCAGAACTGGTCATGATTCAATTTACGAACGGTTCTCCCTAAGCTTCGGTAATAGGTGTCGAGACTTATTTGTGTGATCGTGGTTCTTACTAACTAAATCTGAATGATTTATGTAGGATGTAAATCAGCACCTTTTGTAACTATCGATCATTGATTTTATTCCTACTTTTTACTTTTTACTTTTCCTGATTTTAATTCCTATCATTTCAGTAGCGCTGGTATCTTATTCTTGTTACGTTTGTGCCGATTAATAATGTTCTAGTTGTTTCTTAGATGGTACGAGCGATCATAATGTACAGACAAATGTTCATGAGAAGACAAACGCCTTAAACTACTGAAGTATTAAACTCCCCAGCTGAGACTTTTATCTGTTATCGAAATAAGTAGAGTTAAATAGATTTGATGATTGCTCTATATTTGGTTGGTATCGAAGCCTAAGTGATTCGGAGGATTCTCTGTTCTTTCGTTATAATTCCTTATTTAGCAAAATGTAAAATTCGATGGAGGTTCACGAGGTCCAAATCCGAAGGGTAGCTCCCTCCTCTAAGGAGGCGTCGGAGCTCCAACGGGTGCAATGGACGCTCATCTTCAAGTTCCCAGGGTGGTCCAAGGGAAAGCGGTGTAGAAGTGCACACGTGAGCACTGTGTATGACATGGTCCTAAATCATTGCTGTTGAGGAAAGCTTTGTAAAGAGATCCCTTTTTCTTCGCGGTCCTCGCTTAAAAGTACTATAAAATTTATAAATTTCGAGAACTTATTCGGGATCTCTCAGTTGTCTCTTTTTATTATATCTAGTTGCATTCTCATTTATGGACTGTTCCTTATTCGAATGACTAGCTAATTTATTCGAGTATTTCATCAAGGGTGTTTTTATTAAGGTGTTAATGTAAGGTCTTAGGTACGATACACCACTATAGTGGCTTTCGCGGATGTCATCTTATATTGTGATGCCCTACGGAATCCAACTATGGGAAACAGCAAGTAATTCCAACATTGAAATACTCCAACGCTTCCAATCGAAAACGCTAAGATCCCTGATAAACGCACCCTGGTATGTTACCAACGAAACAATCCACCGCGACCTCAAGATACCTACAGTCAAAGGTGAAATATACAAATCCAGAAACAGATATAACGCAAGAGTCAACAACCACCACAACCCATTAGTCACCCAACTATTTGACACGATAGACCAGATCCGCAGACTAAAAAGAAAATACCCTTTAGATTAAATTCTTAGATCCTACTAGAACCAACAATATAAAACTATTATAAACCGTGTCATTGTATCACGCCAAATGAAGTTACTGAAAATTCTCAACGAGAATTGATTGTAAATATTCTTAAAAAAAAAAAAAAAAAAAAAAAAATCGCTTACCGTTTGAATCGTTAGATTTTTTCCATTTGTTTTGCTTCACACTTTTTTTGCCCTCACAACATTTTATAACAGTGTTAACAATATACAGATAGAATATATGGTCTCTTTTTTTGTTACGCCAGTGTCAGGTATCAATTATTGCTTTTCATTAAAATAAATATACCATTATTAGATGCTCTTTTTAACATGCCGATCTGTATCCTTATAATTTTTTAGAATCTTCAACCTCAAAATGTCGCTTCAAAACAGAAAATTAAGAGCAATTTGACAGACACTATCGCGCTATGAGTGTGAAAATTGTGACGTGGGTCTATCTGACGTACTGTGCTCTAAAATATATCACACTCAATTGTAGTATTAATTATTAAAGTAAATTAATAGAGTTAAAGTATATGCATCATACTTTTAAAAAAATTATAATTTAGTTATCAAAAACTTCGTTCCAATGCGCTTGCGTAGAGAACAGCATTATCCGTCACACATTGCAGTGCTGTATCGATTACGCGTAATTCGCGTCAAACTCTGCCGTAGAGAGAAACAGCCCCTCACAAAATTCAGCCGTACCTAGGAGGTGAAGGGTGTTAAGTCAAAAGGTGAAAGCGATTCTCACGCTCTTTAATATATTATAATATTTAGCTAACGCGCATGAGATCGATCGCTTTGTAAATAATTACCATTTTACTTTATAGGAGAACTAAAATCAAATCTGTTTAAACTTCTTAATGATAAAATTGAAGAAGTAACGACATATTTCGTAGAAAATAATATACCTGGAAGTAACAATATTACAAATTGATGACAAAAATATTGTAAGAGATTTCTTATATTATCGAACATAACACAACAAAACATGGCTAAACCCACCACCCAACAATTACCGATTGACTCCGTGACTTGTAATTATCGACCGAGCTATATATAAAGATTTTGTGCTGGTTTATTATTTAGTAAGTTTTACCAGAAGTTTACTTACTGTTTACTTATAAATCTAATAATTTTAGACATAGAATTTTTAATTCATATTAGGTCAGTTGTTTGTTACATTTTCGAATATAATATGCTTAATCATCAATACAGCTTTTCCATTTATATACTTCGCAATTTTGATTTAAAAAATATTTGTTACGCTATAGTAATGTTATATGTGTAAACAATCTTAAAATATGAACTTTCAATTGCGTAATTGCATTATTTATCCTCTATTGTAATTACTGCATTACTACATTATTTATTACATATAGGTATGTTGCGGGTATTTTATTTCAAGACTGAGATTAATCAACTTAGTTTTGGAAATTATTGTTGTTTTGTGATATTTATGGTAAAAAAAAAATATAAGATACCTATGTTTTCAATAAATTTCATTTTTTCTCAAAAATTACTGTCTTCTACAATCAAAACTTATTATCCCTTTCAACAATCCACATTATATTGATGTAACTCCACACTATATTGATATAAGTTAAATATAACCATCCCATTAATATACAAATACATTATAAAAAAAAATAGTATAAAGGAAAATATTATTTAGTACAGAGATGATACAAACAATTAACTAAATGACGTTAGCTATTGAAAAATAATATGGTTTATATACATACATACGTATCAGAAAGCACAAGAATTTGTTACGTTATATATGATATAATACATAACAAATTCTTGTGCTTTCTGATACGTATGTATGTATATAAACCATATTATTTTTCAATTATTTTTAAAAAATATTTTTTTATGTTTAAATTGTGTTTCTTGTATATACGTTATATATGATATAATACATATATACAAGAAACACAATTTAAACATAAAAAAATATTTTTTAAAAATAATTATACGCGTAAAGAATTGTTTATTTTATCTTTGGCACAAAGATGATGTACTTACGACATATTACCTTTTTGTTTAACAAAAAAAGTATTTTAAAAATATTTAAATAAAACGCCATTTGCTTTTCATATTAAGCAGTGCTGGTTTTTATGCAGTTGCATCGGTTATCTGGTTATATGTAGTTGGAAGAATGTTTCTGATGTGATATTTATATACATAAATCGTATGTGCTTGATGTTTGACGTAAGGGCGAAATTGTTTAAATTTTATAAACTGTTACATAGTTGAGAAATATATATTAATACGTATTAACCGTTTCTGTCAAGTAGTAGATAACATCGTTAGGTTAGAACAAAATTATAAGATTTTACTTTAATTATGTTTAATTATATTATGTGGAAACTACAGAATCTAATTATATATAAGATTAATTTTATGTAAAACTATTACTTTGTATAAATAGTATGAATTAAATTGTATTCTCACATTTGTGTATAAACAATAGTTGTTAAACTAATGAAAGGTTTCTGTTAAGATATAGATTTTCAAATTATATTCGAATTGGAAAGTGATAGAAAGATATTTTAAGATACACAAGTTTTTGTTATGACAAAATTAGGTTAGGAGTGTTGAATATTGACATGTGAAAGTTAATTTTATTTCCCTTTTTCTTTCAATATGAGTACAGTTTATAGCATAAAAATAATAAAATAGTTTAAAAAGTTAAAAACAAATAATTTATTTCAATAAGTGAAAGGATATTTTTATACAATTTTCTTTAGCCAATTGTTTAATTGCTCAATACCCGCAGAAGTTTCAGAATCTTTATTATATGCACTACATTCAGCAAACTCAATGTTTGTATCTAAATGGGAGAAGTCAAAATCTTTCCCTTGCTTGCCAAGGAAAACATTTGTTGCTGATGCATCTGTAGTTTCTAACTGACTTGTTTTTGTCATACGTAGCAAATTCATTTCTCTCTCTAATAGAGTCTTTATAACAGCTGCACCTTTTGCCATAGTCTGATCTTGTTTATTGCATAATACAAGTATAGATTTCTTATGTACAGAGGGATCACAGAGTAAGTTATATAAAAATCTGAAATTCAGTAATTATTATTCTCATTGCAGGATGTGATAACTTACTACTTGTATGTACTTACTCCGCTACATCTCGGATATCTTTTTGGAAAGTCACAGAATCGATCACATAAACAAGACCCTTTGCAGATAACTTGAATTGATCAAAAAATTTATAACGCAAACGTTCATGTCCAGGTATATCAACAATCTTTAAGGAACGCTAAATAAATTAATACTTTAGAGGCCTATGTTTCTGGTATGTCAAAATTTATGCTTCAAGAAACAGTGAAAATATATGTAAAAACTTACATTATTGATTATGATGTCTCCTGTATTTTCTTTTACAGATGTGTGTGTCTTAACAAATTTAGAACAAAGTAAACGTGCATATATCAGTGTTTTACCAGCATCACTAAGACCAGTTAATAATATACTGTTTCCTATAGATCTTGTCCTGTGCCATATGGCAAATAACACTAAGCGAGGAATAGAATAGAAATTTATATAAGTAGTAGTAATGTTTAAGATTGAGCTGTTAATACCAAACAAATGGTTTTACAGACGTAGGCTTATGAATTTTAGGATAAATGCCTAAGCAAATATTTATACAAAAATGTATTTATTTTTATATTATGTATACAATTACAATGGTATGTTTGTTTCATTACTTGCAGCTATATCTATAATGTTCATTAATTACTGTGGTTATAATGATATACATCTTTTTTAAACAAATGAATGTGATGTCTGTAGAATGTTAGAAATGAAACTACGAGACTGTTCATGTTATTCATGGACATCATTAAAATATAACAAAAACTATTTAAGAATACAGGTGCAAATTTAAAGAGGGATATGCTCTGTTACTCTATATTTGTGAATTTCAAGTTGTATATATAATTTAGGAATATAATTTATCAAAAGCATTTAAACAGATATATTTTTCGTTTTACTTGCTACAAAAAAAGAAAACTGTGATGTTATTTTGAATAATGTGATAATAAAATCAGAAAACCTATTTCTCATGCAGGTTATGAATCAATTAAAATGTTTTATTTAACTTTTAATGCACAACCACAGATGTTGGATACAAAACATAAGGAATTCATAACCTATGAGTATTATATATAATTACCTATAGTTACAATAATTGCAATTATTGCAGCTAACACAGCCAGGAACTGAGAATCCACATTGTGATTTGTCAAAAGTTTTATATGCTTTTCCATTGCAAAAGATTTTTTTCTATGTTTACCATAAATCACCTCGTGAATACACCAATCCTTGTAAAATATATTAGTATTGTATGTGCTATATTATCATTTCATATTGTATATACATATAACACGTAGGTAGAAAGAAAGTACAAGCTATGTTAAAAATGGTTAAACTTAAAGAAGCGCCACCTATTGTACTAAGATATCTATTTAAATTACTGTAGTCAACTGTGGTATTTATATAGACACATTTCTATATCCATGAGTATTTATGATTCGTAAAAAGATAATAGGTCTTGGGAGTTTTGGTTCAAGTTTTTAAATGAACATATAAAAAGCAATAAGGACTCGAATGGAGACAAGGGAAAGATCGCCTTTCCTCTAAAAATACGCTTATTTCAACATTCAGAAAAAATTGATGGATTTGAGACTTGAATGTAATATAGTTTTGGGTTGAATTTTACCTTAGTGGACTCCCTCTCTTCTTCCAATGTATGGAACCCATGGAGTCACTGGCTGCAAATGAGTGACGGCCATTTTGGCGAATTAAGTCAAGTGTGTTATATACACGCTTGGTTTTCCTCCCTAACATGACTCAAGGTCTGCAGGTAATAGATTTTCCAAAGCATCCGAAGTATTCGTTTGTACTCTTTCGACCGTTACACATGTTTTTGTTTCATTTTCTTCTTTGATCGCTTTATTGTAGTTTTTTATTTTTTGCCTCTTTTCTCTTTCATTTATTACTTGTTTTGTTATATTACTGTGTTACTTTCAAAAAATCGAATTTACGAGATGGAATTCAACCTGCTTCAAAAAAAGCAGCTATTGCTTGGACTCGTGAGTATGGGCTCTTACACGCTGATAAATACTGTCGTTATCATCTGAAACCGATTACGTTATGTGACGAGGCAAAGCACAGGTTTGGTTGATTTTGATATCCTCTTGGCCATCAAAAAAGCAGACCATATAATATGTAACCACGATTAATTTTTTGAGGAAATTCCCTTGCCTTTTAACAAAGCGGTCATGTAAGTTTTAAACTTATCTTCGTAATTTTAACATATTATCTAAGTTATTTTAAAAATTATTCAAATTTTCAGATTGATATACAGTTCTGCTCGAGACTTTTCATGCACGGATACCGTTCATGAATTGAGCGATTTCACATAAGGCAATGACTTTGTGGTACTACTATCATTGGCAACAATTGCTGTGTGGTTCTATTATGCCCAAGAGATGATAGTGGGACATTTTTTAAATATAATGTGGGGAAACCGAAATTACAAGAGGATTTCGGGAGCTGGATCTTCAACCATTGCTCAGGTACTTTATGTAACAGTTCGATATTTCAATTTTTCTATTACTTATTTCTTTGTACTATTTCCATTTGAATACTGCTTCCATTTTCATATTATTTATAGATCGACCAAGCCAAATTGGACAAACAAAAATATAATCGTGGCAGCAGAATTGTAAGTCATTGAATTTTGGATCTGGTAAATACCCCACCTCTCCCCAAAGAAAAAAAAAATACAGATGGTATTAGTGTTAAATACTAGGGTGAAAACATTAGTTTTAGCAATAAAAGGAAATGTTGTCGTTGATAGTGAAATCTATATCTAGTGTTTCAAAAGTTATGCCATGCTAATTGCAGAGGGATATCTACTTAGAATAGTCAATCATAACATGGATTTTGTAGGTAAGCTAGGATTTAATTTGGGTTAGTATTTACTTCTCAGCCGTCATGAAGTGGCTGGTTATTTTAGTACAAACTAATTTTTGGTCAATTCAACTATAGCTCTTGATGATATGTATACAAAAAAAAAAAAAAAAAAAAAAAAAATAGAATTCAATTGGTGGCCAGCTAAGGATTGGATGAGATGAAGAGGTCGCTTACATGAATTTGCAGATCACTTGTGCCAATTTTTGTAGTGACGGTTTTGTCGTCATAACAACATCGACTTGATGGCATCCTTGATAGAAGTGATCTGAAGACAGTAAGTATAGAGCATGCAATTTCTCATTTATAAAGATCAATCAGATATCATCTATGCAGTCCACTTTTTGGATGAAGAATGAATAGAAGTCAATATGGCGTCAGAGTAATGTGTAAAATACTCTAAAAACGCTCAGCTTTACATGGTCATAACATCTGAAGCAGTAAATTTTGTAACCTCAAACTTGCATTTTTGGATTCTACGCATCAAAAACTATATTTCAACCTAATTTTGTAGTATTTCAATTAAGTAGTAGCATCTCCATATTAGTGCTAATATAAAAACACATACATAGATATTTTTAAATTCGCAATAAAAAGAAAATTTTTTCTTTCACTTCCAGATAACAAGAATGCGCTGCATGAGCTTCATAATGCTCAACTCACGAAATGCTATATAGTATTCTTCATCTATGTACTTCCATGGCAGTATCACGTAAACTTGTGACTTAGGTTATAAAAAAAAGAAGGTTGAGTCGTAGCTCAACTTTTAACTTTTTTTTATCAAACTTTATTATAAATTCAATGATTATAATAGCCTTACAAAGGTAGTATAATATACTGAATCAGAGAAAGGCTGAACAAGAGCTGCCTGAGCTTGCTGAAGTCTCGGCTTATATATGTTTTGGTTTGGGGATGTTCAGGGGCTCGATGTAAGCTATGATGATAAGGTGGTGCTGTGTGCAAAAGAGTCCAAAGGTAGGGAAGGAAGTTTTATCTCTGACGTAAATTAAGGTGTGGTCGATGTCACATACCCCCTCTTTAGATTGATTTTGTTCCTCCAAAATCTTAGGGTTTCTTCAGTATGGAGCGGTGGAATTGGACTCTGGCTAGCTTAATCTCTATTTGTTCTTCTTCGTCGTGGTATCATATGCTTTTGAGCTTTGTTGATACCTGTGGTATCTGTGGTACTTCTGTATAAATATTTAGGGGTGTAGGGTTTGTCACAATGTTTTAAATGTTGGTTTTACAGCATAGTAGGTGGATACATAGTTTCGTTGGTAAACATTTCTTCAATAAGTCGAATATTCCTATTTTGTTAAGAAGGTAAATTCCTGTTAATCTTAAGGCAGTGCAATCTGCTATTTGCAAAAATGAAAATCCCCATGATTTAATTGATTGTATTCAGAGAGAATATATTAATTGATTGATTTGATCAGATATTTGGTCCAAATTGTTTTGATATTCTGGAATATGACTAAAGATTCTAGGCGTTCTCTCAATCTTGTCTAACGAGTAGTTTATTCTAGTATCGTTTTCAAAAGGAATCGTTTTAAGCTTATACTCAAACGTTACGTTGTCTTTAGATTGTCTTATTTTCATTATACTATCGTTAAATATTAAATTACATTGTTCATCTGGAGTTTGAGTTATAGAAAGTCTGCCTATCTTAATTTGTTTTTAACTGGCATCGCAAAGTATGTGAATTTCAATTTCTTTTTGTGGTACGGCTATGTATTGGTGCCTGGCTGTTAGTGGAATAAAAGTTATGTCTTCGATTTTGTAAACAGCAAATTTACAAATATCTATCTTTCTGCTAAAGATAATGATTTCTGACACACAATCGTAAATGGATTTCTTGTCGTGTATGGCTTGTGTTTGTTTGCACATTGTGATTCCTATTTTCGTGGTTACAATTTTTATCGAGGTATTCATTGTCAACATTCATATATGCAAATTGATGCGTTAAGAATATTAGATGTTCAATTACGGGTGCCAGAAATGCATAGCCTGTTTTAGTCGGTATAAGGTATACTCGCACTATATTCCATGCCGAATCTGTTTGCAAAGGTACGGTTATTTTAAAATAAACTTTAGCTTCGACAGTGAATACCGTTAGTCTTGATATATCTAGAATGAATTGATAATTTTCGTATTTTGGTTCTAATGTTCTGTTATAAAGATGATGTCCTAATGCTTTCTTATAATTTTCGATAAATGGTACATGATCAATAATCTGAGGGCTAAGGATTCCTGCTTTTCCCATGCTTATGACATTAAAGATTTCATCAAATTGGAAATTGCACTTTCTGCTTGAATTATTAAATCTGTTATTAGTCTCTCTCTTGTATTATTAACGATGTATTGTATTGTATTATTCGTCAAATTTAACTCTCATTTCGTCCATTTGTTTTATACTGTGAGATTTTATGATTTTACGTATGAACACGGTTCGATTGTAACTATAGTTTTTAATTCGTTCCCTTCTTGAAATAATTTGTCAATGTTAGTATTTATTAGGTCTAAGTCATCGGTGTCAAGAGTAACGCATAGACTTTTCGATATAGATTCAACAATATTCAACAATCCTCTCTTAGTTAGTGTGTAATTGTGTGTTAAAAGTCGTAATTGGTATGCTAAAGTTTCTAATTTTTCTATGTGTTGGTTTAGAGATATTATTTCGTTATGAAGTTCGCATTTGGTTTTACATACTTTCTCGATGAACATGACATTCGCTTTCTTATGATTCAGTTTTTCGTATACATCGTTTATAAACGATGAGATATATCTGCCCTTATATACATATAAATTTCGTCGAAATATAAGTATGCTTGCTTAATCTTTTCATGAAATATCCCACTGCCATCTAATTGTAAAACGTTAATTCCTTCGTCAAACTTAGCGTAAATTAGTGTTTTCGTCAGCTCGTCGTGAATTGATAGAATAAATTGGTTTCCTCGCTTAGTCTTTGTCTTTGGTTCTATAATGTCCATGACTATTTTGTTGTTGGGATTTAAAGGTGTGTCTAAAATTACTGGTTCTTCTTTAAAACATCACAATTTTTAATAAAATCTTCGATTCTACTCATTAAATTTGGGATTTTATATTGTTCTTTGATTCTTAGGTATGTCTTTTGGATTCCTAAATGTCCTATCGTACCATTATGATTTTCCTAAATTATTTTTTCTATTTCTTCCTCTTTTAATTCTTGGATTGGGTCCCATGCAAAAGTGACAGGGTGTCGGGTATCGTTAAAGAATAGAAGTATAAACTTGATTTGATTCTTTTCTAATTCTGTAAACGTGGTGTCTCCTATACCTACTTTCTTGTTATTCCGTAATATGTTATTAATTTTTTGTAACCATATTGTCTCGTCAAATTCTTCTAATTCTGTTTTAGTTAGTTGATAGAAAGATTGATCGTTAAGTTTCATTTCTAATCGTTTTGGGATTTCTGATTTCTCTTTCCATTCCGTAAAATGTTGTAAGAAATCTAAGACTACTGTTCTTTCTGGGGTTCCTACTTTTTGAATCGTGATTTGATTACGTGATTGCATCGTGAATTCGAGATAAGCTATCTGCAACTGGATTGTCTTTGCCTTTAACATATTCGATTCTGTATTCTAACTTTAGTCTCCATCGCATTAATCTAAATGATGGGCCTTTGTAATTATTTAACCATTTCAAAGCTTGATGATCTGTTCTAATAATAAATTTTCGTCCTAACAAGTATTGTCGTAATCGTTTCAATGCCCAAACTATCGCTAATAGTTCTTTCTCAGTCGTCATATAATTCTTTTCGGATGGATTCAGTGTTCTGGAAATAAAACAACATGGATGTCCGTCTTGTGAAAGAACTGCTCCTAGTCCTTCGTTACTTGATCTTTGTAAAGATCTTTGTAAAATCTGGATAAGTCAAGATCGGTGCTTCACATAATTTTTGTTTCAACGTTTCAAAATTGTCTTGTTTGTTTGTCCAGTGAAAGCCAATATCTTTCTTAATTAAGTCGTTCAATGGTTTGGCTATTTTTGAAAAGTTACGTATAAATTTTCTATAATATCCTGTCAGTCCTAAAAATGATTTGACTTCGGTTGGGTTCCTAGGCGTCCTAAAATCTTCCATTGTTTTGATTTTCTTTGGGGTTGGTTTAACTCCTTTAGCCGTTACTAAATGCCCTAAATATTCAAGCTTTGGTTTGAGGAATTCACATTTTTCTGGCTGTATCTTGAGTCCTAATTCTCTAAGTCTTTGCAAAACTATTGCTAAATTCTGATTATGTTACTGAATTATATCCTCGAATATTATTATGTCGTCTAAGTAAGCAAAACAGTGTTTGTTGATTAAACCCCTTAAAGCTGTGTCCATCATGCGTTGGAAAGTCGCGGGTGCGTTCTTTAGTCCAAATGGCATTCTGTTATAATGAAAGTGTCCCTGAGGTGTTGAAAACGCAGTGTATTTCTTTGAATTCATAGGTATTTGATGAAATCCTGAGAATAAGTCTAACGCGGAAGAGAATTTCGCATTTCCTAATTGGCTCAGTATGTCTTCTATGTCAGATAAAAGGTAGGCGTCTTGGTCTGTCAGTTCGTTAAGTTTTCTAAAATCTATAACTATTTGTGGCGGCACTCGACAGCAAATACCACCGGACGACACCAACTAGGATCGGACGACAGCAGTGTCACGTAATAAATGACGAGATGTCATAAAAAAAAGGCGAATGAGCAATAGCCCATTCGTATGCTTTATTAATACGACAATATTACAATTCAATTGTAGAATATAGACTGACTTACTGACTAAAGGACTGGGGTTTTTATATCTTCATTATGGTTCACATATCTTATGGGTGAGAGTTCGGTTATTGTTTATTCTTATCGTTATCGCATGACTAAGTGTTATCGACATATCCGGAGGTCGGTAGATGTCTGGCTTTTGGGTGATGTCACTGAGGTAGATTTAGGTGTTACACTCCCCCCTTCGTAGAGTGAATTTAATCCTCTAAGTTCTTGCATTTCTTCAGAATCGATGGATGAAATTTGGCCTTGGGCGGTGTTGATAATTCAAAACTTACTCTTGATTCTCTTTCTGTTTCAGGTTGTACAGGTAACATCGGTGTGTAAATGTTTATGGAGGCGGAAGGTGTTGCAGTATTAACGTTAGGTATGTTACTAATGGTGCTTTCTTAATTTTGTAGCAAAATATGTGAATACATAGGGTTGGCAGTTCTATGTTATTAAGCAGATATAAGCATATGAGTCTAATGGATATATATCCTATTATTTCCAACATTGTGAGACCCCAAGTTTTAATTTGTGTCATTCTGTGTGAAAAAGTTTATTGATTGGCTCTATCTTCTATTTGATTCAAGGTATCAGTATAACCGTTTAGGTTGCTCATTACTTTAGGAGTCTTTTCTAAGGTATCAAGCATTGAGAATAAATCTACGTTATTATTTATATTTATGGTTTTGATCTTAACATCGTAAGAAATGCTTTTGGGATTACCACTGATTCTCATATGGTTGCCTCCATACAATATATCTACAGTTATTTTAGTTTTCAACAGAGAGGGTTGCTTCAGTTTGACAATTTGATGTCCTTCTTCATAGGATATATTGAGTTCTATTGGTTTTTCTGATATAGCTATGTAGTGATTTTCGTTTTTGAGTGGTACAAAAGTTATTTCTATGATCTTATAGATTGTGAATTTACAAAATCTTATGGTATTGTCTACACTAATTATTTCGGATGTGCAATCGTGTTTTGAACGTCTATCATGTATGGGTTGAGTTTATTTATACAATTTTAAATGCACAATTCGTGTTTGATTCGACATCGCTTGTCCAAATACATCTGGTCTACATTCATATAAGTTAATCTTGAGGTGAAAAATATCGGATGTTCAACTAATGGGGCGAGAAATGCTCCATTCTTTTGAGTCGGTATGGAGTATACCTGTTCTATATCCCATTCTGAGTCAATTATTGTTGGAATTGAAATTTTAAAGATCTTTTTTCTTTGGACAAACAGTGTGAGTGTAGAGACGTCTAAAATGTTTTGGAAATTATTTTCTTCTGGTGAAAATCCTTTATTTATGATGTGATTTCCTAAAGCTTTAGCGTATTGTTCTAAGAAAATGTGATGATTTATGATCTAGGGGCTAATAATTCCTTGTTTTCCTAGTAAAATTAAATTGAATATTTCATTGAGTTGAAAATGTAGATCTGATAAAGCGCTTTCTATAGAAATAATCTTGACTACTAAAAGTTCTCGCTTGTTTACTTGATTTATTTCATTTTGTATGTCCGCGTTTACTTTTTCTAATTGTTTTAGGCTGTCGGTGTTTAGGATTTTCCCAATTAGAGCGGTTTGGTTAGCTACAATGTTATTTAATTTGTTTCCTTCGCTAAATAGCTTGTTGATATTCTGGTTTATCAATTGTAAATCGTCAGAATCTAAGGTTCCGAAAAGTGTTTTGCTGATTGAACCTATAGCGTCTATCAATCCTCTTTTAACTCTAGAATGAGTTAGTAATCCTAAATGTGTTTCTGGCGTTTTGACGTTATTAAACTTGTTGGTTAAGGAAAGTATCTCTGGTTTTACTTGACATGAGGTGGTACAATGTTTTTGGGTCACTGTTATGTGTTTTCCTAACGTATCGATGTTGTTAAATATATCGCTTAAATCTATTCCTATGTATACGTTAACTTTTTCATTATTCAAATAGGCTTTAGATATTTTCTCGTGGAAAATTGCGTTATTTTCGATTGGCATTATCCGAGCACGAGGGTTGTGCATGAGATGAGCGTCCTGAAAAGTATGGTTTAATTCTGTTACCATATACCTTTGAGGTGGTATGTCGTGATAGGTGCGGAAGGAATACTCAGATGTTCAACAAAAAGTTTATTACTATTAACAATCAACAGGTCAACAATTTATACGATTCATACTTATGATTAACCATCGAGTTTACAATTGCGTATCTCGGCTTGTGTTTGCTTCGCTATGATGCTGAACCTTTCGCACTTCGCGGCTTGAGACAGAATGACTCTTTTGTTGGAAACCAAACGGATTCTTTCCTTAGTTGCCCTTCGATATCCCTACTACATACGCGTTTATTAGATGTACCGCGGTGGTTGCTGCGCATGCATTCTTCCGAACATTCGGCGGAAGAACCGATGTCAATGGCACATTAGGCACGTCGGCCTTACGCTTTGTAGATATAGCGCTTTGTGTCGCGAAGCCGTTGGAAAGTTCCGTGCTCGAGTGCCGCCACACCTTCTTAATTTGGTTATTGATTAAAATTTCGTAATAAGGAGTCATAGCTTTTTCGATGTGGTAAGGACTTAACCATTCATCGTCCAATTTATCTGCTTTGTGATTATTATGTACAAGAACTGCGTTTCCTTCTTTAAATATCGTTTGTGTTTTAATGATTTTTCTTTGTTGGTCTCTTCTTTGTAGCGTTTTCTACTTTGTTCAAGTGTTTGTCTAGTGTTTTGTATTTGTCCAATTGTTTATGCCATAGTGCGAACATTTCTTCATACGTGTAGTTGGAGGTTCTGGATATTGAGGATGGGAGGTTAGCTTTTTGTCCAAAAGTTAGTTCAAAAGGTGAAAAACCGATTGCGTCGTGTATTGCTGTGTTATATCCCAAGCATATGAAGTTTAATACTTCGTCCCATTCTTTGTCTGAGTCGTTTAGACTTGTTCGTATCATGTTTTTTTACCGTTGCATGTGTTCTTTCTAGGGATCCGTTAGATTGTGGGTGAAAGTTGGTTGTTATTATCATGAGTTCTGTCCTTGGTCTGTTAGTATAGTTTGTTATTATATATAAGTTGGGGTTGATATTCAAGCTGATTCACACGGATTGATTATCACAGCTTTTATTTCTACTCCTTGTACAAAACGTCTGATCACACCGGATACGCCTAAGTAATTAACACGTGGTCGACTTCTAAGACAAAAGAGCGTCATTAGAAGTCGTACCAACTTAGCTTATAGGAATTAGCGGTCATACCAACTCAATGTTTCTCAACATTCCCCTTTGATCGCTAGTTTCTACAAGTCCCATAGCTTTGGTAAAATATTGAGTCTTAACTCTATTTAATCCTTTGGTGAGAATGTCGGCAACATTCCCGGAACTAGATATACAGATATAATCTAATATCCCTTTCGACACGCAGTTCTTAACATAAAAATAACGCACTTGGACATGCTTAGAACTCTCAGCAACTATTTCATCCTTCGACCATGAAATAGCTCCAATGTTGTCACAGAAGATTTTGCATGGACCAGGATAATATGACGATTGACCTAACTCCCTTAACAATAAAGACATCCACACGGTCTCTCTAGCTGCTTCTTGCATCGCTACGAACTCCGCTTCGCATGTCGATTGAGATATAATTGGCTGTTTCTTCGACAACCAAGATATTGCTCCACCAGTGAGTATGAAGACATACCCGCTTCTAGATTTCCTATCTATTGCACAGCCTGCAAAATCTGAATCACAAAATACCTTCAAAGATTGTCATGTCCTTTGGTATACTAGCTTTAAGTCTTTGGTTTTCAACAGGTACTTAAAAATACTCACTGCCTTCCAATCAGACACCGTCGGATTTGCACATCTTTGGCTTAATTTTCCTATTGCACACGTGACATCAGGACGGCTTACCGTGGCGACATACATTATATGCCCCACAGCCTGTTCGTACTACTTATTGTCCACCGGTTCGTTATCCACAATGTCAAGACCAGCCTCGCACTCCATGGCTAGTGGTGTCGACACTCCAACCTCATGAGTAACGTCAAACAGATCCAACATTTGACTTATCTGCACAGATTGGTCAAACACAACCGTGGTGCTGTTTGGCTTACTCAAGTGGACGGATAGGAATTGAGTATCGGTTCCTAACATCCTCACATTTAATTTTTCCTTAATTCTAATTTTAAACGCGTGAATCATAGCCTCTGTTCCAAACACAAGAATGTCATCCACATACACAGCCACAATGAGATCTTTGGATGCATTCACATACATACACGGATCACTCACGCATGAGTTCAGACTCATACCTCTCAAAATACAATTTATGTACTTAAACCACATTCTCCCTGCTTGCTTTAATCCATACAAACTCTTTTTGAGCTTACACACGTACTGAGTCCTGTCCTTTCCTGGAGCCTTGTAGAACTCAGGTTGCTCCATATATATGTCCTCATCCAAAGGTCTGTTGAAGTACTCACACTCCACATCAATGTGTTCGTAACTCCACTCATTCTCCGCACACAGAGCAAGCAAAATTCTTAGTGTCCTACGCTTTACAATTGAACTAAAGGTCTCTGAATAATCTACCCCGGGCCTTTGCCAGAATCCTCAAGCTACGAGCCTAGCTTTATGCCTATCAGGGTCCCTCTTCATAACTAATACCCACTTACAGTCTATTACGTTTCTGTCCAAGGGTCTTTTCACTATGTCCCGCACATCCTTGTTCGCTATGTTTTTTAGCTCCTTCGCAATGGCATCGGCCCACTTTTGAGCATCTGGCCCCTTCAGGGCATCGTACACATTCACAGACTCACATAAACCTTGCTTCCTACAAACTGTCGCTACGTGAGCACAACTATTGCACGTCTTTGGCTTGTGGCTCGCTGATCTCCTGGGTACAGTTGGTACATTCACAGCCTCCTCCTGATTGTTCTCATTCGTTAGGTTGTCCAGAAAGTAGTCACTGTCTCCTTCATCGTTTTCACCATCACTTTGAGCCTCTATATCACTTGTGTTACCTTCTCCTTGAAGTTCGAAGTCTTCAACGTCCCATATCCATTCGGAGAATCTCTTTCTGATGTTCCTTACATCTACTTTCATGCTCTTATAGGGGAATATATTTTCCTCGAACCTGACATAACAAGAGATTATTACCTTCTTGGTCTTCAGCAGATAGATTCTATACCCCTTGACTTGTCTGTCGTAACCTACAAATATCCCTTCATCCGCCCTGCTGTCGAATTTACCTTCACCTGGGCTTTTCAGGTACCAGACCTTGCATCCGAATACCCTCAGCCTGTTGATCTCCCCTTGGATGTCGCATCCCTTACCTTTCCACAATTCTAGCGGGATCTTATCTCCGATAGCGGTGGATGGGCATAGGTTCCTGATGTGGCATGCAGTGTTCACAGCTTCTCTCCACAGGTAGTCAGGAAGTCCTGATTGGATTAGCAGACATCTAGACATCTCAACCAGGATCCTGTTTGCTCGTTTTGAGACTCGCTCTTCCTGCTGATGATCCTAACGTACGTGAACCTGGAGAAATCATCAATGAACGTTACGAAATAGTTACCTCCGCCTAACGACCTGCACTGAGCTCTGCCACTAACGTCGCTGTGTACAATTTCCAGAGGACGTTGGCATAAATGGTGGGCTGTCTTCGGAAATGGCACCCTTGTCATCCTTCCTTTCAGGCAAACCCCGCATAGCTCATTTTGTTTCTTGGATTCCTCCTTCACGTTCCTTATAGGAATCTTCCTCATTGCATTTCCATGCAAATGACCCATTCTCTCGTGCCACGATGTGGTACTCTTGTACGCCCTCGCCTCAATGACCTCAACGTCTCCGTCATCTTGGCTGGGTTCCTTCTGATCATACTCTCCCATACTCCACATGGAGGCCTGCTATGTGCTCCTCAGCATGTACCGTCTCAAGGTAATATACGTCGTCTCCAACCTTTGAGTTGAATGCGATGTCTCCGTCGTCGTGAGTCCCAACGGCTTCATCCCTAGTACACACTGTTGTGACACCCTTCTATGCCAATTGTCTGATCGAGATGAGATTTACATCTAACTCGGGCACCCACAGAGCGTTCAATAGGGATAACGTCCAACCACCACAGGACTCAGCCATTTTTACGACGATCGTTCCCCTTCCCTTAACTTCCAGGTATCCCTTGCCGATCCTGATTTGTCCCGTCGCAGGCGTGAAGTCCACAAATCGATGCCTGTCCGGAGTCATGTGATTCGAGGCACCTGAGTCAAGGTATCTTATTCTCTCCCTGCTCATGTGACTGATCGACGACAAAGCCAAAGTCGATATGAGTCCCTTGGACCTCGGCTTTTCTTTCGATCCCCTCTCTCTCCTGTTATCCTCCAGTCTCTTCTTCTCCCTTTGGTTTCTCCCCTCTTTATCTCCCTTTTGATTTTGGCACTGGTATGATATGTGGCCCATCTTATCACATTTGTAGCACTTTTGATCATGTGCGTCTCTGGTTTCGGCCTAGCGCCATCTTTGTATTGTTGCTTAGGCTTCCCTTGTCTGCGGGTCGCCATTGCGGTGCTCCTCTCGGATGATCCCTCCGCCGCGTCGAGCCTTCTTTCCTCGAGTAGTAGATCTGATTTCACGACCTTCGCGCTCAGATCCTTATAGATTCTCGTTGTTCTGGGGTACACGTTGCGTAGTTTGGATCCGCTACGAGGCCGGCTGAAAGGAAACATGCCATAACATGGTCTTCGATCGTTATACCTACGCTGGATAGTTTGTCGCATAGGTCTTGTATTCTTCCGCAGTACTCGGACACATTCATGCTAGGGGTCTTCTCGATCGTGCCCAGTTCCCGCACGCATAAGACGATGTCCATCGACGTGGATCTCCCGTGAATATCTTCTTCTCGGATAATTTCACAAAGACTCAAAACTCAAAAATAAATATCTCTCCTGCCGCAGTTTACTGCCCTGGTCCCATAACCTGTTATTATATATAGTTTGCGGTTGATATTCAAGCTGATTCACACGGATTGATTATCAGACATTTTATTTCTGTTTCTTGTACAAATACATCTGATCACACCGTGTATCAACCGTTCGCGGAGAGACGCGATCGCTAGATGACGCGTCAACGAGAGTCGTAAATTCTCGTTACGATTAAACAATCGACGCCACGAACTAATTGGTCCCCTATTTCTATTACGAGAATAGAGGTGGTTAGGTTTGAGTGTATATGAACAACTATACTGGGTTGGTTGATAAAAGTTTAATAAAAATAACGAAACAACAAGTTCAGTCAAAGATCAACAATTAAAAACGAAAAAGATAACAGTCAAGGTTTGTTTAGCCGTTTGCTTATAACGAGATCTATCGCACTTCGCAGCTTGAGACAGACGTTATGTGTTAGATTCGATTCAATGTGTAACGTTCGACGTGTCACAAGGAACTAACTGACTTTAGATGATTCCTTTGTCTCATGTTTAAGACGACCCCCACTCTACTTAGGTCACACCACCGTTCGCGCCTATGATCACGTATGTCTGTTCTTGCGTGAAAAACGTAACGAACAAAATTCGACGTTTCCAGAACTCGCTGCTTGGCGACAGCTATGCGCTCGTCGATACATTGTATATGATCCGGCGGTCAGATAAAACGATCTGCCCGCGACATTGTAGGGCCGCGAGCGACGGTTAGAAAATACAGCCTGTGGCAAGCCTTGTGGTGTAACACACCGGATGCGTCTAAGCAATTAACACGTGGTCGACTTCTAAGACAAAAGAGCGTCGTTAGAAGTCGTACCAACCTAGCTTATAGGAACTAGCGGTCATACCAACTTAACGTTTCTCAACATAGTTTTTAGGTGCTGCGAAGATGTAGATGTAATGATTCAATAAGGCATCTATTATGGATTCGGTTCCTTGTGTCTTGAGAGGTGTTAATATCAGGTAGTTGGTCAAATCATCATGAATAGAGAGTATACGTTGATTTCCTCGTTTAATTTTCGACATGAGACCAATTATGTCCATTGCTACTTTTTCGTTTGGTTCAGTGAGGGTTTAAGGTATTACGGGAATTTCTTTCGCGCGGATTCTGACAAGTTTCTGTTTTTGACATGCTACACAATTTTTTTATAAATTCCTCTACTTTTGAGAACAAATGTGGGATTTTAAATCGTTCTTTGATTTTTGCGTAAGTTTTGGCGTGTAGGCAGATGTCTGCTTTTGGGCGATGTCAATGAGGTAGATTTGGGCGCTACACTTCCGTAGTTCCAAAGGTCTTCTGGGTTCGTAGATTGTGAATTTGTCGTTTAGGAGGACCGTAGTCCACGTTAGTCCTTCCCATAGGTATGGATGTCCTTGTTTTCCAAACGAAGCGATGTTTCACAATCCTGGCAGGATCGCCAAAATCTTACGTAAACTTGTTTTTTTTTTTTTTTTTTATTTATTTATTTATTTAAATTCACTATTTGTCCAATTTGGACATTTGGTGGAATTTTTTAGCGGTTAAATTAGCATGTTGGTGGCTACCCCCAGCGGGGTACCATCCTCGTGTTTGTTAGGTTATGTCCTTTATAAGGTCTGCTGGGTGCTTCCTTTTTAGTCTTCTGTCCATATTTATGATTTTGTATGTTTCCGCAGCTAGCCGGTTTATGTGTGTTGCTATTCTTGATTTGTATTTCTCGGAGTATCTGCTGATTTCTTCCTTGACCGTTGGCATTCCCAGGTCCCTTCGTATATCTTCGTTTCTGACGTACCAAGGTCCGTTTACTATTGTTCTGAGGATTTTAGCCTGTATTACCTCTATTTTGTTTATATGGCTCATTGCTGCCGTCCCCCATAGTGGTATTCCGTACGTCCAGATTGGTTTTATGATCGTTTTATATATTTTTACTTTATTTTCTGTGCTTAGTTTGGATTTTCGGCTTGTTAGCCAATGCATTTGTCTCCTTGTTTTCTGTATTTTTTCTACTATTGATTTGATGTGTAGTTTCCAGGTGAGTTTTTGATCTAAGTGGAGTCCTAGGTATTTGACATGCTTTGTTTGCGTTATATGCGTACCGTTCAATAGGATGTTTGGTGGTATCTTTTTCCGTAGCGTGAATGTAATATGGTTGCATTTATTGGGGTTTGCTTTTAATTGTTTTTCTTGTAGCCAATTTTCTATTTTTACGATATGTTCTTGCAGTATTTTGACTGCCGTTTCTGGATTAGTATGCCTGACTAGTATAGCTGTGTCGTCCGCGAATGTCAATACTGTGCTGTTGGTAGTTGTTGGTATGTTCGCCGTGTATAATGTGTATAGTATTGGGCCTAGGACGCTTCCTTGTGGTACCCCGGCCTTGATGTCTTTAACTTGAGAATGTGTGTCCTTGATTTTTATTACGAAGGTTCTGCTGCTTAGGTAGGATTTTATTAAGTGGTGTATTTGCTCCGGGAATTGTTTCCTAATTGTTTGTAGTAGACTTTCATGGTTAATTTTATCGAATGCTTTCTCTATGTCTATAAAGAGGGCTGTGCAGTATTCCTTGTTTTCTAGTGCTACTATTATTTCGTTTATAAGCCTGTGCATTTGCTCTATCGTGGAGTGTTTGTTTCTGAAACCAAATTGGTGATCCGGTATTAGTTTTTTTGCCTCTATTATTGGTTTTATGCGGTCGTATATTATTTTTTCCAGTATTTTGGAAAATACTGGGAGCAGTGATATTGGTCTGTAAGATGCAGTTTGGTGCGGGTCTTTGCCTGGTTTATGTAACATTTTAATTTGTGTTAATTTCCATGGTTTGGGGAAGTATTGAATTCTTAGTATTGCATTGAATATTATTGTCATTAGTCTTATTGCTTTTGACGGAAGGTTTTTCAAGATTTTACCATTGATTAGGTCGATTCCTGGCGCTTTGTTGTTTTTTGTTTTATCAATTATGTTTCTAATTTCTTGTGCCGATGTTTTAGGTATGGTGTATTCCTTGTCGGCTGTGGTAGTAGTGGTTTGTGGATCCTCCTCCGTATGACTTTTGAGGTTGCTGTTGTTGATAATGTGTGGTGTGAATGTGTTGCAGAGGTGGTTGGAGAATTCTTCAGCTTGTTCTTCGTTGCTTCTTGCCCATGTGTTATCTGCTTTTCTGATTGCCGGGACGGGTATTATTGGCTTCCTTATTTTTTTCGTGGCTTTCCATAGTGAATAGTTGGTGTTCTCGTGTGTGGAGAGTGTCCCTATGAACTTTGCGAATTCGTTATCGTTGTGCTCCTTTATTTTGTTTTTTATTTCCTTTGCAAGTTTGTTTAAGTGTTTTTTGTTTTCTCGGGTTCTGTATTTTTGCCATTTTGCTTTTGCTTTTCTCTTTTCTTTGATTTTGTCGAGTATTTCTTGCGGGATTGTTATTGTTTGTCTGCTGGTTGGTTCGGGAGTAGTGGTTGTCCTTGCTGCTTCCTGAATAGTTGCTGTCAATGTTGCTACTGCCTGTTCTATGTGTTCAGGAGTTTTTAACGGGATGTTGCAGTTTATTTTGCTTTCTATTATTTCTTTGAAGGTTTGCCATTTGGTGGTTTTGTTGCATAGTGTTTCTGGTTTGCTATAGTGAATTGGTTTGTTTCTGTATTCAATTATTATGGGTGTATGATCGGAGCTGAGCTCGAGGTTGGGTGTTATTTTTAGTTTATTTGTGTTTAGTCCCCTTGTAACTGCAAAGTCCAGAAGATCTGGTTTTTTGTTCAGGTCAGTCGGCCAATGTGTCGGTGTTCCTGTGGATAATATATTGAGGTTATTATTTCTTATGTATTTTTCCAGTGTTCTACCTCGAGGTGTAATGTTTCTTGACCCCCAAAGCGTGTGCTTTGAGTTGTAGTCTCCCGCTGCGATGTACTTGTCCCCTAGGTCCTGGAAGTATTCTTCCCACATTTGTGTTGTTATTTTGTGTCGCGGAGGCACATATACTGCTGACAACTGGAAGTAGTTGCTGCTAGTTTGAACTGTAACAGTGGTTGCTTGTAAATATTCTTTGTTAACTTGGCTGTGTAGATAATGTTTGATATCGTTTCTGACTATCACTGCTGTCCCTCCGTGAGCTTTTCCTGAGGGGTGTTTGGTATCATATATGGTGTAGTATGGTATTTTCAAGTAGCTTTTTGTAGTGAAGTGTGTTTCTGAGACAAGTAGTATGTCTATATTGTTATTGTATATGAATGTTTTAATTTCGAGGGCCCGTTGTTGCAGGCCATTTGAGTTCCAGGCTGCTATTTTTAGAGTGTCCGTTTTTATTTTTTGCTTAGCACGTTTGTAATTAGTTGTAGCATGACTGTGATTTGTTGAGTTTGCTGTTTTAGTACTGCGTTTTGTTCGCTTATCATTCTGGTTAGCATTTCGGTGTTCTTTATGGATTGTTTGAGTAGTTCTTTGATTTCTGCAGTGTCATTGTTACTATTGCTGTGGTATTGGTTGTGTGTATGTGTTGATTGGCTGGTTATTTGAGCATAGCTTAGACCACCAATGGTGTTGGTGCTGATAGGTTTGGTGTTTGTTGCTTGCTCTGTACTTGGAATTATTTCAGGATTTGTGCTGTCCTGTTGGGCTTGTGTGTTAGTGATTGTTCTGCTTCGTAGGGGCGGGAAGAGTTTACGTTGTAATTGTTTTCTTACTTCACATCCTTTATAGCTGGCTGGGTGGTTTCCGTTAACCATTTAACCTCCTCAATTTTTCCCGTGGATGGGCAGTGTGTCGTGAGATGATTTTTTGCGCATTTAACGCATGCCGGGGTTCTATTACAATAATTTTTGGTGTGTCCGTATTGTTGGCATCTTATGCATTGTGGGATTTCTTTTTTATGCCTGGGTGGCTCCACTTTTACTATTGTGTTTAGTAATTTTTCTATATCGTATATTTCCTTATTGTTGTTTTTAGGTTCTAGTTCAACTAGGAATAGCGGTAGTGGTTGTTTGGTATCGTATTTGTTTATGTTATTTATTGACCTTACTTGGTGTCCGATTTTTGCCAGTTCTTCACTTATTTTTCCAGTATTTGTTTTTGGGTGTAGTCCCCTGATTACTGCTTTGTAGCTTTTGTCTGTTTTGAGCTGAAAAGTGTGATATGCTGCATTTTTTTCCTTTAGTGATCTTGTAATTTTTCTGAATGTTTCTGGGGTGTTGGTTTGTACTTTAACCTGGTCTATTTTTATCTGTTTGATGATGTAGTTGTCTTTTCCTGCGATGTTGTTTAGCAGTTCGATGAGGGGGTCAATTATTTTTGCGTCTACGTATATTGGTGGTGGTTTGGGTGTACGGTTTGTCGGACTTTCCGTTGGGTCCGTTGCTGCCTCTTCTGGCAGTGCGCTGAATGGATTGTGCAGTTTGATATCTTGTAGCCATTGTTTTTTTTCATATGTATCAATTTTCCTCGCGCTTGCGAGCGGGGTTACCTTCCGTTTTTTGCTGGAGGTTGCCACCGTCCAGCTTTCTTCCTGGTGTATTGGTATGTTTTGCTCTTCGTCGGATTGTGTTGTTTCCATAATGTCATCATTTTTCTCTACATATGTAGAGTCTGTAGCTTTATTTATGAAAAATGTTTCACCGGAGTTAATTATTTTTATTGATGGAATCTGCATGATTCCACTTTTTGTCTATTTTTGGCTTTAACTTTGTCCCTATCTCTTCTCTCTTGCCGCACTTTCACTGGAGCACTGTTTCGCACGTCCGTTTAGGTCGCCTGCCCAGGCGGAACTCGTGACATTTTATTGCTGCCTTTAATTGCCGATGTAAACGCTCTACCATCCCATTGGACGCGGGGTGATAGGCTGTCGTGCGTAAATGCTTAATGCCGAGCAACCGGCACAGTTCGTTAAATAAGTTTGATTCGAATTGGCATCCTTGGTCGGTTGTTATTTTTGCAGGCACGCCAAAACGAGCTATCCATGTAGAAAGGAGGGCCGAGGCAACGGTTGTCGCTTCCATGTCGGCGATGGGGATGGCTTCAGGCCAACGCGAGAAACGGTCGATGCACGTTAGACAATATCGGTAGCCTTGCGAATATTGCATCGCGATAATGTCTATGTGTACGTGCTCGAACCGGCCTGCTGTTGTTTCGAACGTTCCGACGGGTGAGGATACGTGCCTGGTGACTTTGCATCGTTGACACGGGATACATTGTCGTGCCCAAGTCCGGCAATCTTTGTTTACGGACGGCCAAATGAAACGCGACGTCACCAACTTTTGCGTGGCACGTATCCCTGGGTGGGAAAGTCCGTGGAGCGAATTGAATACGTCGCGCCGCAAGGATTTCGGTACGTACGGTCTTACAATGTCGGCTGATACGTCGCAGTATATTTCTGCGTCGTAACCGGGAAAGCGTATCTTCTTTAACCGTAACGCGGTTGTACCGGAGTTGACGATATCGCTTAGTTCGTTGTCGTTTTCTTGCGCGGCGGCGAGAGTTTGATGGTCCACGGCCTTCCCTATTGCTTCGATGCGCGACAGAGCGTCGGCTACGTTATTATCTAGCCCCTTTATGTAACGTATATCTGTGCTGAATTGACCGATGTAGTCGAGGTATCGAAATTGTCGCGGCGAACACTTTTCTAATTTTTGTCTGAACGCGTAGGTAAGAGGTTTGTGGTCGGTATATATTGCGAAGTTTCTGCCTTCTAAAGCGTGTCGGAAGTGTTTGATTGCGGTGTATATTGCGAGTAGTTCGCGATCGTACGCGCTATATTTTTGCTGCGCGGGGGTCAGAGATTTCGTTGCGAACCCTAGCGGTTGCCATTCGCTATTCGCATGTTGTTGTAATACCGCTCCCACGGCGTAGTCGGACGCATCTACCGAGAGGCTGATAGGCGCACCTGGTATCGGATGCGCCAGCATCGTGGCATCCGCGAGAGCGCGTTGCGATTCGCGAAAGCTGTTATCCGCCAGTTCCGACCACTCTATGGGCGCGTTGCCCTTTTTCGCGCCTTTTAACAAATCATTGAGCGGTTTGAGTGTTTTTGCGGCCCCCGGTATGAAACGTCGGTAGAAGTTTATCATACCGAGGTATCTACGTAGCTGCTTAGCGTTCGCGGGTTTCGACAATTTTATAATCGCTTCGACGCGTTCGGGCGGCGGTTTAATTCCGTCGGAGTTTACCGAGTATCCGAGGAAAGTAATTTCGTGCACGCCGAATTCGCATTTCGTGGGGTTTATCACGACGCCGTAATTGTTGAGGCGGTCGAACAGAATTTTCAAATGTTCGCGATGTTGACTTTCGTCGTCCGATGCTATTAGGAAATCATCGATGTACGCGTAGACGAAATCGAGCCCACGTGTGATTTCGTCGACGAATCGCTGACATGTTTGCGCGGTGTTCCGAAGTCCAAACATCATGTTTGTTGCTTCGAAAAGTCCGAAAGGTGTTGTTATCGCGGTTTTTTCGATGTCTTCGGGCGCAATCGGAATTTGATGGTACGCGCGGACGAGATCGATCTTTGAGAAGATTCGCTTACCAAACAGATGATGCGCGAAGTCTTCGATATGCGGCGGTGAGTACCTGTCGGGTACGGTGCGAGCGTTCAACGCGCGGTAGTCGCCGCATGGTCGCAGGTTTCCGTCCTTTTTCGGCACTACGTGCAGAGGTGATGCCCACGGGCTTTTCGATGGTCGCATCACACCCTGCTCGATCATGAGCTCGAATTCCTCCTTTACCTGTTTAAGTCGATCAGGTGCGAGACGGCGGGGTTTGTTGTAGACCGGCGGGCCAGGCGTGGTTTCGATGTGGTGTACCACGCCGTGTCGAGTCTTCTCTTTTCCAAAAATCGGTGGGCGGGTGAGGTCCGGGAATTCTGCCAGGAGTTGGTGATATGGTGATTCGCCGATAATGGTCTTAACGGACACTTCGTCTGTCGTGTCGGTGTATCCCCTCGATGACATTCGAGTTGCCGTGTCGGTGAGGCTTTTGTTTCGCGCGTCCACGAGCAACCCGTAATGGCTTAGGAAGTCCATGCCGATGATGGGGGTTTGCACGTCGGCTACCGTAAAGTTCCATCTGAATGCTCTGCGTAGGGACAGGTTTAGCTCCATCGCTAAAGTGCCGTACGTTGCGATGCGCGTCCCATTGGCAGCGAATAGTTCATACGCTGTTTTCTTTACGTCCGTGGATAGCCTGCTTCGGGGATAAACGCTGATATCAGCACCGGTGTCAACTAAGAATGAAGTCTTCGTTCTCTGGTCCAAAACAAAGATGCGGCGAGATCCCAAGCCGTTGTCGTTCGCCGCTTTTACGGACGGCTGGTGTCGTTTCCCGACTTCCACTTACAAGGGGCGTTACATTTCCTGGCGCGATCGCCGAACCTCGCATGATAGAAGCACATTCCGTCCTGGCGCGGGTTATTTCGCGAACGCGAACGGCGGCGGGGTCGGGTGAGAGAATTCGAGCGTCTTCGTGGTCGACGATGCCCGTCGATTCTCATAGCCTTCATTCCGTCTAGCACCCTGCTGGTGACGGCGGCGGCCAGTGCGTCGGTTTTATCTTCGTATGATGCCAGTGGCTCGGCGACTGCGCCCACCCTATGCGCGCGGTGGCCGTGGCGAACGTACGCCTCGTCGATTCTATCCGCGGTCTTGGTCAGCTTTTCTATGCTCGTATCGTCAACTGCGGCCAGGACTTCCCTGATACGGTCTGGGAGGCGGTTCCTCCACAGGTTTAGGATGAACTCGTCGGACGCGAGCGGGCTGGCTAGTTTCTTTAGGTCGTTGTAAAACTGTGAGGGCTTTCTGTCGCCCATCTCTTCGCGTTCGACTAACCTTTCGACTTTGGCGCTGTCGGATTCGGTCAGGGTGCGGATCAGCTCGCTCTTCAATTTATCGTACTGGCCGGTATCAGGGAGGTGGGTCACGGTATCCTCGATCTTGGCGAGGTATGTTGGGTCAAGGAATCCCATGAGGGTTACGGCTTTTTCCTTATCGTGGCTGATGCCGGTTACGTCGAAATACCTCTCTAGGATCGAGAACCAGAGCCCGGCCTTCGTAGGCATAAATGGTGGCACGCGAAACAAAGCACCGGCTGGAGTTGGTTTGCTCTCCATTTCCATAGTGTGATTTGCGGACACTACTGTTCACACCGCGACTAGTCTATCACTGTCACCTCTAACACAAAAAATCACGTCGGGGTCACCAGTTTGAGGTGGTGTGTCGTGATAGGTGCGGAAGGAATACTCAGATGTTCAACAAAAAGTTTATTTCTATTAACAATCAACAGATCAACAATTTATACGATTCACACTTATGATTAACCATCGAGAGTTTACAATCGCGTATCTCGGCTTGTGTTTGCTTCGCTATGATGCTGAACCTTTCGCACTTCGCGGTTGGAGGCAGAATGACTCTTTTGTTGGAAACCAAACGGATTCTTTCCTTAGTTGCCCTTCGATATCCCTACTACATACGCGTTTATTAGATGTACCGCGGTGGTTGCTGCGCATGCATTCTTCCGAACATTCGGCGGAAGAACCGATGTCAATGGCACATTAGGCACGTCGGCCTTACGCTTTGTAGATATAGCGCTTTGTGTCGCGAAGCCGTTGGAAAGTTCCGTGCTCGAGTGCCGCTACAGTTGTCTTTCCCTGCGATGTTGTTTAGTAGTTCGATGAGGGGGTCAATTATTTTTGCGTCTACGTATATCGGTGGTGGTTTGGGTGTACGGTTTGTCGGACTTTCCGTTGGGTCCCGTTGCTGCCTCTTCTGGCAGTGCGCTGAATGGATTGTGCAGTTTGATATCTTGTAGCCATTGTTTTTTTTCATATGTATCAATTTTCCTCGCGCTTGCGAGCGTGGTTACCTTCCGTTTTTTGCTGGAGGTTGCCACCGTCCAGCTTTCTTCCTGGTGTATTGGTATGTTTTGCTCCCCGTCGGATTGTGTTGTTTCCATAATATCATCATTTTTCTCTACATATGTAGAGTCTGTAGCTTTATTTATGAAAAATGTTTCACCGGAGTTAATTATTTTTATTGGTGGAATCTGCATGATTCCACGTTTTGTCTATTTTTGGCGTTAACTTTGTCCCTTTCTCTTCTCTCTTGCCGCACTTTCACTGGAGCACTGTTTCGCACGTCCGTTTAGGTCGCCTGCCCAGGCGGAACTGTCGTCGTAAACTTGTTTTTTATTTATTTATTAGAATATTTACAATCAATTCTCGTTGAGAATTTTCAGTAACTTAGTTTGGCGTGATACAATGACATGGATTATAATAGTTTTATATTGTTGATTCTAGTAGGACTAATGGTTTAATCTAGTGGGTATTTTCTTTTTAGTCTGCGGATCTGGTCCGTCGTGTCCAGTAGTTGGGTGACTAGTGGGTTGTGGTGGTTGTTGACTCTTGTGCTATATCTGCTTCTGAACTTGTGTATTTCATCTTTGACTGTAGGTATCTTGAGGTCTCGGTGGATTGTTTCGTTCGTAACATACCAGGGTGCATTTAATAGGGATCTTAGCGTTTTCGATTGGAAGCGTTGGAGTATTTCAATGTTGGAGTTACTTGCTGTTCCCCATAGTTGGATTCCGTAGGTCCAGACAGGTTTTATTACGGCCTTGTAGAGGGTTATTTTGTTCTGTATGTTTAGTTTGGAGCGTCGGCCCGTGAGCCAATAGAATTTTCTTAGTTTTTCCTTTAGTTGCTTTGTTTTTTCGGAGATATGTTTTTCCCAAGTTAGCCTCCTGTCCAGGGTCATGCCCAGGTATCTTACGGAGTCCTTGCTTGGGATTATTGTGTTGTTAATGGTGACCTGGGGACAGGTTTGTTTTCGGAGCGTGAAGGTTACATGGGAGGATTTTTTTTCGTTTATTTTAAAACCCCATTTTTGGAACCACTTTTCCATGGAGTCGAGACTTCGCTGGAGAGTGGATGAGGCAATTGCTGGGTCTGCGTGGGTAGCTAATAGTGCTGTGTCGTCGGCAAATGTTGCTATTGTTACCTCGTTTGATATGGGTAAGTCGGCAGTGTAGATGGAGAATAGTAGGGGTCCGAGGACACTACCTTGCGGTATGCCGGATTTTATTGGGAATGTTGCGGAAGTGGCGCCTAGACATTTAACTATGAATTGTCTGTTGGTTAGGTAGGATTTTAAGATGGAGTAGTATGGGTGGGGTAGGATTTTTTTAAGCTTGTAGAGTAGCCCTTCATGCCATACTTTATCGAATGCCTGTTGGATGTCTAGGAATACGGCTGAGCAGTATTTTTTCTTTTCAAGGGTTTGGCTGATTATGTGGGTTATGCGGTGGATTTGCTCTACTGTTGAGTGTTGTTTTCGGAAGCCGAATTGGTGATCTGGGAGAGTCTTCAATTCTTCTAGGAGTGGAAGGAGACGATTCGTGAGCATCCTCTCGAATAGTTTAGACAGGGTAGGTAAGAGACTGATTGGGCGATAGGAGCTGGTTTCATATATTGGTTTACCGGGTTTGGGGATGAGGGTGATTAGTGAGATTTTCCACGCCTTAGGAAAGTGTTCAAGGCGGAGGATGGCGTTAAAGATTGATGCGATGAGTGCAATCCCTTTTATGGGAAGTTCCTTGATTGCTTTATTTCCTATTTGGTCGTGACCTGCTGCTTTCTTGGGGTTTAGGCGACTGATTGCTTCTATGATCTCTGCAGAAGTGAAAGGTTGAATAGGAGGGGACATTTGGAAGGGAGTGTGCAGGTATTCGGTGACGTCCGCTGCGGCTATGGAGGAATGGGGTTGGAATACTTCAGTCAAATGTTTGGCAAATAGGTTGGCTTTTTCTATAGGGCTACGCGCCCATCCACCCTGCGGGCGGCGGATTGGAGGTATTATTTGTGGGGGGCGCGTGAGTTTCCTGGAGGCTTTCCATAGTGAGTAGTTTGAGTCGGCTGTGGGGGACAAGCTGGCGAGATATTTGTGAAAACGGTCATTATTGTAGTTCTTTATGGTTTTGGATAGTTTTCTAGTTGCGTTGTTTAGTTTGCGTTTGTCCTCCGGTGTTCTATGGGTCTGCCATATCCTTCTTAGTCTACGTTTTTCTGCTATTTTTTTTAGTATGTACTGGGGGTATTCGTGGTTGCTGGTGGACGTTTTTGCCGGTGTGGAGACGCGGATAGCGTTTATTATGCTCGCATTTAGGTATTTCGTGGCTGCTTCGATTTCATCATTGGTTTTTAGTGAGGTTGAGGCTGAAGTTGTGTGGGTAAAGACTTCTCTAAAGAGCTGCCAGTTGGTGTGTTCGTTATGAATGGAGCCATTAGGTGTATTCTCGATGATAGTTGAACTGACTGTTACTATCACGGGGGAATGATCAGAGGAGAGATCAGCCGAGGAATTGATTTGGACGTGTCTTGACGAGATATTTTTAGTTATGAAGAAATCAAGGAGATCGGGTATTTTGTTTGTGTCGGTGGGCCAGTGTGTGGGTTCGTACGTGGTAAGGTAGTTGAGGTTGTTGGTTAATATGCTGTTGAGGAGGTTTTTGCCTCTTACTGTAACCAGTCTGCTGCCCCATTGGGTGTGTTTAGCGTTGTAGTCTCCTCCGGCTATGAATTTGCTGCCCAGGGTGTCCAGGAAGTGGTCAAAGTCTTCTTTGGCGATGGAGTGTCTGGGAGGGCAGTATACAGCTGAGGTGGTGATTGTACCATGACAGTCTTCTATTGCTACGTTTGTTGCTTGGAGGTAGTCTTTCTGGAATGGTTGAAGTTCGTAGTGCTTGATGTTTGACTTGATTATGATTCCGGTGCCGCCGTGAGCCTTTCCGCTGGGGTGTTGGGTGTGGTAGAAGTTGTAGCCGTGTATTTTGAGGTAGTTTTTGTCGGTGAAGTGGGTTTCGGATATGAGCATCACATCGATTTGCTGTTGTTTTAAGAATAGTTCTAGTTCGGCTTTGTGCTGAGCTAGACAGTTGGCGTTCCACAGAGCTATTCGCATTGGTTTTATTTTGCTTCTGTGCTTATGAATTTGTCCATGAAGCGTGTGAGTAGTGACAGCAAGTTGTTAATTTGCTCAGTTTGCTTCTCGATAAGTTTTTCGAGTCTGGTAAAGTTGTCAGTACTTGGTGGGGTGGGAATTCTATTTTCTGTGTGTACACTGTGTGTTTTCGAGTTGTATGCGTTTCCTTGCGTTGCCTGCGCATAGGATACTGTTGGTGTGGTGAGTTTTTGGGGTTTAGGTTCTTGTATGTTTATGTCCTTGGGTCTCAGTTTTGGATACTTTATATTATGTAGCGATTTGTAGGCTGAGCATCCTTTGTAGTTCGCAGGATGCTCTCCTTGACAGTGGATACACTTGGCGGGGGTTTCCGGGGATTTAGTGCATTGGTCAGTGGGGTGATTACCTGCACATTTTACGCACCGGAAGTTGTGATTGCAGTATTTCTGCGTGTGGCCGTACCTTTGGCACCTCTTGCATTGTATTATTTCTTTCTTTACAAGAGGTGGCTCGAACTTAACTATGGAGTTCATCAGCCGATTGATATTGTAGATTTCTTTATTGTTTGTTTTTTGTTTTAGGTCTATAAAAAATAAGGATAGTGGGTTTTTTGTGATTCTATGCCTAATGTTACTGATGTTAGTTACTTCGTGGCCGTGATTTGACAGTTCGCATTTTAGTTCGTCTAGATCGACTGAGTGATGGATATTGCGTAGCACCACTCGAAATGGTCTTTCTTGTTTGAGCTGGTATGTGTGGAATTTGGCGTTTAACGTTTTTAATAGCTTGGTTAACTTTCTATAGGCGTCTGGGTGGGACGGCAGTATTTTCACTTGGTTGTTGTTAATCTTTAGCTTGTAGTCTTCTTTGCTGATGTCTTTTTCGATAGTTTTAATCATTGACTGTATGTCGATTACGTCGTTAATGAATATCGGTGGGGGAGGGGGAATTCTTTGAGTATGGAGATTATTTACCTCTTCGGTTGTGATCATGGAGTCTTCCGTGGACTCCAGAATTGAGAATCTATTGTAGGTAGTCACTTGGCTGGCTGATGGTTTGGTTTGAATCTTGTTTACATTTGTCTTGGTCGGTTCGAGCTTTCGTTTTTTCGTGTGGTGGTCATTTACCAGGATAGTTGCGTTGCCCTCTTGCCACGGGGGAGGAAACATGGCGGTGTTATAATTTTGCTCCGGGGAGCCTGTTGGAAATGATAGAGCCATCATCGAGCTTGTTAGTTCAGTGTGAAAGAACTAGTCGAGAGGCTGTTAACCCCTGGCTAGGTTAGTTGGATTTGCTTTCGTCAGCTGGGCGTCACGTGGAGTTTTGTGAACTTCACAGGGCACTGGACACACGTCTGCACGTCTCGGCACTCAGCAGCAACTGGATGGTACTTGCTATTTTGTGGACTTTGCCGGGCACGTCTGCACGCCTCGGCGCTCACGAACGAACTGTGTGTCGTAAACTTGTGACTTAGATTATAAAAAAGAAGGTTGAGCCATAGCCAGACTCTTAACTTTCTTTTATCAAACTTTATTATAAATTCAATGATTACAATAGTCTTACAGAGGTAGTATAATATACCGAATCAGAGAAAGACTGAACAAGAACTGTCTGAGCCTGCTGAAATCTCGGCTTATATGTGTTTTGGTTTGGGGATGTTGAAGGGCTTGATGTAGGTTATGATGATAAGAAGGTGGTGCCGTATGCAAAAGAGTGCGAAGGTAGGGGAAGAAGTCTTATCTCTGACGTAAATTAAGTCAATGTCACAGCAACAAGTAACGAACAAACGTTCGTTCGAAATATTATTTGAAATATCGTGAACTATTACGAGTTATTTACAAGTAAGTATAGAAATAATCTGTCAGCAAATAGAGTTGAAGGGAAATAATATACATGTCATGAGATATTCAAAAATAAAAAAACGATCTTGTTGTGTAAGCCGACATTGTGAAGATCGATAGATTTCATGCGCATGAAACGTGGACGTAAGCGGCGAATAATAATTGTAATTCGAAACTTTCACCAGCTAGCTGTGAATATTGCATTAATGTGTGTTAACGTGTACAACTAGTGTTTGTAGTATATCAAGTTATTTTCCTTCTTTTCGTTTAAGTAAAGTCTGTTTCTTTTTATTTAATCCACAATACAGCCCTACAGACCAAAATCCTTAATATATATGTCGGAGATGAAAGAACACCGGAACCCCTCCTTGGATTCGCGGGAATACCGTAACGTTGTAACTTAGATTAAACATATGCCGCTCCGATTGTTCGAGATTTATGATCGTGAGCTTGAGCTCGAGGCGACAATCAGTCGCCGAACGTAGCCGCGGTCAAAGGGATGAACGTTTTATCTAACAAAGGCACAGAGTAACTCTATACCTCTCCTTAAAAGAAATAGTCGTAGCGACACGCGGCAGTAAATATTTCAATGGTTTCTGTCCCGTGGCTCGTCACACGCAGATTCTATCTTCCGGGTAAGATGATCTCCAGATGTCAACATACTCAACGTCCGTTGGCTGGGGTGAAACACTCGTTCCCGTTAGATCACGAAAGTTAAGCACCCCAGGTTGCGGGGCGGTCTGGGATGGGTGACCGCTCCGTGATGACGTTGGCAAAATGGATTGCGGTGACCAGCACCGGTTTTTTCGGATTCCATCGAGGACTCGGAGGGACAAGGAGGCGCTACAAACCAGGAGGAAGCAGTACGGACCACCAGGAGGAAGTTCGAGTGGGGAAGTCGGCTTGGGGGACAGCCGTTCCACCTGTGGGGGACATCGGGGCGCGCCGAGGGACTTTCCGGCAGGCGAGGGGGCTGGAATCCCCTAGTACGGGAAGTGATGGCCCCCAGGAACGGAGGATCTCCCCCCCCTCCCCCCCGACGGAAACCTGCAGTGGACGAAGCTCGGACGACCAACTGGGGGCCCGGAGGCTGGAAGTAGGAGACGACGACGAGGCCAGAGGTGGGATGACCCGCCTCTGGTTACCGGACCAACATCCCGGAGGACAAACACCAGCAGAAGCGTCGGACTACAAGTGGCTGGAAAGAAATTCGCAAGAGTACCTGCCACTAAGTCCACAGGACGCTAGGAACGGTCATCGTGGGGTTTTAGTCGGTAAGAGTCCGACACTACCCGGACGCGTCTGGTGGCGCCCGGGTGTCCATGAGGATTTCCCCACGTTATAAAAAAAAAAAAAAAAAAGATGTCAACATACTTCCGCAGTATATGTTTAGCTAACGTGAGGACCCGCAATAAATCTTAAGATTTAGTCAAGCAAAGTCCTTCATATAGACAAGCAGTCTTTGTTGCAACTACGGGAAGATAGGAGAAACCTATCTTCCACGAATGATGCCCCCCATCAACAACCTCCCCTCAAGGGCGGCCAGCATCTCTTTCAAAACGCCGATATGGAGATCGACCAATCAGCAACACCGCTAATTTCCCTCACCTTTGGAACGAAAGTTTTCTTTGACGAATCCGAGGATCTCATGGATTCGTTATTGAGCCTAGGATCATTGTCATTAGCTTCTCGAGTATCTAATTATCGCGATTACTTGTCCAATTCCATCATAGTCATATTTGCACTAGTAAATATCTCCTCTATTGCATAATGATCACGTCTAGCGCCAATAGGGATTCATTTCACGCCCTTAACCCTAACTCTAATCTTAACGCCAACCCGACATATATAATTATATTTCTTTTAGAAACAATATTCGATTATCGATAATGAACCGCTTCAAATTTTTACTTATTTTTTACTAATCGAAATCGAAGATAATAAGTTTTATCAATAGTTTTATTATATAGGATAAGATTTATATTGAATTTTCATGTAAAAAAGCCAATTTCTCTACATTTTCAGACAGTAATATTTTCAATCGCGGAGAACAGTCTCTCGTTAGTAGTTGTGTGACACATATAGCCATGTATAGTCATGTAACCTGTTTTTGATAATATAGGAAATCTGTTAGAATGTTTTTCTACTTCTAGGTACATTATTTTCGAAAGATGTCTTTATTTTTTCTTCTATATGTTCCGTAAAGATATTCCTCTCTGCGACTTATATTTTATTTTCTATTGCCAAGTTTATTATCAAAAAACTCGAGCAATTTTGATTAAAATTAATTTCTACTTTTTTTTAAAACCAGTTTGTTTAAATATGAATTCTATCGCATGTCGTATTGTATCTCAATTGCTTTCCTTGTTCCTTATTCTTAGATTCAACGTATTCACAGCAGTGTAATAAAAAATTAGGTAATAGCAGTTAATTTGTAAAAAATGATTGTCAATAAATTTTGAAATGTTCAATACATTAAAAATCAAAATTATCGGACGAGGTACAAAATGGGCCTTGATGTAAGAATATGATTAATTTCATTGTAATTTGTTAATAACTCTGATAGTTGAATGCAATTTTAAATAAAAAAAAAATTACGTTGTAATTACGTGTCAGGTAATCATAATTGAAGATATCAGTTAAAAAAAAAAAAAAAAAAAAAAAAAAAAAAATGAGGTACACATGAGAACAGGACTGTGTGCGCTTCCTAGCTTCCAAGTTTCGGGAGTGTGCAGGGATCTGCAATCGTCTGGTGAAAACGCGAGGCTCGCACATAAAATTAAATAGTCTTCATAACTATTGAACATGGAATCTCATCACGTATCCATCTTGTAATAATTTTAAAGGGGTCTCATTTGGATTTATCTGCAGTTGTATCTGTACCTTATAAAAACCTTTACCTATGTTACGTCGCCTAAACATCTGCATGCCAGCCCTCGCGACTGGACAGCCAGCGGCCTGCGTAACATCACTCCGACCCTCAATAAACCTAAGGACCCAATATATTCTTTCGCTGTCACTGTATTGTATCAACAGGCGTCTTCAGTCAATCCCTTTGTCCTGAAGAATTTCTTAAGCCAAAAAATATTTTCGAAGCACATCTGGTTTTTAGAGAGGTCCTTGGGTTTATTAGGCGCGCTGAAAAAATACGGAGAAAGCGAACACGCACCCATCGGGTAGAATCGAATAGCTAGCTAATAAAACAATCAGGTTTTTCCATGAACAAGGTCACCTATCAACCACGATGGTAGGAGGCCTTCTACCCATCCCTTCAAGCATCAGCGTAGGGCATAACCAATCGACATCGCGGATCGTTACCCTCACTTTTCTTAACGAAAAGTGTGAACAACGAATCCGCGTTCGTCATGCAAAAGGGCACACCCACACTGAACTTTCTTCCATCTCAACGCAAGAGCGACCAGCTAGTCAAAATTCTAACGCCTAACGTCTAACTCTGAACAGAACGCCCATTCAAGTCGATCCGCGACATTGCCAAACATTCGCTTATTCTATTAAGTATTATATCGTGCTACGTCCACCAAGAGACGAAGTTCAATTGTAAGAGCATTGCTCTATATTGTATACATCTATATTATCTGCGTGCGATAAAGTTGTTAATTGTTTATATCTTTTCAATCGTGTAGAGTAACTGTTGGAAATATACATTATTATAATTCTGTGACTCCCAGTGTTATACCGCATCAACCACCCCGATTATCCTAACCGAAATACGGGGATCGAACTATTCGTGGTGTCGATTATTCTAATTGTAACGGGAATTTACGACTCTCGTTGACGCGTATTCTAACGACCGCGTCTCCCCGCGATAACTCGATTTTATTCAACCTATAAAACCTTTCTTTTTGGGGTGTCGATCTTAAGAAAAAGACAACAATGTTTCTGCATTTTTTTTTACAATCATGTACGCGGGAAATTATTTTCTCGTTGATCTTTTTTGTCAATTGAGAACAATGTGCGAAATAAGGTATTAGTTTCATATCTGTACAGCTTTCGATTGCCTTTACAATATGTCGGCTGTTATCAATTATAAATATTAATGGTTTGTAAAATTTCATGTGACTTCTGTGTCCGTAAACATTATAGCAATGTATTTCTATTATTTTCCGCAGTACGTGATTCTTTTAAATGACATAACTTTAATATATAGTGTCACATTTTATAGTCTTTTGTTACTCAATGTATTGTTAGTGACAAATAACTGTTTACAGCCCGCAAACTCTGTGTATCAGTGTATCAGTGTATCAGTGTATCAAACTCTGTGTAAACGCTGAAATAGTATCTACCAATTTCATGACATGGAAATCACGAAAATTTAGAACACAATATAAGTAATGAAATATATTATGTTTTTCATAGAGATAGAAATAATATATAAAAATGGATATTCTAAAAATTTTTTGTTATGAGGATATTATTAACCCTTTGAGTGCTGAATACTCGCGGCCTATGCGGTCCGTACGGACGGCGCGCGTCTAGCGCTGACGATCGCTGTGGACGGAATACTTTTTCGTTAGACTGAACTCTGTTGATTGACTATTCAAAGCGCAAATCGTAATAAGTTATAGTAATTTTTTTGCACGAGATTAAATGATTCAAGAGCGTTATTTTTTAGTTATGTTTAATTATTTATTATAAACATTGAAATTTACAGTTAACTAGAATTTGGGTAATAAACTAGAAAACTAAATTTAGTAAATATAACAAGTTAATAATTCAGTTGTGTGTGCAAAATTTCAAAACAGTTATCGATACATAATCCGACATTGCATTTTCTGCATTTCCTTATTTTTCACACAAACAACACATTTCTTTCTTGATAATTAGACGCGACTGTCCGCGAAACAGGTAGACAACTGTTATAACGAGGCATTATTGGCATTTGTTTACTGCCGTTACTAAGGAATGCATTTATATTTATCTCACACAAACGTAATAATATTACTTCTGCGTAGGTGTTCGGAAAAATTGAAAAACGCATACATGCGTCCTTAGTCCATGCCAGGCACTTACAGAAAACGCATATATATGTCCTTAGTCCACACCGATAGCTTTCGCCAGACGCCTATATGAGCCCACAGCACTCTAAGGGTTAATAAGTTTACAGATGCTAAAATTTCTTAAAATAAATTAATATTGATTTCTCATTTATATATCATATTTTCTAAATATTAAATTAATAATACAAATTAATACAAGTTCTAAAGTTTTGATTTTTTAAAACAAATATCGCTTTCATTGTTGTTTCTATACAGAGTGTTTGGCTGCAGGAGTAAAAAATTTAAGGGGTAATTCCAGCTTTACGTGGTGTTCAATCACGCGCGGAGAGATGCGATCGCGAGGATGCGCATCAACGAGAGTCGTAAATTCCCGTTACGATTGTTCAATCGACGCCGCGAAATGATCGATCCCCTATTTCGATTATGATAATAGAAGTGATTAATTGAGAGGTATACAGATTTGACCAAGTACAGTGCCTAGTTTATTACAACAACTTGTATACAAGATAACTGAGTTCCGAGCGATTGATTACAGTAAAAGTCGAACAGAGTATGTAACGTAAAAGGACAGATGATGCAGGGTCGAGAACGTAGGAGCGAGTTGCTGTCTATCGGGGTGATGTCGCGAAGGAAAACTCGGAAGGGGTGGGTCCAAGGATGTGAAAGGATCTGATTCGTTAAAGAGCAGTTTCGTTAGGAAAGTGAGGGACGTAAGCCTTGTTGTTAATTGGCTATTTGCTATGTTGGTGGGTGAGGAAGGATGCTAACTGCCCTAGAGATGACGTGGCGAGTGGGATACCTCGTACGTGACAAAACGCAACTTTCCGTTGTCAACTCGTGGAAGACAATAAACTTAATAAACCGTTTGGTGAAAGAATATCTGTTTGGTCCGAAGGCTATTAGAGCGAAAATGCCTGGGACCTATGGGGGGTACTTGGGACTGTTGAGGGTGAGCTGTAGAGAGGTGAAGACATCTGGTTGTCATCCTGTCCGAAGTTTATGTCCTGGTGTAGGTAAAGAGTCACCAGACGTAACCTGGTTCATTAATGAATCGCCGATAAGGAAATGACCAGGAGTGAGAACTAGGAGATCGTTTGGGTCGGTAGATATTGGAGTTAGCAGTCTTGAATTCAAGATGGATTCTATTTCAACTACGAGGGTGTTGAACTGCTCAAAAGTGAGTAACTCACTGCCGACGACTCGTTTAAGGTGGCGTTTGAATGATTTCACCGCCGCCTCCCATAACCCACCGAAGTGCGGGGTGTGTGGGGGGGATGAAGCGCCATTCGATTTTCTTGTCTGATAGAAATGAGTGTATCTTTGTTTTGCAATCGTCCTATTGTAGAAGATCATAAAGCTCCCGTAATTCGTTCCTTGTGCCAATGAAGTTAGTACCATTGTCGGAATGAATGGTCGAGCAAAACCCTCGCCGAGCGATGAATCTGCGGAGAACGGCGATGAAGGTTTCACTCGTGAGATCGCCGATGAGCTCAATATGTACCGCCTTGACTGCTAAACATACAAAGATGGCCACATATGCCTTGATGTGACGGCGGTTACGATCTCGTTTCTCCTTTATATAGAATGGTCCGCAATAGTCGATGCCAACATGTGAGATTTCGTCACTCGCGCTTCCGGCAAATTATCCATTATATAATCCACCGGCGGTGGATGAACGCGGCAGCAGCGGACGCAGCCCTTGATTGTACGCCAAACTTGACTTCGGCCGTCGACGGGCCAATATCGTTGTCGTATTGCGTACAATGTAGCCTGTGTTCCAGAGTGCAGGTGAACCTTATGCGCGTGCTCGATGATTCGTGCAGAATAGCAGATGACTTGGGTAGTATAATCGGATGTTTTTGAGCGAAGGTCATCGACGACTGACTGAGTCGACCCCCCATTTCCTTCCTTATCGATGAACGGGATGAGTCGCGTGAGCTTCCCTTTTAACGCTGCGTTTCGATCATTTCGGAGTGCCCGGAGTTCCTCGGAGAAATGGATGCTTTGCAAGAGTTTTATTAGTTTGTCGTGTGCTATCTTTAAGTCGGTTACGGTTAAGAGTGTAGCTCGATTCTGTTTTTGTTTCTAACGGAGACAGCGAGCAACGATCCGTATCAACCAAGATGAGTATCTTTGCAACAAGCTGTAATCAGCGGGAGCTGCGGATAGACAATAGCCCTTTTCTGTTCTAGTATCTCTATTTGTGGGGTTAGTGTCCCTGTTGGCCAACAGTCTTCCGACCGTTGGAGCCATTCTGGACCGTGCTGCCAAATGGTCGGGCATAGAAATTCCTCAGGTGTTTGACTTAGCGATATTAAATCCGCGGGATTGTCGTTGGTAGGAACATGGCGCCAGTTGCGGATGCTGGTTTTTCTTTGGATCTCGGAGATTCTATTAGCGATGACGGTTTTGAGTATGTAGGGCGACGTGTTGATCCAGTGGAGGACGATGGTGGAATCGGTCCAATAGACAGTGCGAGTTATGTTGCGCAATAAGGCCTGCTGAACTGTCGACATCAGGGACGTGAGCAGGAGGGCTCCGCTCAGCTTGAGCCCAGGAATAGTTTGGGATTTTAGGGGGGCCACCTTTGATTTCGCGGTCAGGAGCTGTGTCCATATGCGGCCGTCGGTGTTGACGGTTCGGAGATAAACACAGGCTCCGTAGACCCTTTCGCTGGCATCGCAGAAGCCATGTATTTCGATCTCGGTGGCGGATTCAATTATTGCCTTGCGTGGGAACGCGATATTGTTTAAGAGTGATGAAAAGATATAGAATGGATTCGGAAATACAAATAATTCCCTTTATTTAGCACACAACTGTTATACATATATCTTATACTCTAAAGACCTCAAAATCCTACTCGCACGCACGCTTGTTGTCAACCGACTCTTCCAGATACTTCTAACGACTGCTCTTGTCTTTTGTCTCAACCAAGGCCTGGACGTCCTCTGACGCTTACACACACGTTCACATGTACAGTGTAAATGTATCATGTTCCCAACACGCCTCCTTACATTTATACTGTACACTTAATCGTATTTACATGCTTTGACGAATTACGTAACAGAAACTTTAACACTTATTTATTTAATTTCTCTTAGTTTACATCCATCCATGACCTAAACCTTTCGAATTTCTCTCTACACAGTGCCTTCGCAAAAATATCCGCAGTATTTTCATCTGTCAGTTCGCTGTTGAGTGCCGAAGCGTACAGACGTGTCTCTAGTGCCCAGTGAAGTTCGAAAGCAACACGTGTCACCCAACCGTCGAACGTGAACATAACGTGCTCCTATCCTTCCAAGTGTTTCCTATCCGCCAGAGAGAAGAAAAGCCTACGCAGCTAACCCCTACCCGAACCTTGACTAATAGCCTCACGACTAGTTATTTATATTGAAATAGCTAGCTCGATGATGGCCCAGCTTTCACCACCAGGCTCGCCCACGCAAACTTACAACTACCCCGCACTACTCCCCCCGTGGCAGAAGTGCAGCAGATCTCCACGCGCCAACGATGCCAATAAAGCGAAAAAACGTAAAATTGAACCACCAAATACAAACTCAAACCAACAGCAAACAACACACTTCAACACCCACAATAGGTTCACAATACTTGAATCCACAAACGACGCCATGGAAATCGCAAGCCCGCCACCAAACCAACAAGCACAGAGAAGCCCTCCTCCCCCACCAATATTTGTTAATGATGTCATCGACATCCAGACAATGACCAAGTCCTTAGAGAGAGATATCTCCAAGGAGGACTATAACCTGAAGATAGCCAACAATCAAGTAAAAATCCTGCCGACAAATCCAGAAGCTTACAGGAAGCTCACCAAAACACTCAGGGCCCTGAACGCCAACTTCCACACCTACCAACTCAAAGAAGAAAGACCTTTTCGGGTGGTGCTACGAAACATCCACCACTCCGCAGACATCGACGAACTAAAAATAGAACTATCGAAACTCGGCCACGAAGTCACCAATGTCAGCAATATAAGGCACAGAGTTACAAAAGACCCGCTATCCCTATTTTTCATTGATTTAAAACAGAAACCAAACAACAAGGAAATCTACAGTATCAGTCGCCTAATGAACGCCATCGTTAAATTCGAACCACCGCAAACCAAAAAGGAGATAGTCCAATGCAAAAGGTGCCAAAGATATGGGCACACACAGAAATACTGCAACCACACCTTCCGCTGCGTCAAATGTGCAGGTACTCACCCCACCGACCAATGCAGGAAATCACCGGAAACCCCAGCGAAGTGCATCCACTGTCAAGGTGATCATCCTGCCAACTACAAAGGCTGCTCAGCCTACAAAACCCTGTACTCAAGCAAATACCCCAAACTCAGAACAAAAGAGGAAAATTACCAAACACCCAGCACGCTGAAATCCACCGTAATCCCAATCCCCCCAACCAATCAAACACCCAGCCCTATCAAACTCACCACTCCCTCAAACTCCTATGCCCAAGCGGTACAAGGCACTCAAAATACACCAAATAGCCACAGGGATCCTCCCCAAAATAGTGCCCCCACCTCATCTAACACAGACAACGTCTCTAGACTGGAAAAGCTAATAGAGAAACAATCAGAACAAATAAACAATTTGCTATCGCTATTAACACACATAATGGAAAAATTAATACGCCCAGACACAAAATAAAGCCAAGACGCATAGCTCTGTGGAACGCCAATGGTCTAGCGCAACGCAAACTTGAGCTAGAACTCTTCCTAAAACACCAGCTAATCGACATAATGCTCATATCTGAAACCCACTTCACCGACAAAAACTACCTGAACATAAACGGATACAAGTTCTACCATACCCAACACCCCAGCGGAAAGGCCCACGGCGGCACCGGAATCATAATCAAAGCAAACATCAAGCACTACGAACTTCCACCATTCCAGAAAGACTACCTCCAAGCAACAAACGTAGCAATAGAAGACTATCATGGTACAATCACCACCTCAGCTGTATACTGCCCTCCCAGACACTCCATCGCCAAAGAAGACTTCGACCACTTCCTGGACACCCTGGGCAACAGATACATAGCCGGAGGAGACTATAACGCTAAACACACCCAATGGGGTAGCAGACTGGTTACAGTAAGAGGCAAAAACCTCCTCAACAGCATAATAACCAACAACCTCAACTACCTTACCACATACGAACCCACACACTGGCCCACCGACACAAACAAAATACCCGATCTCCTTGATTTCTTCATAACCAAAAATATCTCGCCAAGACACGTCCAAATCAATTCCTCGGCCGATCTCTCCTCTGATCATTCCCCCGTGATAGTAACAGTCAGTTCAACTATTATCGAGAATACACCTAATGGCTCCATTCATAACCAACACACCAACTGGCAGCTCTTTAGAGAAGTCTTTACCCGCACAACTTCAGCCTCAACCTCACTAAAAACCAATGACGAAATCGAAGCAGCCACGGAATACCTAAATGCGAGCATAATAAACGCTATCCGCGTCTCCACACCGGCAAAAACGTCCATCAGCAATCACGAATACCCCCAGTACTTATTAAAAAAAATAGCAGAAAAACGTAGACTAAGAAGGATATGGCAGACCCACAGAACACCGGAGGACAAACGCAAACTAAACAACGCAACTAGAAAACTATCCAAAACCATAAAGAACTACAATAACGACCGTTTTCACAAATATCTCGCCAGCCTGTCCCCCACAGCCGACTCAAACTACTCACTATGGAAAGCCTCCAGGAAACTCACGCGCCCCCCACAAATAATACCTCCAATCCGCCGCCCGCAGGGTGGATGGGCGCGTAGCCCTATAGAAAAAGCCAACCTATTTGCTAAACACTTGACTGAAGTATTCCAACCCCATTCCTCCATAGCTGCAGCAGACGTCACCGAATACCTGCACACTCCCTTCCAAATGTCCCCTCCTATCCAACCCTTCACTTCTGCAGAGATCATAGAAGCAATCAGTCGCCTAAACCCCAAGAAAGCAGCAGGTCACGACCTAATAGGAAATAAAGCAATCAAGGAACTCCCCATAAAAGGGATCGCACTCATCGCATCAATCTTTAACGCCATCCTCCGCCTTGAACACTTTCCTAAGGCGTGGAAAATCTCACTAATCACTCTCATCCCCAAACCAGGTAAACCAATATATGAAGCCAGCTCCTATCGCCCAATCAGTCTCTTACCTACCCTTTCTAAACTATTCGAGAGGATGCTCACGAATCGTCTCCTTCCACTCCTAGAAGAATTGAAAACTCTCCCAGATCACCAATTCGGCTTCCGAAAACAACACTCAACAGTAGAGCAAATCCACCGCATAACCCACATGATCAGCCAGACCCTTGAAAAGAAAAAATACTGCTCAGCCGTATTCCTAGACATCCAACAAGCATTCGATAAAGTATGGCATGAAGGGCTACTCTACAAGCTTAAAAAAATCCTACCCCACCCGTACTACTCCATCTTAAAATCCTACCTTACCAACAGACAATTCATAGTTAAATGTCTAGGCGCCACTTCCGCAACATTCCAAATAGAATCCGGCATACCGCAAGGTAGTGTCCTCGGACCCCTACTATTCTCCATCTACACTGCCGACTTACCCATATCAAACGAGGTAACAATAGCAACATTTGCCGACGACACAGCACTATTAGCTACCCACGCAGACCCTGCAATTGCCTCATCCACTCTCCAGCGAAGTCTCGACTCCATGGAAAAGTGGTTCCAAAAATGGGGTTTTAAAATAAACGAAAAAAAATCCTCCCATGTAACCTTCACGCTCCGAAAACAAACCTGCCCCCAGGTCACCATTAACAACACAATAATCCCAAGCAAGGACTCCGTAAGATACCTGGGCATGACCCTGGACAGGAGGCTAACTTGGAAAAAACATATCTCGGAAAAAACAAAGCAACTAAAGGAAAAACTAAGAAAATTCTATTGGCTCACGGGCCGACGCTCCAAACTAAACATACAGAACAAAATAACCCTCTACAAGGCCGTAATAAAACCTGTCTGGACCTACGGAATCCAACTATGGGGAACAGCAAGTAACTCCAACATTGAAATACTCCAACGCTTCCAATCGAAAACGCTAAGATCCCTATTAAATGCACCCTGGTATGTTACCAACGAAACAATCCACCGAGACCTCAAGATACCTACAGTCAAAGATGAAATACACAAGTCCAGAAGCAGATATAGCACAAGAGTCAACAACCACCACAACCCACTAGTCACCCAGCTACTGGACACGACGGACCAGATCCGCAGACTAAAAAGAAAATACCCACTAGATTAAACCCCTAGTCCTACTAGAATCAACAATATAAAGCAATTATAATCCATGTCATTGTATCACGCCAAATTAAGTTACTGAAAATTCTCAACGAGAATTGATTGTAAATATTCTAATAAATAAAAAAAAAAAAAAAAAAAAAAAATTTCATCTGTACTTACTTTAAGTATGTTTATCTTGTTCTCCTTTAAGCACTCGTGAACGTAGTGGTAGTGAACTTCAATGTGTTTAGAATTTTTTGTAAAATTTCCGTGCTTTGCTATACTTATCACTCCAGAATTATCCTCATAAATTTTTACAGGGTTATCGTCTAGATTTACATTGAAGATTTTCATAATTTCCCTAATAGACATTAATTCACTCACCGCTTCCGATAGAGCTACATACTCTGCATACGTCGAGGCTTTTGTCACACACCTTTGTTTTTTAGACTTCCAACCAATTACATTTCCATGCAATCTAATTACATATCCAGAAGTCGATTTCCTATCTAAATGGTCTCCTGCCCAATCAGCGTTCACATAACAATCTATCGTTTCACATTTTTCATTCCTTTTATAATCTAATCTTAAATCTCTAGTCCGGTACAAATATTTCAATATTCGCAAAGCATATTTAAAATGTGTCTCATTACAACAATCTTGAAATCTACTCAAATAATTCACACTATAACTTATATCGGGTCTGGTATTTACACTAATATACAACAATGCGCCAATTAAATTTTTGTATCCAATATCCTCTCTATTTATGTCAGTTTTTTCAATTTTTTAAGTTGGTCTCCATAGGTGTACAGTACAATTTGCTATTTTGTAATTTATATTTATTTGCTAGTGATTCAATGTATTTCTTTTGGCTTAATTTCATTTCATTTTTGAAATAATCATACTCTATATTTATTCCAAGATATTCTTTGACTTCACCTAAATCTTTCATTTCAAATCTATTAGTTAATAACTTCTTTACACTTTGTATCTTCCTTTTGTTTTTACTACAAATTAGCAAATCGTCTACATATATTAGCAGATAAACAACATTTTCTCCCTCTCCACGTGTATATAGGCACAACTCTATGTTATTCTTCTTAAAACCTAATCTCGTCACATACTTATCAAAATACTCATACCATTGGACTTTCCTTTAACCCATAAAGCGCTTTCAATAGTTTACAAACTCTATTCGTTCCGTCCGCATATCCCTTTGGTTGATTTACATACACCTTGGAGGTTACTTCACCATTTAAAAAAGCAGTTTCTACATCCATTTGCTCAATAATTAATCCATTTTGACAACAATATGATAGCAATATCTTTAAAGTCTGATTACTCGCTACTGGGGAATATATGTCATTGGCTACGTTTCTTTGTTGGAATCCTCTTACCACTAATCTAGCCTTATACCTGTCATCTGATTTTCTCGTGTAAACCCATTTTACATCTAATACTTCTTTGCCTTTTACCCTTTCTACCAATTTCCAAGTTTTATTCTTATAAAGATATTCTATTTCCTTATCCATGGCTTGTTTCCAATCTTCACTATCTTCGCAACAAATCGCCTCCTCAAATGTACAAAGGATATCTACTCTACAATAATTTGCACGGATTTCAATAATGTTTTCTTTTTCTGGATACCTTACCGGAGTTCTCTTATTACGTGTAGATCTTCTAGGGATGTTTAAGTTTTCAGGACTGTTATCATTTTCATCTTCCCTACTTTCTAACTTTTCCTTATTCATGTTTACCAATAAATCATTATCCTCAATGTCATCGTTATCTTTATCGAATGAATTCTCCACAAAACCGATACATTTTGTGTCTGTTTCTATGACCTCTACATGTCTCGCTATTGTTATTTTCCCACCTAATAAGACTCTGTAACCTATTTCACTATATCCTAACAAAATTCCCATATCTGCCTTCTTATCCCATTTAGAAACTCTTTTTTGTTCTGGTCTTCTTACAAAAACTTTACTTCCATATAGATGTAGATTTTCAACACTTGGTTTTCTCCCGAAGAATATTTCAAAAGGTGTCTTTCTTTCTATAGTATTTGCCAGTATTCGATTTTTCAAGTATGCCGCTGTACAAACTATTTCCGGCCAGTACCTTTTATGTACTTTCGCTTCCGCTAACAAGCAACTCGCCATATCCATTACTGTTCTATTATACCTTTCCCCTGTCCCGTTTAATTCTAGTTGGGCAATTATTTATTCTGATACCTTTATCCCTAGCAAATTTATAAATTCGATTATTCAAGTACTCTTTTCCATTATCACATCTCAATATTTTTAACCTCTTGCCCGTTAAATTCTCGGCCTCATTTACAAACTGTACGAAACAATCAAAGACCTCATCTTTTGATTTTATACAACTAGTGGTTCTTTGGTAACGGGTGCTTTCCGCAGATAAAAATCCATACAGTACCCGGGTCCCCTGGACCAATCGGGGTTGGGTAAACGCCCAACCATCGCACAAGGCACCCAGTGCCTTGCTTCCTGGATTAGCTAAGCCAGCAGGGGCTGTCGCTCGTCTCAGGTCGAACGGGGCCCTTTCTAAGCCCTTCCGTCTCCCGGGACGGTTCCGGAGCAGGTGGGACGCTGCTCACCCGCCGAAGGCTATTCGGTGTCACCTTAATTCAGTCACCTTAATTCGGCCCTCTTGCCAGCATCTTGGCCATCAACCATTGCCACCACGAGTCCATACCCATTATTTGGCCGAGCAGAGGGGTCGCTACTCCCTCCGGGCTGTAACTCGACCCGCCCGTGGTACCAACCTTAGTTGTTGGTGGGGCTATCGTGTGGATGTACGGCCACGTCACTACCGGCCCGGCGAGCTGCTAACCGAGCTCGGCAGTTCCAGATGGGACTCACGTAAGCGGGGTCCACAGGGTACTTGCGTACCCTGAACTTACCCCGACGGTCCCATCCTTGGCATCAGGATCGTGGGTGCGCTACTACCCAAGGCCCCGTTGCGAGAGTGTAACCGTACTTAGACGCCTTACACCTCCGGCGACCTTCCCTGCGGTGTACATAGGGACTCACGTAAGCGGGACGCTTGTCCCGACGGTCCCCCTGGCTACGGGAACGTGGGTTTGCCAACCCCCATAGGCTCGCAAAAGCGAGCCCTCCCTGCGGGATTTGATTTTATACAATAAATTCTGGCTATTTTGCTATAATCATCGATAAATGAGATGAAATATTTCTCTTCATTGAATCCGGTAGTCTTAAAGGGACCGCACACGTCCGTATGAATAATTTCCATTATCTCCCTAGCCTTGATTCGATTATTTTTGAATGGTAAATTGTGCATTTTACTATCCATGCACACCCTACATTTCAAAAATTCCTTTTCAAATTCATTCGGTATACCAGTAACTAGCTGCTCTTTACCCAAAATATTTAAATATTTAAAATTTACGTGTCCTAACATCCTATGCCATCTTTCCTTTTTACTCATACCACGACGTTCGGCGCTATTTGCTAAGTGCTCCTTCTCTTTCAATATACTTTTCATTCTATATGTTCCATTTAATTTAACCGCTACCGCCGTAAGCTTATTGTCCTCATCTATTACTTTTGCAATATTTCCTTTTGAAATAACCGTGTTCTTATTATCTGTTAACTTGCCTAAACTAATCAAGTTTGCGGACATTTCTTTCGCATAAAAGACATTATTCATATTTATTTCATTTTGCTTTCCAAACGCTTCAAAATAACTTTTAACATTCCCTACTTTTGTTGCCTTTATCGATCTATCATCGCCTAAATATATATTTACCGGTTCTCTAAATAGATTTATCGAAATAATTTACGTTGTTAATTATGTGATCTGTACAACCGCTATCTAATAACCACATTACTTCATTATTACTTATCTCGTTCACCTCGCCGCTGTGTGCTGCGTGCGCCGTTGCTATCCATGTGCCTGATCTTGAGTTACCATGCTCGTGTCACGTAAAATAAAAAAGAGGTAGCTTGAACGAAAAGAAAAAAAAGTAAGGTAACAAAAAACAAGAGATTTTATTTCTTGTACTCTGAGTTTACACTGACTGCGATTTGGTTCTGAGCTGCAGCCGTGACTTTCCAAGACTGAAGCTCTTACAATTTGACTTTCGCTGGGATCTGTTTCTTCTTTGTTTGTCATCTGTTTGTTTGTCTGTAGGCGTACGTGACCGTTGCCACGCTTCTAGAACATTCGGTGGAAGGACCGTTGGGATATAGATGGCTCGTTAGGCACTTCGGCGATATACATTGTCGCCAAGGCCGCCACATCTTTATCTCCATCATCGGTCCATAGGATTTGAAGTATGCCGGTCGTGACACTCGCTCGTGCCGGTTGTTGATTGACGATGGAAATTTCCACGTCCCCTGCTCGTATTTCCTTTGTTTCCTCTTCCTCTGCTGCGACCACGTGTTGACCCACGCCAAAAACTGTTATTGCTTCCCGCTTGGACGCCATTTTGGCACTCTCTCGCAAAATGTCCTATTCTTCCACATCTGAAGCATCCTTCCTTTTTTGCAGAAAAGGCGTTGGTTTGCATTTCTCCTCGATTGGACTTATTTTTCTTCTCCACTATTTCAATTTTATTTTTTACATACGCTACCGTTTGATTTTCTTCTTTCAATACATCTATTATATCCGCTATGTAGCTGTATTCTTCGGGTAACGTATTCAGCATGTAATTTAGTTTTTCCCTCCCACTCACTTGTGCGCCCGCACATTTTAATTCGTTTATTAATTTTTCGAAATCGTTAAAGAACGATGCTGAATCACTGTAGTTATCAAGTCTTATCTTTTCCAATCTCCTTCTGCATACGATCTGTAGTGCCGTCGACTCTTTCAAGTACATTTCATCGAACTTTTTCTCTATTCCATACGCCGTTTTTTCTTCTCTAATATATTCCAATTGTCTATTTGTGATGGCACTGTAAATTATATTTATTGCCTTCAGATCCTTTTTGTCCCAGTCTTCACTGTCTGTTTTTGTCTTCCTGGTTGTGACAATCTCGCATTCTTTATACCTGAGAAACATCGTTATTCTTTGCTTTCACATACCACAATCCTCACCATCGAAAATAAAAAATGATTCCTTATCTCTTACTCAAGCGTTCCTACGTGCTCGAAGTATATTTTTCCTCTTTGTAACCTTTGAACGTTTCTTCCCTTACTGAAAACTCACTCGAACTAACTCGCAATATTGAAAACCACGCACTAAAATAACTTGCAAAACTATGAACCTCTGCTACTCTGCTACCATGTAAAGATATAGAAGGGATTCGGAAATACAAATAATTCCCTTTATTTAGCACACAACAGTTATACATGTCGGATTAGGGTCAGGATTATGGAGAGGGGCGTTTGATGAATTCTCATTACAATTAGCCATTGCCATGATACAATAAAGAGTTTACTAGCACAGGCTTATCAACAAGATTAGGCACTCGTAGCACTAGTGATAATGACCTTAGGTTCGAAACGAATCCGCGGTCACGGGATGATAAACGTATGTTCTCGCACAGTTCAAGTCTAACTCTTTGTTAACTAGATGTGAGGTATTCACTGGTTGTAAGGTGGTACTGTCATTCGTCGATGAGATCGTACGGAAGAATGAATCTCCGTCTCGATGATGCCGTCGAGGAAAACTATAATGGGTGTGTCTAAGGACATGAGATCCCCGGATTCGTCAACGAAAGCTTTCGTTCCAAAGGTGAGGGAAATTAGCGCTGTTGTTAATTGGTCGATCTCCATATCGGCGTTTTGAAAGAGATGCTGGCCGCCCTTGAGGGGAGGTTGTTGACGGGGGGCATCGTTCGTGGAAGATAGGTTTCTCCTATCTTCCTGTAGTTGCAACAAAGTCTATTTGAAGGACTTCGCTTGACTAAATCTTAAGATCTATAGCGGGTCCTCACGTTAGCTAAACATACACTACAAAGGCATGCCGACACCCGGCGATCATCTTACCCGGAGGACAAAATCTGCGTGTGGCGGGCCGCGGGATAGAAACTATTGAAGTATTTACTGCCACGTGTCGCTACGACTATTTCTTTTAAGGAGAGTTATAGAGTTACTCTGTGCCTTTGTTAGATAAAACGTTCATCCCTTTGACCGCGGCTACGTTCGGCGATTGATTGTCGCCTCGAGCCCAAGCTCATGATCATAAATCTTGAATAATCGGAGCGGCATTTGTTTAATCTAAGTTACAACGTTACGGTATTCCCGCGAATCCAAGGAGGGGTTCCGGTGTTCTTTCATCTCCGACATACATATATCTTATACTCTAAAGACCTCGAAATCCTACTCGCACGCACGCTTGTTGTCAACCGACTCTTCCAGATATTTCTAACGACTGACTATTGTCTTTTGTCCCAACTAAGGCCTGGACGCCCTCTGACGCTTACACACACATTCACATGTACAGTGTAAATGTATCATGTTCCTAACAAGAATATTAATAATCAAACTCCGGATAGAAACAATGTCGCCGCTACGTGGAACCGTCTAACAAAGGCGATTGGAATTTTATCGATACCCTCTCGACTAATATAATATAAACGAACGTGATCGTAAGCAGAAGAGAGTTTCATCACTCTCATTCACGTGCGATCTCATCAGCGAGTTACACACCGTCTTTACGATCAGTGAATACCGAGCGTCCTAGTGAACATTCTTGTACCTTTTATTGTTTCAAAATATACTCTACGTTTTAGCAAAGAGTTAGTTGAGTTCTACTTGTACTATGGACAAGTAAGTTGAGTTACACTTGAATTATGGACCAGTAAGATCAGTTCAACTTAGACTTTGGAAGAAAAACGCATTTGCTATCCCCTTAACCGTGGATTCGTTATTGAACCTAAGATCATTGTCATTAGTATCTCGAGTATCTAATCGCCACGGTTACTTGTCAAATTCTGCAATAATCATATTTGTACCAGTAAATATCATCTATATTGTATAACAACAATGGCTACTCCAAATGAGAATTCGTTACACGTCCCAAACCCCAATGAGAACTCGATATATATATGTCGGGTTAGCGTTAAATTCATGGGCGTGTAACGAATCTTCATTTGGACTAGCCATCGTTGTTGTACAATAGAGATTATATTTACTGATATAAATATTGATTTTTACAAAGTTTGACAAATAACCGTGGTGATTAAACATTCGAGATGTTAGTGATAATGTTCTTAGGTTCAATAACGAATCCACGGTCAACGGGGTAACTCTTTGTTAAACGTAGAATATATTTTGAAGCACAAAGTAACGTTTGCTGTGACGCTCGGTATAATACTGCACGTAAAGACGATGTACAAACTCTCCAAGGTAATAGCAAGAATAAAAGACCGATGGGAGTTTTCCTCTCCTTACGATCGCGTTTGATCGTTGCATATTGCCCGGGGATATCAACAAAATTCCAGCCGCCGTTGCTAGGCAGACCCGCGTAGAGCTGACATTGCTCCTGCCCGGGGTTTGATTGTTAATACAACGTGTGTCCCACAATACTGGCACTTCTCTGTTAGGTAAAAACGTTCATCCCGTGACTGTGGCTACGTTCGGCGACCAGTTGTGTCACCTCTAGCCCAGTTCCGCCTGGGCAGGCGACCTAAACGGACGTGCGAAACAGTGCTCCAGTGAAAGTGCGGCAAGAGAGAAGAGATAGGGACAAAGTTAAAGCCAAAAATAGACAAAAAGTGGAATCATGCAGATTCCACCAATAAAAATAATTAACTCCGGTGAAACATTTTTCATAAATAAAGCTACAGACTCTACATATGTAGAGAAAAATGATGACATTATGGAAACAACACAATCCGACGAAGAGCAAAACATACCAATACACCAGGAAGAAAGCTGGACGGTGGCAACCTCCAGCAAAAAACGGAAGGTAACCCCGCTCGCAAGCGCGAGGAAAATTGATACATATGAAAAAAAACAATGGCTACAAGATATCAAACTGCACAATCCATTCAGCGCACTCCCAGAAGAGGCAGCAACGGACCCAACGGAAAGTCCGACAAACCGTACACCCAAACCACCACCAATATACGTAGACGCAAAAATAATTGACCCCCTCATCGAACTGCTAAACAACATCGCAGGAAAAGACAACTACATCATCAAACAGATAAAAATAGACCAGGTTAAAGTACAAACCAACACCCCAGAAACATTCAGAAAAATTACAAGATCACTAAAGGAAAAAAATGCAGCATATCACACTTTTCAGCTCAAAACAGACAAAAGCTACAAAGCAGTAATCAGGGGACTACACCCAAAAACAAATACTGGAAAAATAAGTGAAGAACTGGCAAAAATTGGACACCAAGTAAGGTCAATAAATAACATAAACAAATACGATACCAAACAACCACTACCGCTATTCCTAGTTGAACTAGAACCTAAAAACAACAATAAGGAAATATACGATATAGAAAAATTACTAAACACAATAGTAAAAGTGGAGCCACCCAGGCATAAAAAAGAAATCCCACAATGCATAAGATGCCAACAATACGGACACACCAAAAATTATTGTAATAGAACCCCGGCATGCGTTAAATGCGCAAAAAATCATCTCACGACACACTGCCCATCCACGGGAAAAATTGAGGAGGTTAAATGCTACAACTGTAACGGAAACCACCCAGCCAGCTATAAAGAATGTGAAGTAAGAAAACAATTACAACGTAAACTGTTCCCGCCCCTACGAAGCAGAACAATCACTAACACACAAGCCCAACAGGACAGCACAAATCCTGAAATAATTCCAAGTACAGAGCAAGCAACAAACACCAAACCTATCAGCACCAACACCATTGGTGGTCTAAGCTATGCTCAAATAACCAGCCAATCAACACATACACACAACCAATACCACAGCAATAGTAACAATGACACTGCAGAAATCAAAGAACTACTCAAACAATCCATAAAGAACACCGAAATGCTAACCAGAATGATAAGCGAACAAAATGCAGTATTAAAACAGCAAACTCAACAAATCACAGTCATGCTACAACTAATTACAAACGTGCTAAGCAAAAAATAAAAACGGACACTCTAAAAATAGCAGCCTGGAACTCAAATGGCCTGCAACAACGAGCCCTCGAAATTAAAACATTCATATACAATAACAATATAGACATACTACTTGTCTCAGAAACACACTTCACTACAAAAAGCTATTTGAAAATACCATACTACACCATATATGATACCAAACACCCCTCAGGAAAAGCTCACGGAGGGACAGCAGTGATAGTCAGAAACGATATCAAACATTATCTACACAGCCAAGTTAACAAAGAATATTTACAAGCAACCACTGTCACAGTTCAAACTAGCAGCAACTACTTCCAGTTGTCAGCAGTATATGTGCCTCCGCGACACAAAATAACAACACAAATGTGGGAAGAATACTTCCAGGACCTAGGGGACAAGTACATCGCAGCGGGAGACTACAACTCAAAGCACACGCTTTGGGGGTCAAGAAACATTACACCTCGAGGTAGAACACTGGAAAAATACATAAGAAATAATAACCTCAATATATTATCCACAGGAACACCGACACATTGGCCGACTGACCTGAACAAAAAACCAGATCTTCTGGACTTTGCAGTTACAAGGGGACTAAACACAAATAAACTAAAAATAACACCCAACCTCGAGCTCAGCTCCGATCATACACCCATAATAATTGAATACAGAAACAAACCAATTCACTATAGCAAACCAGAAACACTATGCAACAAAACCACCAAATGGCAAACTTTCAAAGAAATAATAGAAAGCAAAATAAACTGTAACATCCCGTTAAAAACTCCTGAACACATAGAACAGGCAGTAGCAACATTGACAGCAACTATTCAGGAAGCAGCAAGGACAGCCACTACTCCCGAACCAACCAGCAGACAAACAATAACAATCCCGCAAGAAATACTCGACAAAATCAAAGAAAAAAGAAAAGCAAAAGCAAAATGGCAAAAATACAGAACCCGAGAAAACAAAAAACACTTAAACAAACTTGCAAAGGAAATAAAAAACAAAATAAAGGAGCACAACGATAACGAATTCGCAAAGTTCATAGGGACACTCTCCACACACGAGAACACCAACTACTCACTATGGAAAGCCACGAAAAAAATAAGGAAGCCAATAATACCCGTCCCGGCAATCAGAAAAGCAGATAACACATGGGCAAGAAGCAACGAAGAACAAGCTGAAGAATTCTCCAACCACCTCTGCAACACATTCACACCACACATTATCAACAACAGCAACCTCAAAAGTCATACGGAGGAGGATCCACAAACCACTACTACCACAGCCGACAAGGAATACACCATACCTAAAACATCGGCACAAGAAATTAGAAACATAATTGATAAAACAAAAAACAACAAAGCGCCAGGAATCGACCTAATCAATGGTAAAATCTTGAAAAACCTTCCACCAAAAGCAATAAGACTAATTACAATAATATTCAGTGCAATTCTAAGAATTCAATACTTCCCCAAACCATGGAAATTAGCACAAATCAAAATGTTACATAAACCAGGCAAAGACCCGCACCAAACTGCATCCTACAGACCAATATCACTGCTCCCAGTATTTTCCAAAATACTGGAAAAGATAATATACGACCGCATAAAACCAATAATAGAGACAAAAAAACTAATACCGGATCACCAATTTGGTTTCAGAAACAAACACTCCACGATAGAGCAAATGCACAGGCTTATAAACGAAATAATAGTAGCACTAGAAAACAAGGAATACTGCACAGCCCTCTTTATAGACATAGAGAAAGCATTCGATAAAATTAACCATGAAAGTCTACTACAAACAATTAGGAAACAATTCCCGGAGCAAATACACCACTTAATAAAATCCTACCTAAGCAGCAGAACCTTCGTAATAAAAATCAAGGACACACATTCTCAAGTTAAAGACATCAAGGCCGGGGTACCACAAGGAAGCGTCCTAGGCCCAATACTATACACATTATACACGGCGAACATACCAACAACTACCAACAGCACAGTATTGACATTCGCGGACGACACAGCTATACTAGCCAGGCATACTAACCCAGAAACGGCAGTCAAAATACTACAAGAACATATCGTAAAAATAGAAAATTGGCTACAAGAAAAACAATTAAAAGCAAACCCCAATAAATGCAACCATATTACATTCACGCTACGGAAAAAGATACCACCAAACATCCTATTGAACGGTACGCATATAACGCAAACAAAGCATGTCAAATACCTAGGACTCCACTTAGATCAAAAACTTACCTGGAAACTACACATCAAATCAATAGTAGAAAAAATACAGAAAACAAGGAGACAAATGTATTGGCTAACAAGCCGAAAATCCAAACTAAGCACAGAAAATAAAGTAAAAATATATAAAACGATCATAAAACCAATCTGGACGTACGGAATACCACTATGGGGGACGGCAGCAATGAGCCATATAAACAAAATAGAGGTAATACAGGCTAAAATCCTCAGAACAATAGTAAACGGACCTTGGTACGTCAGAAACGAAGATATACGAAGGGACCTGGGAATGCCAACGGTCAAGGAAGAAATCAGCAGATACTCCGAGAAATACAAATCAAGAATAGCAACACACATAAACCGGCTAGCTGCGGAAACATACAAAATCACAAATATGGACAGAAGACTAAAAAGGAAGCACCCAGCAGACCTTATAAAGGACATAACCTAACAAACACGAGGATGGTACCCCGCTGGGGGTAGCCACCAACATGCTAATGTAACCGCTAAAAAATTCCACCAAATGTCCAAATTGGACAAATAGTGAATTTAAATAAATAAATAAAAAAAAAAAAAAAAAAAAAAAAAAAAAGAACCTCTAGCCCAAGCCCACCGTCACAAATCTCGGGCAAACATAATAGGATTGAATCATAACAACTATTTCTAAGTCTTATCATTTAAGTACGGCTATAATAAATAGTCTAGACTAAAGTATTGGGGATCTTCCCAAAAATTCCAAAAGAAAGGTCCCAATGTCCTCTCATCTCTGACATATATAATATAAAACATTTATTCTCATCCGATCACGAAAGTTAAGCGGTGCTTGAGAACTCCGTGTGGTATTGGCTCCTTTTTTATTTTTTCAATTTCTTTTACTTTTTTTAATAATCTATGGTTATATACATCGAATCAGAAATATATCTTTAGTACTACACAATAATTATCATACATTATATCATTTTCTCGTACATCACGCTTCTTGATACACAGAAAATTTATGACAATACACTTCATGAAATTTTACTTGATTTGTTTAAATTTTTATTACAAAATCAGATAAAAACATTGTAAAAAGTTACCTTTACTATCTTTTTGCAATTATGAACAATTACAATTTCTCAAAATTTTTTACACGTTATCCAGTAAACTAATCCTTCTAACTTCTCAAAAATAAAAAAAACTCAAGCCGTTTGGTTCTATTTTAAAGAAGTTAGTCTCTTTTAAAGGATACTCGAATACTTTCGTGAGCCGCTATATCTCTTTCATCATTAGTACATCTAATTTTGTAAGATTTTCCATTCTATTTGTTATGCACGAGTTTTAGAAATAAGTTTGCAAATGAGATTCAATATTTTTAATATCTTGTCCAATTTTCTGACTCATTAATAAGTTTCTTAATAGGGTTTAGTTTAGAGAAGTCTTAAAGTTTATGAAGAAAAAAATTTCATTTGATAATATTATTAAAGATCTTGGAATGGTGAATGATCTGGTGCATAGATTGATTCACAAAAGTATTCGAATATGCTTAGAAACTTTTTACGCCACAAAAATATTCAGACACTTCTAGAAACTTTTTATGTACTTTTTATTAACGTGATTCTACACCTTTAAAGGTCTTTACACCTCCTACACTATAATATACCTTTGTCGTAGATGCAGTATGGTTGTAGTCTGTTGGTGAATGACAGAAATTAACGTATTTAAGAAAAACAATTAACACATAATGAATCTATAGGAAAATGTCCATAAACATGTGCTTATAAGAAAACAAATAGTAGTAATATAAGAGAAAAGAGAATATAATAAAAAAGAAAAAGTAAATAAAAAGGATAAGAAGGAAGAAAAAATAAATAAATGAATATTGCTGCTGAAAAAAACGAAGAAAAGCCGAATTAAAGCAAACCAAATCTCAAAATAAGAAAGACAGAAAGAATAGTGACCATTAAGGAACAATAGGGTGTACTCGTCATAGAAGTTGCCATGGATGGCATAAATAAACCTCAAACACTCCTCTTAGAAGAGAGTATAGCAGTGTAGTGGCACATGAGTCAAAGGACATTTCGAATCATGTTGTGGTTTTGTCTCGGAGTGTCAAGACCGTTAGATTATGAGTAATGTAAAAACAAATAAACTCCGGGCAAAACAATGTCACCGCTACGCGCAACCGTCGAACAACGACGAATTTAAATTTTCTGGCTCTCTCCAACCAATATAAATATACGGACGCGAGCGATAGAGTATAAGTCGATTAGCTACGAATTACCGAACGGTCTCTATCGAGATTAACGAGTATCTCCGCGACGAACGATAAAACGAGATTTATATTGTATCAAGGTCTCTGTACACGTATATTTATTTATTTTAATTATACCTGACGAACGGCTACGATTTTATTTGACGTTCCTTATTAGTCGATACTTAACACGACCAATCCTCCACAGCAGAAAGCTGGAGGAAATTTTAAAGAGATCTTGACTTATTCATGGTACTAGTTCATAATATGGGACTCTGTGGGACATCCGCGTAAACGTTCTTCTTCACCGTCCCTCCGCTGTTGCGAACTACAATCTTCCTGTCTTCTAGGTACCTGCCTAGGAGACATAAAAGTTTTCGGGGTATCCCTTTCGCCTCAGCCTTCAGCAGAATCTTATTCTCAAAAGCTGAGAGAATTGAACGTGTTCTTAATGTCTACCGCTTCGAGCACACATATCCGTTTTCTCCTCCTGGAGCTGTCCGCCAATTCAACTACCCGGCGTAGCGCGTCCACCGTACTCTTCCTCCTGCGAAATCCAAACTGATTTATATGGAAGGGGTCGAGCCTGTCCTCGATCAAATTCTTGAAAGTGTGTTCCTAGACTTTACTGAGCGCTGGCGGGGTCCCTACCCAGTTTCGGGATAAGTACCACCCTCGCCGCCTTCCATATCGCACCTTCCACTGATGTTTACCGCTTTCGACACTCTCGACATCCTGTACGTCCTCATCTCAATTAGCTCCTTCACCACGGTTCCTGGTATGCCATCCATGCTAATGTAACCCCAAACTCTTTTGCCCTGACGTCACCTTAGGCGACCACTTCTAAACATTCTCCAGACAGCCGATACTTGAACATTACACATGGCGATCTTGGCGACAATGTATATTGCCGGAGTATCTGAGGGTTCATCTATGTCCTAACGGTCCTTCCACCGAATGTTCTAGAAGCGTAGCAACAGTCACGTACGCCTACAGGGTAGTGGGGATGATGAAGGATGAAAAACAAAAGAAGAAACAGATGTCACCGAAAGTAAGAAGATATTGTAAGAGCCTCAGTCTCGAACGGCCACGGCTAGAGTTCAGAAGTGTATAAACGAGGAAAAAATAAAGTTTTTTTTCTTTCCTCTAAATTTCTTCCTTATTTTACGTGACACTAACTGCTCTATTAGGATTTATCCCAGCTCCGGCATTCAGTAACATTTCTTTAGTTATTAAGCAGTTGCCCTCGCCTTCACTAATATTGATACTCCCGTCAATTCTGCAAATAAAATCCCTCGATCTCGTTAAGAAGAGTTCGTGAACAATGGCTCGCACTTTGTCCACGTGAAGGCCATCCATTCGGACTTTGCGGGCTAACTTGGTCATGAAATGGATCTAAACCTAAGCTTTTCTTGAGTAGGTTCTTAAACGTGTGCTCCCAGACTTTACTAAGCTCTGGAAGTACGCTGATAGGTCGGAAAGACGATGTTAGTGTAGGGTCTCTTCCTGATTTTGGTATCAGTGCCACCCTCGCCATCTTCCAACTCGCCGGTATCTTCCCCGTTTTGTCCACTAGGGCCTTGATCGCTGTTTCTAGTATACCGTCCACTCCAACCGCCTTGTGTGGATTTATCTTGTTACAAGCGTCCAGCAGATCCTCCTCCGAGATTCTATAGTCGCTTTCGCCTTCCTCTCCGTTGTTCTCACTTTATTACTCTGACTCTACTCTCCGTTGGCCTAGTCAGGAATATACGATACTATGGATCGGACCCTATCCATATCCATGGAGGCCGTCCGTCCAGAGACTATCTCATTCTTCATAAGTATGTTCATAAGTATGGTCTGGTTCCTCTGCGGTCATTTCTAAGGCCTCCCCATGCTGTAGCCTTTGAATTAAAATCATCGGCGATCATCATTGCGAAGTGACTCCTCTTGGTCATTCGGATCATGCACTCCAATTCATGTATATAGCTATAAAATTCTTCCATATTTACATTGGGGGAACAACACCCCCAATGCGAAACACTTTGTCCACACTAATTCCAACATTTCCGTTCTTCACGATCAAGGTAGTTTCATTCGGTTATTTCCCTTTAAAAAGTGTCACCTACGACGCATCACCCTTGTCATTGTTGTACCAGTATGTCTATTGTTGATAGGGCTCCGAGATGAAAATCACATCCACTCTAGCTTCGCAGGCGTAATGGTACATCAGCTCCTGTGCAGGTCTGCACCTATTTAAGTTAATCATTAAAATTTTTATCCTATTAACCTTCTATCGAATCTAATTCTGCCCCTTACTGCCGGGCATGCCAAGGATCCGGTTATGTGCCTGAGATTACCTGTGTTTTCTTTCGCGCAAATCGCGTACTTCGGTTCCTTCGTACACTCATTAATTGTGTGATCTTTGTTCCCACACTTTCTACAGAATTCTCTTTCCGGACTCACTTGGTATACCTGGCAGCATTATGGCCTAACATATGGCATTTAAAATATTGTTGAGGTGGCCGTGAGTGAGTTATAGTTGTTGGGCCTGGTCCGCTGTAATTGTCACTGGGGGCTGTAGATGTCGCTGCCCGGGGTACTGCTGATTTTCCTCCGTTTTTGGTGCGTGGGAGTAAAATCGGACTCCGGTCGCCGGGATTCGAACCCTGGTTCTGAACGTTCGCAACCTAAGACGTTAACCACTGCGCTGCCGTCGCCCGACACTAGTTAGTGTCGAGTGATGGTATTTGGTTTGTCGAGTGCCGCCACAATATCTTATAATATTTGGCAATATTCTTGCCGTCGCAATTGTCAATCCCGTTCTAATTCTTATGATCTGTCTACCATCTGTCGCTGGCACCAATACCAACATCTGCTGCGTTCCCCATGGTGTCATTCTCAAGGACTTTACCGTAATCCATCTCTCATCCTTAATATCCAACTCTGTGGATATGTCTTCAACAAGCTCTTCCTTCTTCGCGATGGGATCGATGTTTTTAATCTCTAATGTCTCTTTGCTCGCGGGTGGCACTATCTCCATTTCCTGTCGCATCACTTTCTTAAGGTTATCAGCGACCTCGTCAGCTGTAACCTTGTTGTTTAGTTTGATTAATATATATGACCGGCTCTTGTTCTCGGGACTCCTATAGTTTCTTTAAGAGCACTCTTAGCACCAACGACCTCCTTATAGGAGTCGATCCAGCTGGTATTCTGTCCGACCTTTACCAGGATCGCCTCACTTCTCCTTACAGTTCTCTCCCTTTTTTCTTCCACCTTTAGATTATCCATCCATATTAAGAGTCAATATCTCCAGGCTCTTCATCAATCCCTTAAGATCCCGCAAACCGGACGTTGGACTTCTACCTTCGTCCGCGGAAGACCGCTCATCCATCGCTGCATCGTTGTTGATTCTGCCACCAACTCCTCTCTTCTTCATTAATGTTTTCTCCTTCTCCTTCGTTTTCCTGAATCTTCTATTCTTACTGGTATTCGGAATCAGATAGCTACTCTGGTCCGTCAACTTTTCTTGGGGGGCAACCTCCAATTTCGCTATCCACCTCTCTTCTTACCGGACTTCTCTCCAATCTTCGTCCAGGCTTGAACGGACCCGCTACTTTAGTGCCACCTTTCTCGATATTTTGGAGCCTTTTTCACGTTTACCATCAACGTTGCTCTCTCTCTCTCTCTCTCTCTCTCTCTCTCTCTCTCTCTCTCCATGCTTCTGGTCCCCAGTCGCTTATACAGCGCGAGAGGTGGCCCTGGCACCGATTATCCTCTCGTCGTTCCTCACATAGTCGTTTGATGACCGTTGAGGCGAGCCTGGGGAGGTACCACCTGCAACACTTATGGAGCCTGGAGAGCCTAACACCCCCCGAACCGTAATTTTCTTCTTTCTCGTTAATCTATCCATGTTCTTTATCAAAAATAGTAGTTCGGGGATATAACCAAATTCGTCATAAATTCGTTTTTCCCTTCCCGTGCCCATTTCCGTTGAAAAGGCGTCATAATCGTTATACCAGTGCCATGCGCATACTTTGAGAATGTGTCGACGGGGCATTATTTGAATGTTTAATTTCAACATATTGACGCCGGCGCCGATATTCATGGTTTTTTTTGTGAGGCGACGCTCGAATGCACGGCCTGCTTCGTGAGGTGGCGCTGGGTCACATTAGACTGTTCGATACGACCGCAATTTTTCAACTTTAACCTCAATTTATACAAAATTACAAAAGCTATACGATTCCTGAATTCCGTGGACTTCAACTGATATATTGTTATATAATAGTTTTGCAATACCAAGTTGCATATATCTATGAATGTTAAGTAAAGCTGACGGGACCAGCTTTGGCCCTAATTTTGTACTCTTTTCGATTTTTCTCAAAAAGTAGAGATCTGACGCGAATTCTGACCATTGCACGTAATTCTGTGAACATTTTTCTAGAAGAAACGTTCATAGCGCGAATTAAAAAATTTTTCAATTCCTTACAGGGCAAAAGAATAGTCATGCATGTTCGTCGGAGAACAATGGCGCGCGTGAGGAACATGCACGACGAAAATATTGTTAGAACGTAATGTAAGCTTTAGTCGTAAATTATGTTGAGTGCGAGCGACAATTTCGTCAAACTCCTGAGTGATGATTTCCGGGTGCCCTAACACTCGAGGCCTGAATACTTCTAAGGTGCGAGTTGATGCACTAGAGTTTTGTTTCCAGTATCGCCGAAAAATGATATACTGCCGGGCTAAGTGGTCTGACGAGGACCATCATACGATTTTCTAGCGGCCCAATTAGACGTTTAGGGCCGCCCACACATAATGAGAGAAATCAATAATTGCTGAGGGAACGAGTACGCCCCAGCCGACTTTTTTTGAATGTGTAATGTGTGATCTAGTAACTGGAGATGATTATTGAGAACATAACGAGTTTCCCGAACACACATTTCTTCCATTAAGTGTAAAGGTAGTCAAAATTTTCTTTTCTTCTAGATTGGTGTTAGGATTTTTCTTTTTTAATTTTTGCCCATCTAAATAATATATACCTTGGATATGGAGATTCAGATATGGAGATATGGAGAAGCAGGAGAATTGTACAAAGAGCACATATACTTTCAACTTCTTCAGTCGAGGCAAGTGATGACAACGAACCGTTAGCTAACGAACTAAACGACAATACCACGGAAGAAGAAGATTTCGAGTCGGATTTAGACGAGGAGTATCTTTATGAAGGATGACAGGAAATAAGAGAAAGAGATCAAGCAAGAAGAAGAGTTATTAATTGATGACGCGGATTGCGATGATCCCGTTTTTTATATAAGTTGTTCCTCACGGACTATATATTAGAAATGATTGTTGAGGAAACGAATAAATATGCAGTACAATGCATGAAGAACTCTGTATCTAGCAGCAGAAGACACCAAGTGGCCTGGAAATCTGTTACAAAAGACGAATTGAACACTTTTATTGGTATCCTGTTTTTCATGGTTGTAGCGCTGCTACCTGAAATTAGATTATACTAGTCTCGAAAGGAGATATATTGGAACTCACGTATACAAAACGCGATGAAACGCGATCGGTTTATATCGATACTTAGATATTTATATTTTTCCAACAATTGCACGGCTAGGACTGAGGACCGTTTGCATAAACTTAGAAATATTGTTGACGCAATTGTCCATACGTTAAAAAATGCTGTTAAATCTGGTAAAAATATTGTAATTGACGAAATCATGGTTCCGTGGAAAAGATGCCTCAGTTTTCGCCAATATGTGGAGGATTGGTCATGAATAGTATTGTGAAATAACAAAAGCGAAATATGATTGTCGCAGTACGTCAGGTATATTTAAAATAAATAAATATACGTATACAGAGTTCTTGATACAATATAAAACTCGTTATTGTTCGTCGCGTAGATACTCGAAGATACTCGTTAATGCTCGATATAAACCGTTCGATACTTTGTAGATATTCGACTTATACTTCCGCGCTCGCGATCGCGTCCGTTTATTTATACTGGTTGGGGGAGAGCCGGAAAATTTTAATTCGTCTTTGTTCGACGGTTGCACGTAGCGGCGACATTGTTTTGCCCGGAGTTTATTTGTTTTTACATTGCTTATAATTTAACAGTCTTGATACTTCGAGGCAAAACAACAACATGATTCCAAATGTCCTCTGACTCATGTGCCGCTACAAATATGTTCCAGGTAAGCGGCATAAGTATGGAATAAAATTTTATAAACTATGCCTTCCGGAAGTTTAGTCATAATATTCATATTTATGCCGGAAAGAATGCAACTAGAATAGTGAACACATGCACATGATATGGTAGTGACATTGATAGGTGAATTATTATTTGAAGGCCGCATACCATTTACTGATAGCTTTTATACTAGTGTCCCTTTGGCCGAGGAACTTCTGCAAAAAAGAATATTTATTTGTGGCATTATAAAAATGAATAAAAAATTTCTACCGCCACAGGCAAGATAAAAACAGCAACGGGGTGGCTTTATGAGTTTTCAAAATCGGAGCGGCGTTAAATTTTTAAAATGGACTAACAAAAGGCCAATATGTATGCTAGCTACTTCCAAAAATCACAGATGTGTTATTGTTCAGGGGAAAAATAGTAAATTAAAGTCAGACACTGTTGTTTTTTATAATGATGCTAAAAAGGGGGTCGATCTATCCGATCAGATGTCATCCTATTGTAGTATCTAAACAGTCTAGAGCAAGGACAAGAAAGGATGTTTTATTTGAAGTTAAGTTTAGTTTTGTTTTAACAAGCTATACCTAATACAAAAACTGATTACAATATCTTCGTACGTCTTATTCTAATATTCGGCTCCTAACTTCTGTCTTCTCAGTTCAAAAAATGCTGACTCTCAACCCTCGCATTCTTCTCCCACTCCATTACTCATTTAGCTTTGACGTCACCAAGGTATACACTCTTACTTACACTCTCTCTCTTTCTCTCTTTCCCAGCACTCTTACGATTCTTAGTTTATACCTTAAATTTATAACTTATCCTATCCCGAGAAACTCGAACTTAAATATATAATAGACCAAGCGTATACCCCCCTCTTTTTTAAATATTACACTATTATAGTTGTCTGCGCAGAACCATAAAATGAGGAAAAATTATAATAAAATTAATATGAGGGACTTGCCTCGTAAATGCGTGGTATGTACATAGAAAATCGGGTACTATTAAAGTCTTAAAATTTCGCGAAGAAATTATTGATCACCTTTTAAGTACAGTGAATCTCTACAGAGAAAAAATGCCAAGTGAAAATGAAGTACTGCCAAAAAAACATTCATATTTTCTGCAGTCGTACCAAGAGCCCGCAAGAAAAGCGCGACGATGGTGTAAACAATGCTATAAACGCATTTTTAAAATAAAAGGTAGAGAGTATGCCGCGAAAATAGTCAAAAAAGTAACAACATATTGTAATCGTCATAAGGGCCAGTCGGCACTCTGTCTAACATGTTTTAAAAAATTGCATGAGAAAAGGAAATAATTATGTTAAGTTCATAATATTGCATTGTTATGTTTTTACTATTGTAGTAACATACTACTACAATTAATTTATTTACAATGAATGGATTGTACAGATGTTGATTAAACAAAAAACGATGGTTGTTTAACATGAACTAATCACAATAACGTACTATAATTTAGACAATTAAATAGTTAATTTGCAATTCTCGTCACCATGGATCCAACGCTTTCACGCGAATCACACTCTCTCGACAACGCTAGCAACACTTTCTCGACAATGCAACTCGCACTCCCTGGCTTCTCAATTCACAATCTCTGGCTTCTCCATTGACACTGACTGTTGATTCGTCTTTCTCCCTTAGAATCCCTTTGCCCCTTGGTCTTAGCCCCACCACGCACGTGTTTCGTAACCACTAATGGCCAGGGTCACGTAGGCCTTTTCTACGAAACTATTCAATTGAAGGGCCGATAATACATTGATGGGCTTGTCAGCACCTCGGCTCTCTCGCGACATTGTTTATGGTTCACTCCATATCTCTTAGGCCTTTCGTCCACGATAATACTTCACATCTCTTACAACGAGTTTGCTGGTGAGTGCCGAAGCGTGCAGATGTGTGTCCAGTGCCCTGTGAAGTTCACAAAACAACACGTGACGCCAATCTGTCGAAAGCGAATCTAACAAACCTAGCCAAGTGTTCGCAAATGTGCTAGTGAAAAATCCAACGCTACTAACCTCTGACCCGAATCACAGCCTCTTCACTAGTTATTTCATATTGAATTAACTAGATCGCTGATGGCTCAATCATCTCTACGGAGCTAAGTTACAACAGCGCCGCTCTTCCTCCCCCGTGGCAAAGGGGCAAAACATCCCTTTTTGCAAACGATCCGCACACAAAGAAACGCAAGCTGGAAGCTATCAGGATTAATGTGAGCAAAAGACAAACCAACCCACCAGCTAGCCAAGTGACCACCCACAACAGGTTCGCGATACTGGAGACAACAGAAGACGCTATGGACATAACCGAAGCGGTAAATACACAACATACGCAAAAAACTCCCCCTCCCCGCCAATCTTCATTGACGATGTCATTGACATTCAAACAATGACAAAGATTATTGAAAAAGATATCAGCAAGGAGGACTATAAGTTAAAAATTAGTAACAACCGTGTAAAAATTCTGCCGACCAACCCAGACGCCTATAAAAAATTAATAAAGTTGTTAAAAACCCTGAATGCCAACTTCCACACTTACCAGCTCAAGCAAGAAAGACTATTTCGTGTGGTGCTACGCAACATCCACCACTCAGCCGATCTTTTTTTTTCTTTTTTTTTTTACGTGGAGGAAATCCGCACGGACACCAGGCCACTTCTGCGGGGGGGGGGGGGAGTGGCGGCGTGGTAATGCCGGACTCCAACCGACTAAAGTCTCCACGATGACCGACTCGGCTGCGATCGAAAGAGGCCCGGGAACCTGTGCGAGCGACACATCGGGCCCCTCCCGCGCACAAAAAGCTCGTCTCCGGAGCCGCCGCACAAGGCAGTCTGGTTCCCCTACCGGACTGCCTGACGGTCCCGAGGCGCAGATCTATCAGCACCTAACTTTGACCCCCACCGGGGGGAACGGCGGCCCTGGAGCGCCTTGTCCAAGCGTGCCCGCGACGTCTGCCGCACCCCCGCCGGTCGATCTTCTCGGGGTGGGAGCTCCGCACCGTCGCTCTTTCCGCTGCCTCCTTCCGAAGCATAACCTGCTCACAGAAGGAGGCCCTCCTCCCTCTCTCGCTCGCCAACAGTGCCGCGAAAATCGTCTGTGGCGAAAGATCCCACCCGATTTCCGCGATGAGATCGCGGCGCAGCCGCGCCCACGCCGGGCAGAACTCTAACGTGTGCTGCGCCTAATCTATGCTCGCATCGCAGTGGTAGCAATGCGCGGTCGCTTCCTTCCTGATTCGGTGCAAGTATTCGCCAAAGCACCCATGCCCGGTGAGCACCTGCGTCACCCTGTAAGTCAGGGGGGGCCCGGCCCCATCCAACCAAACGTCCCAGTTTGGAAGGACGGCCTCGAGAACCCTTAGCCCCGGCGCGCCCGCCCTCATGTCGAGGCTGACACGCCATCTGTCGAGCAGGGCCCGTCGAGCCCGACCCTCAACGTCGTCGCTCACCGTCTCGACCCCATCCGACAGACCCCGCGTGTGGAGGTAAATTTCGCGACACCTCAGTGCCTGCAGTCCGAGCGAGCGGGGGGATCACTCAGCCGATCTAGACGAACTAAAGTTCGAACTGTTAAAGCACGGCCACGAAGTAACTAACATCAGCAACATTAGGCATAGAATCACAAAAAACCCACTATCGCTATTTTTTATCGATATAAAACAAAAATGAAATAACAAAGAAATCTACAACATCAATCGGCTGATGAACTCTATAGTTAAGATCGAACCACCTCTTGTAAAGAAAGAAATAGTACAATGTAAAAGGTGCCAAAGGTACGGCCACACGCAGAAATACTGCAACCATAACTTCCGGTGCGTAAAATATGCAGGTAATCACCCCACTGACCAATGCACTAAATCCCCAGAAACCCCCGCGAAGTGCATCCACTGACAAGGAGAGCATAATACGAACTACCAAGGATGCTTAGCCTATAAAACACTGCACAATAATAAGTACCCTAAACCCAGACCCAAGGAGATAACCAAACAAGAACCTAGACCCCAAAAATTCTCCACGCCACCAATTTCCTATGCCTAGGCAGCAAGAGGAAATATAAATAATTCGAAAATCCACAGTGGATACTCAGAAGATAGTGTTCCCACCCCACAAAACACAGACAACTTCACCAGACTCGAAAAACTAATAGAGAAGCAAACAGAGCAAATTAACAACTTACTGTCACTACTTACGCTCTTCATGGATAAATTAATACGCACAGAAGCAAAATAAAACCAATGCATATAGCTCACGCACCACCACCAACAATCTCAACTACCTCACCACATATGAACCCACATACTGGCCCACTGACACTAACAAAATCCCCGATTTACTCGACTTCTTCATAACCAAAAATATCTCGCCTAGATATGCCCAAATCAACTCCTCGGCTCAACTCTCTTCTGACCATTCCCCCGTAATAGCAACAGTCAGTTCAGCAATAATCGAGAACCCACCTAATGCCCTTATTCACAACCAACTCACCAACTGGCAGCTCTTTAGAGAAGTCTTTAATCACCCAACCTCTGCCTCAATCTCGCAAAAAACAAAGGAAGATATAGAAATTGCCACAGAATACTTAAACACGAGCATAATAAACGCTATTCGCTCCTCAACACCTACTAAGACTTCTATCAGTAAACACGAATATCCCTATTACATATTAAACAAAATCACAGAAAAACGAAGACTAAGAAGAGTATGGCAAACCCATAGAACACCGGACGATAAACGCAAGCTAAACAACGCAACCAGGAAGTTAACCAAAATCGTTAAAAAATACAAAAATGACTGTTTCCAAAAGTACCTCGTCAATTTGCCCCCCTCTGCCGACTCCAACTACTCACTATGGAAGGCTTCCAGAAAACTCACGCGTCCCCCGCAAATAATCCCACCAATTCGCTGTCCGCAAGGCGGATGGGCACGAAGCCCTATAGAAGAAGCCAACCTGTTCACCAACTACCTATCCAACGTTTTTAAACCTCATTCCTTCAATACCGCTCCGGAAATAACAGAATACCTGCATTCTCCCTTCCAAATGTCTCCCCCAATTAAATCTTTCACTTCTCTAGATGTTACAGAATTAATCTGAGGTGATATGCGGGATAGGTGTAGAAGAATCACTCAATATTGTTCAACAATAATTATTTATTTGTTTGTGTTCGTGGTATACCCTCGTGCGCCGAACGCGCGATACAATTATCGGTTCGCTATTACAAGTTCAAGCTCGGCGTGATACGTTTCGCGGTACGATTCAAGTCGAGACGATTGCACCAGATGTCGATAAATTCGGATTCGCTATTACGGACGACTGCCGACGATCAATTCAGATAGACGTCTTCCAACTCGTCTCGCGGCTCACGGCAGAATGAATTTTTGTCGCGATGATGCTCCTTAGGAAAACTGTGATTGGGCGTGTCTAAGGATACTGAATCATCGGATTCGTTAAGGAAAGTGTTAGTTCAGAAAGTGAGGGAAATGGAGGTCGCTGTTAATTGGCTAAATTTTGATTTGGTGGTTGGAAAGGGATGTTAACCGCCCTTGAGAGAAAGTTGCTAGCGAGGAGCGTCGTACGTGAGGAAAAGCAGATTTCCTGCGTTTTCTCGTAGTGGGTGGTATGTGTAGGGACTGTTGATACAAAGACTATTTGTCCCTTTAGAGAATCAGCTAAATAAATCCTAAGATTTATAGCGGGTCCTCAGGCTAGCTGACAATATTCGATGAAAATGTATCGACATCTGGCAATCATCTTGTTCGAAGGGTAGAGTCTTTGTGTAGCGAGCCACAGGACAGAAACCGTTGGGAAGTTTGCTGTCGAGTGCCGCTACAGTACCCCCTTACCAGTCACAACGTTTTCCTTTTTTTTTTATGTCGCAGGTAGTTTTTACATATTAGCTAATCGCAGACCAGCCTGAAAGTGGTCAGGGAAACCAACTTCGGGCCAACGCAAAAAACGGTCGATACACGTCAGACAATATCGGAAGCCTTGGCAGTATTGCATCACGATAATGTCGACGTGAAGGTGTTTGAAACGGCCTGCTAACTCACCGAATGTTCCGACGGGTGAAGATACGTGCCTAGTGACTTTACATCGTTGGCAAGAGATACATTGTCGTGTCCAATTTCGAGAGTCCTTGTTTATGGATGGCCAAACGAAACGCGTCATCACCAGGTTTTGAGTGGCGCCTATCCCGGGATAGGAAAGTCCGTGGAGCGAGTTAAATACATCGCGCCGCAAGGGTTTCGGTACGTACGGTCGTGCGGTGTCGCCTGATACGTCGCAATATATTTCTACGTCGTGATCAGGGAAGCGTACTTTTTTTAACAGTAACGTGGATGTACCGGAATTGATGATGTCGCTTAGCTTGTCGTCGGTTTCTTGCGCGGCGACGAGAGTTCGATGGTCCACTGACCTTCCTATCGCTTCTATACGTGACAGAGCGTCGGCTACGTTGTTGTCTAACCCCTTAACGTAACAAGACAGAAGACGGGTGGGCCGGGTGTGGTTTCGATGTGATGTACCACCTCGTGTCGAATTTTCTCTCGTCCGAAGGCCCGTGGACGGGTTAGATCCGGAGACTCCGCCAAAAGTCGGTGGTAGACCGTTTCGCCGAAAACGGTTTTGATAGAAATTTCTTTGGTCGTGGCAGCATATCCTTTTGATGCCAGTTGGGTTGTCGTGTCGAGGAGTCGTTTGTTTCGCGGGTCCACGAGCAACCCGTAGTGGCTCAGTAAGTCTACGCCGATGATAGGCGTCTGGACGTCGGCTATCACGAAACGCCACTCGAAAGGCTGGCGTAGCGATAAGTCGAGGGACATCGTAATGGTACCGTAGGTCGCAATCCGCGTTCCGTTGGTCGCGAACAGCTCATAGTCGGTTTTGTTCACCTGTTCGCGTATCTTGCTGCGCGGATACACACACGTGTCGGCGCCCATGTTCACGAGGAACGATATTTTCGTCTTCCTATCCCCGACGAAGATGCGGCGGGTACCCAGGCCGTCGTCGTTGGTCGCGTCTACGGACGGCTGGTCGCGTTTCCCGAATTCTAAGTGCGGGGAACGACAGCCCCTCGCGCGTTCTCCGAACGTTGCGTGGTAAAAGCAGAGGCCGTCTTGCCGCGGCGGATCTCAGGAGTGCGAACGGCGGTGGTAACGCGTATGCTGCCTAGGTCGCGGTCGTGGTCGATGTTGATTATTGATGCTCAAATCTGAAATAAAAAATACGACGCGTGCAAATACTTTAACACTAGGTTTACAGGCGTTTCGTACATACCTATCTCTACGGGACCCGTCAAATTGACAGGTAAACGAAAATACGCATTTTTCATTAAAAAATCGATTTATTCAAATTAAGTCTGACATAACATTAACAATATTAGGCTTCACATTTAAATAAATTATTAATAAATAAAACGTCTTTTTTAAAATTATCACTAAAAGAATAACAATAACATTAACACGACCCGCCAATTTGTCGGATTTTGAACTTCGAAATGAAATATCTCATAAACCACAGCATTAATTTTAACCATTTTGCATCGTAAATTAATCATTTCATCTAAAGAATTTATGCACAAAATTATTTTTTCTTAGGTTTTCTAATTTCTATTTGCAGTATATCTATCTTTACGAGACCCCTCAAATTGACATCTTAGCTGATTTCATAAACAATCCGTTTTTCAAAGATAGTGTGCAAAAGTTTCAGTTATCGTAGACATTTCCCATTACTGTCTCCATTTATTGTAAGTATTTACAATAGGATAATTGAATTTGGGCACAGTATTTTCTTATTTAGAACAATCGCCCTTTTCTAGCAATCATGAGTAAATTTAAGAAATATAATAAGATATTGGACAAAATGTCAACATCAATGAAGATTGTTCTGAGGATACCTCCGAAGAAGATCAGTATGAGTTAGGCCAAGGCGAAGCTGACAGTGAAAGCTTTGAATACATTGAAAGTGGAGAGATAGAATCTTCGGATAGTGAAGAGAAACACTTCTTGAAAGTGTGTCGTAACAAGAAAAGGATGCGTATTTTTTTTAGTTCTGACTCCGAGGATGAAAGGACGAGCATTCCAAGCATATCCCAAAATGTAATAGGTGAAATTGAAATTGCAATTGACGGGACATAGTGCATAAAACTGAAAGCAGGCGGATCTAGGGATAGGACGCCCGTTCGTATGATATTCAAGGATATCGCAGGGCCTATTGGCTATGCTAAGAGAAATATTATGTCGGGTTATGTAACTAGTGCTTTCGAATTAATAATTGACAAACACATAATGGAACACGGAAACGATTGCACTGAAACCGAGGCGCATCGAGTTTTGAAAAAGGACTGGACAATCACAGTTGCTGAGTTGCGTAGTTTTCTAGGAATTCTATATAGCCGGAGCACATATGAAGCGAGATTATTGAAAGCCTCCGAAAAATTGCAAACAGATAAATTTGCGCTGATATCCGAAATATGGAACAGATTTATAAGTAATAGCCAGGCCTGTTACAAGCCGTATGAAAATATCTCAATAGATGAACAATTATTTCCAACGAAAGCCCGATGCAGGTTTACGCAATATATACCGAATAAGCCTCATAAATTTGGCATTAAGTTTTGGTTAGCAGTTGACGTCCAAACAAAATATATTTTGAATGGTTTCCCTTATATGGGGAAAGATGAAACTCGATGCTCAAGAGAAAAAAGGACAAGATGACATTGTTTTCCTCAAATTTATATAAATCAGAAAACTGTACACTTACTGTGTATAAAAGTAAACCTAAAGTAAAAGTCCTCCTTCTAAGCACCAAACATACAGGTGTACGAATAGAAGATAATTATAAACGTGTTCCAGAAACCATTGCTTTTTACAATAAAACAAAGTATGGTGTTGACCAAATGGCACGCAAATATAGCGTGAAAGCAAGGAGTTTCCGATGAACCCTTCAAGTCTTTTTCAATATTTTGGATTTGGCAGCGATAAACGCGTGGATACTATATAAAGAGTGTACCAGATCGAAAATATCCAGAAAGGAATTCATATTTTGTCTAGCCGAGGAATTAACTGGAGAAAACAAGAACAACGTTTGCCAAAGATCAGACGCTTCATTTCTGTCACCTTCAACGTCAGAAGTGCGAAAAAGTTGCCAAGTGGATTATTGCAAAAAAGATAGAAGTAATAATTATTGTCTATATTGCAAAAAGATCGTATGCGAAAAATGCACAAACAATATTCAGTATATTTGCAAAAAATGTGCTCAATAGATATGATTATCCTGTACCGTTAATATTATTGTTATCTTTTTCGTGATAATTTTGAAAAAAAAGACTTTTTACTTATTAATAATTTATTTAAACGTGAAGTCTAATAATGTTCAATTTAGACTTAACTTGAATAAATCGATTTTTTAATGAAAAATGCGTATTTTCGTTTACCCGTCAATTTGACGGGTCCCGTAAACCTAGTGTTAATATCGCAATAAATCAACAAATATACAAATACTTTAAGAAATATTTTATTATACTAAAGAACACGGGAAGATACGTGTTAGAATCGACGAAACAACGAGACGTCCGCTGACATGCACCATCTTGCATGCGCTCTCCCCACCACAATGCCCGTACGATAAGCAGACCGAAAATTGGGAGACCACGACCTTCCCACGCAGCATTTGCAGAGATAAGCAAGTGCCACACGCCAAAGGATCAAGTATCGGCATCAGCAAAGGTAACTGTGTGTAAAGGAGAATACGACTTATCAGCAGCAAAAATTAAAACTGCAAGATTAATGCAGCAGCAAGGACTTCCTAAAACAACTTTGTTGAGGTGGCCGTGAGTGAGTTATAGTTGTAGTAGTTGGGCCTGGTCCGCTGTAATTGTCACTGGGGGCTGTAGATGTCGCTGCCGGGGTACTGCTGATTTTCCCTCCGTTTTTTGGTGCGTGGGAGTAAAATCGGACTCCGGTCGCCGGGATTCGAACCCGGGTTCCGAACGTTCGCAACCTAAAACGTTAACCACTGCGCTGCCGTCGTCCGACACTAGTTAGTGTCGAGTGGTGGTATTTGGCTTGTCGAGTGCCGCCACAACTTCAACATTTCCAAGAAAGCCACATCAGCGGAGACAAGAAATCCTAATACTTTTGGAAGGATTCAGCAGGAACGAAGAACGTGTCACGTAAAATAAGAAAGAAATTTAAAGGAAAGAAGAAAACTTTATTTTTTCCTCGTTTATACACTTCTGAACTCTAGCCGTGGCCGTTCGAGACTGAGGCTCTTACAATATTTTCTTACTTTCGGTGACGTCTGTTTCTTCTTTTGTTTGTCATCCTTCATTATCCCCACTACCCTGTAGGCGTACGTGACTGTTGCTACGCTTCTAGAACATTCGGTGGAAGGACCGTTAGGACATAGATGAAACCTCAGGTACTCCGGCAATATACATTGTCGCCAAGGTCGCCATGTGTAATGTTCAAGTATCGGCTGTCTGGAGAATGTTTAGAAGTGGTCGCCTAAGGTGACGTCAGGGCAAAAGAGTTTGGGGTTACATAGGCGTGGTAGTAAAGAGTAAAAGAGTCCCGTTGACCGCGGATTAGTTATCAGACCTAAGACTATTGTTATTCGCATCGCGAGTACCTAACCGCCGCAGTTTATTTGTTAAACCTCACATCTCCATACTTGTGTCAATAAACTCTGGGTCATACCTTGACAATGGCTACTACTGGTGAAGATTCGTTACCTGCCCACACCTCAAATCCTAGTGGCTCCCCGACATATATTTTCTACCTTACAATTTATCCATGCGTTTCTCTGTTTATACATCTAATAACCTCAACATCTATAAAAAAGTATTATCGTACTTGGGTAAAATGATTAGTTAAAAAAATATTTTAGCATTAATGTACAACATTTTAATGTACAAATATCTTATCGTATAAAAGACAATGTAATGTATTTTTCTTTATGTTCTCCTTGTCTTTCATTGGAACATTGAATATCTCGTCTTAGAAGTGTTAGAGACATGAGATAGATGCATTTCTCGCTGTTAAGACATGGGACTATTGCTAAATTAATAAAAAGTTCTCGAGAATACAAACGTGTCAATACACGCATTGGTATGCGATGGAGATATCATAAACACAATATGGATCGTACTATGACCAAGAAATCGTTATTTTAATGCAAGAAAATTTCAATAGACGACTTATCATAATGCTATCAATCATAAGACCTACTTTTCCCGTGGATTTGTATATGAAAACGCTCATAATGAAGTTCAAAGCTTAGATAGGGTTCATGCTTTGTGCGAATCGATCGCGGATATCTATTCTTATCGTAGGGATGTGTGCATGCAACAATTGTTACAATGCCTAGTACTGACAGTCTAATTGGCGAACAGGGAAGAATTGTAGAAATTAATGAAATGAAATTTGGTCGCCGAAAATGCAAAAGAGTTCACGTAATCGTAGACCGATAGATTTTTGGTGCTTTATACATGAAAAGCAAACAACTTCATCTAGAGACGTGCTCTAATAACAGACAAGATTATGATACCTTGATTCCGATTATCAAAAAACATATTTTACTACAACGACTTTTCGCCATTGCTGAAGAACGACTGCTTAAAGGGCGAACAATAATTAACTAGAGACAAATTAATCCGTCAATCACTCTGCTAATTTTATAAATTACGAAACTGGAGTCTATATTTAGACAATTGAATCTCGATGGAGATTGAGTCTTCATGTCTTCAAAGAGGAAGATGTTGAGAAACGCTAAGTTGGTATGACCGCTAGTTCCTATAAGATAAGTTGGTACGACTTCTAACGACGCTCCTTTGTCTTAGAAGTCGATCACGTGTTAATTGCTTATGCGTATCCGATGTATCAGACGTTTTGTACAAGGAGGAGAAATAAAAGGTGTGATAATCAATCCGTATGAATCAGCTTGAATATCAACCCCAACCTATATCTAACAACGGGTTATGGGCCCAGGGCAGTAAACTGCGGCAGGAGAGATATTTATTTTTGAGTTTTGAGTCTTTGTGAAATTATCCGAGGAGAAAGCACACCATGTCCGACCGGGAAAGCATGGCCGATGTGGACAAGGAGATGAATCCGATCTTGAGGAAAGGAAACTACGAGTATTGGAGAACGATGACGGAAGCTTCGTTGGTTTTCCTGGGCTGCTGGGATGCCGTACAGCCAGGATTTATGCCAGCAGAAAGGATAAAGGCTGAGTGCATTAAGATGGACAATAAAGCACGTGCGTACATTTTTCGGCATGTACGCCACGAGTACCTTGGGGATATTAGTGAGGTGATGTGCGTGATAGGTATAGAAGAATCACTCGGTATTGTTTAACAATAACTGTTTATTTGCTTGTATTCGTGGTATACACTAGCGCGCCGAAAGCACGGTACAATTATCGGTTCAAGATTACAAGTTCAAGCTCGGCGCAATACTTTACGCGGTGGTTCAAGTCGAGACGGTTGCACAGATGTCGAGGGATTCAGATTCGCTATTACGTACGACTGCGGACGAACAATTCAGATAGGCGTCTTCCAACTTGCCTCGCGGCTCGCGATAGAACAGAATGAATTTGTGTCGCGATGATGCTCCTTAGGAAAACTGTGATTGGGTGTGTCTAAGTATACGGGATCATCGGATTTGTTAAGAAAAGTGTTAGTTAAGAGAGTGAGGGAAATGTACGTCGCTGTTAAGTGGCTAAATTGTGAGTTGGTGGTTGGAAAGGGATGGTAACTGCCCTTGAGAGAAAGTTGCTAGCGAGAAGCGTCGTACGAGAGAAAAAGCAGATTTCCCGTAGTGGGTGGTATGTGTAGGGACTATTGAGACAAAGACTATTTGTCCCTTTAGAGAATCTTAGCTGCATGAATCCTAAGATTTATAGCGGGTCCTTAGGCTCGCTGTAAATATTCGGTGAGAATGTATCGATATCTGGCAATCATCTGTTCGAAGGGTAGAGTCTTTGTGTAGCGAGCCACGGGACAGAAACCGTTGGGAAGTTTGCTGTCGAGTGCCGCTATATTAGAACCCTCAAAACAGCAAGGGAGTGCTGGAAGACATGGGAAGATATCAACGGAAGATGCACGTCGATGGACATCGTCTTATGCATGCGGGAACTGGGCACGATCGAGAAGACTCCCAGCACGGATGTGTCCTTGTACTGCGGAAGAATACAAGACCTATGTGACAAACTATCCAGCGTAGGTATAAAGATCGAAAACCATGTTATGGCATGTTTCCTTTTAGCCGGCCTCGTGGCGGATCCAAACTACGCAACGTACCTCAGAACAACAAGAATCGATAAGGATCTGAGCGCGGAGGTCGTGAAATCAGATCTACTACTCGAGGAAAGAAGGCTCGACGCGGCGGAGGGATCATCCGAGAGGGGCACCGCAATGGCGACCCGCAGACAAGGGAAGCCTAAACAACAATACAAAGATGGCGCTAGGCCGAAACCAGGGACGCACATGATCAAAAATGATACAAATGTGGTAAGATGGGCCACATATCATATCAGTGCCAAAATCAAAAGGGAGATAAAGAGGCGAGAGACCAAAGGGAAAAGAAGAGAATGGAGGATAACAGGAGAGAGAGGGGATCGAAAGAAAAGCCGAGGTCCGAGGGACTCATATCGACTTTGGCTTTGTCGTCGATCAGTCACATGAGCAGGGAGAGAATAAGGTACCTTGACTCAGGTGCTTCGAATCACATGACTCCGGACAGGAATCGATTTGTGGACTTCACGCCTGCGACGGGACAAATCAGGATCGGCAAGGGATACCTGGAAGTTAAGGGAAGGGGAACGATCGTCGTAAAAATGGCTGAGTCCTGTGGTGGTTGGACGCTATCCCTATCGACCGCTCTGTGGGTGCCTGAGTTAGATGTAAATCTAATCTCGATCAAACAATTGGCAAAGAAGGGTGTCACCACAGTGTGTACTAGGGATGAAGCCGTTGGGACACACGACGACGGAGACGTCGTATTCAACTCAAAGGTTGGAGACGACGTATATTATCTTGAGACGGTACCTGCTGAGGAGCACATAGCAGGCCTCTCTGTGGAGGAACCCAACCAAGATGACGGAGACGTTGAGGTCATTGAGGCCAGGGCGGACAAGGGTACCACATCGTGGCACGAGAGACTGGGTCGTGGAAATGTAATGAGGAAGATCCCTATAAGGAGCGTGAAGGAGGAATCCAAGAAACAAAATGAGCTATGCGGGGTTTGCTTGAAAGAAAAGATGACAAGGGTGCCATTTCCGAAGACAGCCCACCATATGTGCGAACGTCCTCTGGAAATTGTACACAGCGACGTTAGTGGCAGAGCTCAGTGCAGGTCGTTAGGCGGAGGTAACTATTTCGTAACGTTCATTGATGATTTCTCCAGGTTCATGTACGTTAGGATCATCAGCAGGAAGAGCGAGGTATTCAAGTGTTTCAGGGAATACCAGATGGAAGTGGAAGCCTTACATCAGTCGAAAATTTGTGCCCTCCAAACTGATAATGGAGGTATATATACAGGAGTTAACTTTGAGAGCTACCTGAAGGTTGAGATGTCTAGATGTCTGCTAATCCAATCAGGACTTCCTGACTACCTGTGGAGAGAAGCTGTGAACACTGCATGCCACATCAGGAACCTATGCCCATCCACCGCTATCGGAGATAAGATCCCACTAGAATTGTGGAAAGGTAAGGGATGCGACATTCAAGGGGAGATCAACAGGCTGAAGATATTCGGATGCAAGGTCTGGTACCTGAAAAGTCCAGGTGAAGGTAAATTCGACAGCAGGGCGGATGAAGGGATATTTGTAGGTTACGACAGACAAGTCAAGGGGTATAGAATCTACCTGCCGAAGACCAAGAAGGTAATAATCTCTTGTCATGTCAGGTTCGAGGAAAATATATTACCCTATAAGAGCATGAAAGTGGACGCAAGGAACATCAGAAAGAGATTCTCCGAATGGATATGGGACGTTGAAGACTTCGAACTTCAAGGAGAAATTAACACAAGTGATATAGAGGCTCAAAGTGACTACTTTCTGGACAACCTAACGAATGAGAACAATCAGGAGGAGGCTGTGAATGTACCAATTGTACCCAGAAGATCAGCAAGCCTCAAGCCAAAGACGTGCAATAGTTGTGCTCACGTTGCGACAGTTTGTAGGAAGCAAGGTTTATGTGAGTCTGTGAATGTGTACGATGCCCTGAAGGGGCCAGATGCTCAAAAGTGGGCCGATGCAATTGCGAAGGAGCTAGAAAACATAGCGAACAAGGATGTGCGGGACATAGTGAAAAGATCCTTGGACAGAAACGTAATAGACTGTAAGTGGGTATTAGTTATGAAGAGGGACCCTGATAAGCATAAAGCTAGGCTCGTAGCTCGAGGATTCTGGCAAAGGCCCGGAGTAGATTATTCAGAGACCTTTAGTCCAATTGTAAAGCGTAGGACACTAAGGATTTTGCTTGCTCTGTGTGCGGAGAATGAGTGGTGTTACGAACACATTGATGTGGAGTGTGCGTACCTCAACAGTCCTTTTGATGAGGACATATATATGGAGCAACCTGAGTTATACAAGGCTCCAGGAAAGGACAGGACTCAGTACTTGTGTAAGCTCAAAAAGAGTTTGTATGGATTAAAGCAAGTAGGGAGAATGTGGTTTAAGTACATAAATTGTATTTTGAGAGGTATGAGTCTGAACTCATGCGTGAGTGATCCGTGTATGTATGTGAATGCATCCAAAGATCTCATTGTCGCTGTGTATGTGGATGACATTCTTGTGTTTGGAACAGAGGCTATGATTCACGCGTTCAAGGCTAGGATTAAAGAATAATTAAATGTGTGTATGTTAGGTACCGATACTCAATTTCTATCCATCCACTTGAGTAAGCCAAACAGTACCACGGTTGTGTTCGACCATCCGTGTAAATAAGTCAAATGCTGGATCCTTTTGACATTACTCATGAGGCTGGAGTGTCGACACCGCTAGCCAAGGAGTGCGAGGCTGGTCTTGACATTATGGATAACGAACCGGCGGACAATAAGTAGGACGAACAGGCTGTGGGGCATATAATGTATGTCGCCACGGTAAGCCGTCCTGATGTCGCGTGTGCAATAGGAAAATTAAGCCAAAGATGTGCAAATCCGACGGTGTCTGATTGGAAGGCAGTGAGACGTATATTTAGGTACCTGTTGAAAACCAAAGACTTAAAGCTAGTATACCAAAGGACAGGACAACCTTTAAAGGTGTTTCGTGATTCAGATTTTGCAGGCTGTGCAATAGATAGGAAATCTAGAAGCGGGTATGTCTTCATACTCACTGGTGGAGCAATATCTTGGTTGTCGAAGAAACAGCCAATTATATCTCAATCGACATGCGAAGCGGAGTTCGTAGCGATGCAAGAAGCAGCTAGAGAGACCGTGTGGATGTCTTTATTGTTAAGGGAGTTAGGTCAATCCTCATATTGTCCTGGTCCATGCAAAATCTTCTGTGACAACATTGGAGCTATTTTATGGTCCAAGGATGAAGTAGTTGCTGAAAGTTCTAAGCATGTCCAAGTGCATTATTTTTATGTTAAGAACTGCGTGTCGAAAGGGATATTAGATTATATCTGTATATCTAGTTCCGGGAATGGTGCCGACATTCTCACCAAAGGATTAAATAGAGTTGAGACTCAATATTTCACCAAAGCTATGGGGCTTGTAGAAACCAGCGATCAAAGGGGAGTGTTGAGAAACATTGAGTTGGTATGACCGCTAATTCCTATAAGCTAAGTTGGTACGACTTCTAATGACGCTCTTTTGTCTTAGAAGTCGACCATGTGTTAATTGCTTAGGCGTATCCGGTGTGATCAGATGTTTTGTACAAGGAGGAGAAATAAAAGGTGTGATAATCAATCCGTGTGAATCAGCTTGGATATCAACCCCAACCTCTATCTAACAACAGAAGAGTCAGACAAGGCGATTTAAATTACAATCTCTGTGAATATTTGTGGCGAAGGAAAGCAATAAGAAAGGCTTCGACTTATTTGCAGAATAATTCGGTCAATCAAAGTAGTTTATCTTAAAGTCAGCTATTAAAATTACTCGTTATAAAAATCATTGTCACCATTCATTGGCCGGTACTCACCCACATGATAATCAAACAGTTAAAAAATTCTACCAAATGTCCAAATTGGACAAATTGAGAATGAAAAAAATTAAATAATAAAAAAAATCATTCATTGGCAGAAAGAGTCGTATATTCAGGTTACGATTGGTTAAGTTGAATAATTTCGAATATTTTTCGAATTTTCAATATTACTGCCGGATTATGATATAGATCAAATTATGTGCGTTTGGGTGATCTTGGTTGGCTTTGTTCTTCGTGCGATAAATTTGACAAATTAAAATTAAAATATCTGTCAAACTAATTGATTTTCGATATAGATAGGTTAATATAGCTTTTTTTTTATAAAATGTCTAGCTGGATCGAAAAATGTTATAAGAGATATACAGTGCTATTTAAAACATTTGGTATCTCAGAAAATATAATATAGAAAAAATAAAATTGCATCCAATCGATGAATTTGAACCAGATGCCACATAATTCATTTAAAACATTTTTCGATCAAACCAATAGGCAATGAATTATTTTAGATAGTACCTCTTACTGATCCACCCTTATATTCTATTATATTTCCAATCCTTTATCGTATATCATACGTGTTTTATAAATATTTTGAAATTTTATTGACACTGCAAAAAGACACGATAATTATGTTGATAAAATATGAACCCGATCTGAAAATATATGTAGGAGTTACAAGATATTCGAGATGGTCTGAATACTGAGGCTTACTAATATTGTAAATGATTGCCTGTTTAAATATTTTAATAATTTCATCAAAATATATACATTCATACTTGTATTAAATATCTCGCAGCTTCAATATATTTATTATATATTTTTAGAATCGTTTAAAATTTTACCAGTACAAATTTAAAAAATAAATTTTTAAAATGTTTCGTATAATATGCGCAATATATTCATAAAAATATATAATATATATGAATACATTTGTGATCATTGTTTTATTAGATTTCACATATTCTAATATATAATGTGATCTATTAGATTATATATACTACATGTTTGCCAATAAACAGAACAAAAAAGGAAGCGGTTAGTTTATCATTAAAAGAAAATCTTCTAATATTGCTCCAATTGACCTCTAAAAATTATATGAAAAAGTCTCCAATCGTTTGGAATAGCGAATGGAAAAATTTTGCAGCATCATGTGTATGTTACAGAAGCATATAATATTCTGCCCCATCGCTTGAAATCCTAAACAGCGCATTGGAGCCGGCAATGCCATTTATTCACAACGTTCCTTATCTAAGCAATGAAGAGACACAGCAGCGGTTTTACTGGGTAAAGGTGAAATTTCCTCGGCCGTACCACCGTACGCGGTTGCGTCTGAGGCGCAGCTATCCTGATTCCTAGTTCCTACATAGCTGCACGGCGCGTAACCGATAAACCGTTCGCTCGAAAAACAATCAATCGCACAATGATGCAACAGTGTCCATGCATCTGTCACGTAAAATAAAAAAAAAAGAAATCGAAGATGAAAATAAAAAAAAGATTTAATTTCTTAACACTTTATTTACACTATTGACAGTTTACTTCCGAACTTCAGCTGTGACTTTCCAAGACTGAAGTTCTTACAACTTAACTTTCGATCGGATTCGATTCTTTTTTCTTTGTCACTCCTCAATATCACCACTATCCACGCGTTTGTTAGGTGTCCGCGACCGTTGCTGTGTACCCCTTCTTCTCGAACATTCGGCGTAAGGACCGTTGGGATATTGATGGCTCATTAGGGATTTCGCTTCGGCGATATACATTGTCGCCGAGTGCCGTCACATCTTTACCTCCGTCATCAGCCTATCAGTTATGAAGTGTGCCGGTCGTGACACATTTACAGCTTTCGACGCAAAATAGAAAAGAATCGGTGGCAGAGCTGTGGAGGTAGAAAAAGATAACAAGTCTCCCGTATGATAATTATTACGAGAAAGATTCGTAAGCCTGACCATCAGCGATAGTGCCATAAGCATTGATCCAACTACTTGAGACGGTGTGGCAGTGTCACGATCGGCATACTTCAGATCCGATGGACCGATGATGGAGATAAAGATGTGGCGGCCTTGGCGACAATGTATATCGCCGAAATACCTAATGAGTCATCTATATTCCAACGGTTCTTCCACTGAATGTTCTAGAAGCGTGACAACGGTCACGTATACCTGCAGGGTAGTGAGGATATTGAGGGATGGCAAACAAAGAAGAAACAGATCTCACCGAAAGTCAAATTGTAAGAGCTTCAGTCTTGGAAAGTCACGGCTGGAGCTCAAAACCAAATCGCAGTCAGTGTAAACTCAGAGTACAAGAAATAAATTCTCTTGTTTTTTGTTACCTTTTATTTTTCTTTTCGTTCGAGCTACCTCTTTTTTTATTTTACGTGACAGCAGCATGGCCTCATAGTGGGGTCCGTTTCGGTCTCTGTATCAATGATACAACACTATCGCAACGATAAGACTTTCCTATATCAAATTTTCTGTTTATAAAAATTTCATTAACATATTAGTGAGATTTCCCTGTTTAAAGTAAAACCAAACACAACATTGTTATTGTCACGTAAAATAAAAAAAGGAAATTTCAGATGAAAAGAAAAATAAAATGTAAAAAAAAAAAAAAAATAAAAAAAGAATTTACTTTTGAACACTTGGTTTACACTAATTGCGATTTGGTTCTGAACTCCAGCCGTGACTTTCCAAGACTGAAGCTCTTACAATTTGACTTTCGATGGGATCTGTTTCTTTTTTCTTTGTTACCCCTAAATATCCGCACTATTCACGCTTTGTTAGGCGTCCGCGACCGTTGCCACGCATGCCTTCTTCTAGAACATTCGGCGGAAGGATCGTTGGGATATCGATGGCTCCTTAGGAACGTCGGCGGTATACATTGTCGCCAAGTGCCGCCGCATCTTTATCTTCATCATCGGTCCATCGGATTTGAAGGGTGCCGGTCGTGACATCGTGTTGTTGACGATAATCAGATACAAGCGAACTTTTCGAAACATTCTACGTCAAAAGTGTTAAAGTATAATATTAAAAAAATCAACAGTGACCGACTTCTAACAAATAACTTATTTTTGAGTACCACATGTGTGCCACAGACCAGGCTGCCAAATAAATTTCTTAATGAGCAATTAATAGAACTGAAAATACGCAACGCTTGATTATATCACAAAGTTATCGCTGTTTCTAACATTTCTTAAAAATGTTCAAAATAGTGCCTGATCAACAAAATAATGCTTTTCGGAATTCTAATCGACGCGACACGCGATGGAGCCCGATGAGTCTAAACGTGGTATTCAATTCCAATTGAATTACGTTAAAAATCAACACCTCGGATTTCTGACTTGCATTATTAAGAGATTGAGAGTCAGGCATGAAAATCTAAATTATGTCATGGTATATATTTATTTATTCGTATCTGTTTCAAAAGGCAATGTTTTACACGCGTAACTTATCGTGCGAATAAGGCTACTCTCCAGGCGCACATAGCCTAATTGTACTTCCTATCCTAGCTGAATTTCTTGCGTAAGAATCCGTAAATTTGTAAACTCAATATCTCAAAAACTAATTGAAATTGGTCACACAAGTGAAAAGTTAATGAATTCATCTTAGGAAACACGAAACGATCTGAAGAAAAATATATAGTTCGATGTAGGAAAATCAACTTAACATTCCTAGTTCGGAAAGTAATTATGTAAAAGCATTCGCCTTCTTCATATAAAATATTTTTTTATCCGTAATACATTAGGGAATCAATATGTAAATGGCTGTACAGAGTTACCGCAGATACTTTGTATAAATATATAATAAGTAATAAGGTTGAACTTTACTTTAGAGAACCAAACACAATTGACTTTTTTATGTGCGATCTTGTAGTTTTCGATGCGTTGAATGTAAAAATGTTGTTATTTTTATGTTCAGAGGTATGATCACATTAGTTATTACAATATTGCACGGATAAATCTATCACATCGTTTTGAGCCGAAAAAACCTTTATTGAACGTGTTTACATAGACTAGGGGAAAAAATGAGCATCTAAAAAATACGATCGAGTCTATCGATTGCATCTAGAATAATCTTCTAGTTACTGCCTTTTGTAACTAGCGCATCCGCATGTGGAGGGCGAGCACGAACTCACGTTGCTATTTTCAACAAATGTAAATTCTAAGTTGCCGAATTCATTAATTTAAAAGTTATAACTAGACCAAAGGATAGAATCTAATTGGCGGTCAGCTAACAAAATAAGGGGGAGAAGTTGTTCCTATGCGAACTTTTTTGGCCTCGTTTTGATTATCATAACAACATTAATTTGGCATCGTGGATGAAAGTGATTCGAAGACAGCTGGTTATTTAAAAAGGTAAGCAGAAGCCAAGAACTTGTTGTAACTGCTCATTTGTGCGGACAAATTAGATGTCATTTGTACAGTTCACTCATTGAGCGAAACATGAATAATAGCCAATGTGGTGTCAAAGCAAAGTGTAGAATATCCTAAAAATTCTTAGTGTTACATAGATATATATGCATCGAAAACAATTAGATTGCACAAAAAAGGTCAGTAACTTTTGGTCCCATGACGTGAAGTTTAGCCAGTAATAATATTCTATATATAATAATGTCTGAATGTAAGTAATTTTCTCTTTTATAATTATTATAATTTAATTAATTTAATATATTATAATTTTATAATTACTAAAATGTTTATGAAAAAATAGTTTGTCAAAAAGTAATGTTCTGTAACATTATGAAAATTACGCTTCCTTAATCCTGCAAATTTCCCATATTTAGTGAAGATGACATTGTCAATGATATTTAATTCCATAAAAAGGCAAATCATTCCAATGATTATGTTAGTGAGGAGAACTTTTTAAAATAAAACGATTCTTCCAAACACTTGACAGAAATCGTGAATTGCGTTCATAAATTGTCTATACTGCTCGCCGTCTATTCACACTTATAAGATTGCTAAGTGCTACATGTTGAGTATTAATTTTGGTTACGTGCTAGTGGAAAATCCAACGCTACTAATCTCTGACCAGAATCACAGCCTCTTGACTAGTTATTTCAAATTGAATTAACTAGCTCGATGATGGCCCAATCATCTCAAACGGGCTCTCCGGAGTTAAGTTACAACAGCGCCGCTCTTCCTCCGCCGTGGCAAAGGGGCAATACATCCCTCTTTGCAAACGACCAGCACACAAAAAAACGCAAGCTGGAAGCATTCAAGATGAATGAAAGCAAGAGCCAAACCAATCCACCAGCTAGCCAAGTGACCACCCATAACAGGTTCGCGATACTGGAGACAACAGAAGACGCTATGGAAATAACCGAAGCGGTAAATACACAACATACCCATAAAACTCCCCATTCCCTGCCAATCTTCATTGACGATATCATTGACATACAAACAGTGACAAAGACTATCGAAAAAGATATCAGCAAGGAGGACTATAAGTTAAAAATTAGTAACAACCGTGTAAAAATTCTGCCGACCAACCCAGACCCCTAGAGAAAATTAACAAAGTTGCTAAAAACCTTGAATGCCAACTTCCACACTTACCAGCTCAAGCAAGAAAGACCATTTCGTGTGGTGCTACGCAACATCCACCACTCAGTCGATCTAGATGAACTAAAGTTCGAAATGTTAAAGCATGGCCACGAAGTAACTAACATTGGCAACATTAGGCATAGAATCACGAAAAACCCACTATCCTTATTCTTCATTGACATAAAGCAAAAACAAAACAATAAAGAAATTTACAACATCAATCGTCTGATGAAGTCAATAGTTAAAATCGAACCACCTTTTGTAAAGAAAGAGATAGTACAATGCAAAAGGTGCCAAAGGTACGGCCACACGCAGAAATACAGCAATCATAATTTCCGGTGCGTTAAATGTGCAGGTAGTCACCCCACTGACCAATGCAATAAATCCCCAGAAACCTCCGTGAAGTGCATCCACTGTCAAGAAGAGCATCCTGCGAAATACAAAAGATGCTCAGCCTATAAAACACTACACAATAATAAGTATCCAAAACCGAGACCCAAGGAAAAAACCAAACAAGAACCTAGACCCCCAAAATTCACCACAAAAAAATAAAACCAATGCGAATAGCTCTGTGGAACGCCAACGGTCTAGCTCAGCACAAATTTGAACTAGAACTATTCTTAAAACAACAGCAAATCGATGTGATGCTCATATCCGAAACCCACTTCACCGACAAAAACTACCTCAAAATACACGGCTACAACTTCTACCACACCCAACACCACCAAAGTATGGCATGAAGGGCTACTATACAAGCTTAAAAAGATCCTACCCCACCCATACTACTCCATCTTAAAATCCTACCTAACCAACAGACAATTCATAGTTAAATGCCTAGACGCCACTTCCGCAACACTCCCAATAGAATCCGGCATACCCCAAGATAGTGTCCTCGGACCCTTACTGTTCTCCATCTACACTGCCGACTTACCTATATCAAACGAGATAACAATAGCAACATTTGCCGACGACACAGCGCTATCAGCTACCCACGTAGACCCGGTAATTGCCTCATCCACTCTCCAGCGATGTCTCGACTCCATGGAAAAGTGGTTCCAAAAATGGGGCTTCAAAATAAACGAAAAAAATCTTCACATGTAACCTCCACGCTCCGGAAACAAACCTGTCCACAGGTCTTCATTAACAATATAATAGTTCTTAACAAGGACACAGTCAGATACCTGGGCATGACTCTGGACAGGAGATTAACTTGGAAACAACATATCTCAGAGAAATCAAAGCAACTAAAGGAAAAACTAAGAAAATTCTATTGGCTCACGGGCCGACGCTCCAAACTAAACATACAGAACAAAATAATCCTCTACAAGGCCGTAATAAAACCTGTCTGGACCTACGGAATCCAACTATGGGGAACAGCAAGTAACTCCAACATTGAAATACTCCAATGCTTCCTGTTACGTCGCCTAAAGCATCTGCACTCCAGCCCTCGCGACCGGACAGCCAGCGGCTTGCGTAACGTCATTTCGACCCTCAATAAACTTAAGGACCCAATATAGTCTTTCACTTTTACTCTATTGTATTAACAGGCGTCTTCGGACAATCCCTTTGTCCTGAAGAATTTCTTAAGCCTAAAATTATTTTCGAAGCACATCTGGTTTTTAGAGCTGACCTTGAGTTTCTTAGGCGCAATTAAAATTTACGGAGAAAGCGGACACGCACCCATTAGGGAAAATCGAAATAACTAGCTAATAAAGTAATCAGGTTTTTCCCATGAACAAGGTCACCTATAAACCCCGATGGTAGGAGGCCTCTGACTCATCCCTCAAGCATCAGCATAGGGATAACCAATCGACATCGCGGATCGTTACCCTCACTTTTCTTAACGAAAAGTGTGAACAACGAATCCGCGTTTGTCATACAAAGGGGCACACCCACACCGAACTTTCTTCCGTATGAACGCAAGAGCACCCAATGAGTCAAAGATCTAACGCCTAACTTCTAACATTAAGTCTCATACTGTGCTACTTTTACTAATTCAATTGTACGAGCCTTGCTCTATATGGTATACATCTATATTATTCCAGTGCGATAAGTTATTAAGTGTTTATATCTATTCAATCGTGTATACTAAGTGTTGGAAATATATACTCTAACTCTGTGAACCACAGTGTTATCATACCTGAATCACCCCTATTATCCTAACCGAAATCAGGGGATCGAACTATTCGTGGTGTCGATTATCCTAATCGTAACGGGAATTTACGACTCCCGTTGACGCGTATTCTAACGACCGCGTCTCCCCGCGATAGCTCGAAAATACATGGTCCTTCGAGCCGGATCACGTGCCATCAAAGAAGTGCACTGCCCAGTGACTATACAGTGTCACGTGAAATCCACATTCCAACACCTTAGTCAACTGACCAAAGGAGCCGCCACCGGAGAGGAACACCTCCTTCGGTCGGTCGTCGGACAGTCGTTCATCGAGCGGTCGGTCGTCGGGCAGTCGTTCATCAAGCAGTCGGTCGTCGGGACGTCGTTCATCGCACAAACGATCCTCTCATGGACAATCGCCATCCGGATCATCGAAGTCGCGTTCGGTCCACCATTCGAGACGACCCTCCAAACATTCAAATAACCATACACCTTCGGCTCCAAGAGATACGAAAGTTCACACTTTGTATGAGTCACGCGCATCACGGACCAAGGGTAATGTCCCAGATTCCTTGTCCAAAACCCAACCAGAACAAAACTGACTAAACAAACGGGCCGCAAAGGGAGGGACCGAAGTGACACATATATCTCCAGACGTTACACCGCATCATGATCTGCTGGTCACAACACAGATCGATGTGCTAGACAAGAGGGCATCACCAATTCGAGCCAGAGCACTGCTAGATACTGGCTCTAGTATGAATTTCATGACTGAGAAATTCGCAAACTCTCTCGGTATAAAACGAAAGAGATGTTCGGTCCCAATCGGAGCCCTCGACGACTTGACCACCATCGCAAGGAGCTAACTAACGGCAACCATTGTTTCTATGGATGGCAAATATGAACGCACAGCAACGTTCTTAGTAATCCCAACAATATCATCGGCAGTCCCAGACCACCCAATCGATCGGTCCGCCCTCCAGATACCCAAAAATCTAAAATTAGCCGATCCAACATTTCACATACCAAGCTCGATCGAAATATTATTAAGCTAGGGACCAACGTTAGCATCATTATGTGTCGGACAGATTAAAATACCACAATCCATCGACACTGAGTTATGTTTGCAAAAAACTCGCTTCGGTTGGGTTATCGGGGGAGCCCACCCGCGCAATCGGGCACACATTCGTTTCACATTACCACAGCCGATCTACAAACGGATTTCGCGCGATTCTGGGAAATCGATGAGGGACCATCCACCATACATTTATCGGAATAGGAATTACAATGCGAAGAACATTTCCGTAACCATGTCCGACGCAACAAGGAAGGGCGATATATCGTCGCCCTGCCCTTCAACGAGAAGCTTCCCACGCTTGGGACATCAAAGTCCGTTGCAATGAGTAGACTCGCCGCTCTTTCTCGCCGGTTCCAACGCGATAAGCAATTCGAAGCCGCGTACAACACGGTGATCCAAGAATATTTAGACTTGGGTCATATGACCAAGATTACGCATAATCGTCCCTCAAACAATGGTTACTATTTGCCGCATCACGGCGTGATAAAGGAATCGAGCAACACCACTAAACTCCGGGTAGTGTTCGATGGATCAGCAATCAGCACCACCGGAGTTTCTCTCAACGATACTCTGCATACCGGACCCAAACTCCAAGAAGATCTAGTTGAAATTCTGCTGAGATTCCGATCACATCAGTATGTCCTAACGGGTGACATCGAGAAGATGTATCGACAAATTCTCGTACGCCCAGACGATCGTAAATATTAACTGATTCTATGGCGCAATTTCAACGGGGAAATCGATACTTATCAGCTCAACACCGTGACATTCGGACTATCAGCTGCCCCATATTTAGCACTCCGCTGCCTGAAACAATTAGCAGAAGACGAAGGACATCGATTCCCGCGAGTGTCATCGGTTGTACAGCGTGATTTCTATGTCGACGACGCCCTCATCGGGGCCGATACAAAGGAAGAGTTAATAGCGATACGACACGAACTCACGGACCTTCTCAGATCGGGCGGCTTAAACATCCGTGAATGGGCATCTAACGATAAGGACATACTGCGTGGATTATCCGAAAGAGATACAAATCGAATACTACAATTGGGTGAGTCACAAACATTGAAGACTCTAGGTATCTATTGGGATTCCCAGGAAGACACAATACTTTACTCAGTTGAACCCACAGCGATCACCACCCGTGTCACAAAGCGATCAATGAGTTCGGTGATAGCCCGAATTTATGATCCACTAGGATTGCTCGCGCCAGTGATTGTCAGAGCCAAAATATTGCTTCAACGCGTCTGGGCATTAAAACTAGATTGGGATGAATCCTTGCCATCCGAGTTGCATACAGAATGGGACCGATACTATATCCAACTACCCTTGCTTAATGATATTCGATTCCCTCGCAAAACGGTGGTCAAAGCAGCTATTCAGATAGAATTACACGGTTTTTGTGACGCCAGTGAAAAGGCATACGGGGCATGTATATATCTGCGCAGTCTCAGCTCGGATGGACATATCGAAACCCAATTACTCACCGCGCGATCAAAGGTCGCGCCGCTAAAATCTCTGACAATCCCAAGACTCGAATTAAGCGGCCCATTGCTCCTCACCTCGCTAATGTCCGTGGTAAAGAATTCTCTCACTATAGACGTTTCTCGGATCGTATATTGGACAGATTCGACTATCGTGCTCCAGTGGATCAAGTCCTCGCCACATACGTTAAAAACATTCGTAGCGAACCGCGTGGCCGAGATCCAAACGAAAACCAACATCGCCGATTGGCGGCATGTGTCTACTGATGACAACCCAGCGGATTTGATCTCCCGAGGGCAGACTCCCAAGGAATTCCTGCGTCCAAACATCTGGAAACACGGACCCGAATGGCTCAAGCAGCAGCAGGAGAACTGGTCGATCTGGATTCCTACACCGTCGGGGGACATCCCGGAACAGAAAAAGACGATCTGTCTAACGACGAATAACAACGATAACCCCCTCCTCCACCGATACTCGTCCTGGACCAGACTAATCAGGGTCGTCGCTTGGTGTCTTCGATGGAGACATAAACAAAACCCATCTGCCCATCTAACAACAGACGAATTAACCAGGGCCCACAACAGGGTGATCAAGATCATACAATCCGGTCATTTCGCGACGGAAATTCGGACACTACAGAAAGATCGAAGCAGGGACGTTGGAGGAAAACTACAGCCATTAAATCCCTTCCTCGACGAAGATGGGATATTACGAGTCGGAGGACGACTAACCAACTCGTCTATACCCTTCAATCAAAAATACCCCATTATATTACCGAAAGCGCCTGTTACAGAGCTCATCATAAACCAGGAGCATCGGAAAACCACCACACCAGGACACAAGCTACCCTGTACGCGGTAAGACTGCGCTATTGGCCGATCGATGGTCGTAGCCAAGTGTGGCGTACCATCAAAAGGTGCGTCCGCTGCTGCAGAGCCAACCCGCCACCAGTGGAATATTTGATGGGTGATTTGCCAGAGGCGCGTATTACCGAATCGCGTCCGTTCACGATCGTCGGAATTGACTATTGCGGCCCATTCTACATCAAGGAGAGGAGGGATCGCAACCGACGTAAAATAAAAATATACGCTGCCATATTCGTCTGTCTAGCAACAAAGGCTGTCCATATAGAACTAGTCAGCGATCTAACCACCGACGCTTTCCTAGCCGCTCTACGCCGATTCATCTCGCGGCGAGGACATTGCGCAACCATCCTTACCGACAATGGCACCAATTTCGTCGGGGCCAACCGGAGCTGCAAGAACTCGGGACCCTATTGCAGTCTGACGACCACAAGGAGAGGGTACAGAATTTTCTCGCCGACCGACAGATACAATGGCGTTTCAATCCTCCAAACTCACCACACTTTGGCGGTTTATGGAAGCCGCGGTGAAATCCTTCAAGCGCCATCTCATCCGCGTCGTCGGCACGGAGCTATTGACCTTTGAGCACCTTCATACTCTCGTGTTTGAAATTGAAGCCATCCTTAATTCACGCCCACTGACTCCCATATCATCCGATCCGAAAGATCCCCCTGTCCTCACTCCCGGTCATTTTCTAATCGGTGACACCCTCACAAGTTTACGGGAGCGTGATTTCAGGACAGTTCCATCAGGACGGTTACCAAGTTGGCAGCGCATCCACCAGATCAAACAGTATTTCTGGAGCAGATGGTATCGAGAGTACCTTAACGAGCTAACCCGCCGCAACAAATGAGATAAGGGCAAACACGATATCCGAGAAGGCACCGTAGTAGTTCTCAGGGTGGATAACGTACCATCCATGCAATGGCCTTTGGACCGCGTGATCAAGGTCCATCCAGGAGTCGACGGAATCATACGGACCGCTACCGTGCAGACGGCAATAACTACCCTGGATCGTGGCGTCAAAAGATTGGTCCCCTTACCCATTCACCCACATCCAGACTCTTCCGACCACCCACACGGAGCGAAGGAGATTCGCCAACGACGCACCTGACTCCACAGCCAGAATTTTGATCGGTGCCCTCTCAACGGGGGGAGGATGTTACGTCGCCTAAAGCATCTGCACTCCAGCCCTCGCGACCGGACAGCCAGCGGCCTGCGCAACATCATTTCGACCATCAATAAAATTAAGGACCCAATATAGTCTTTCACTTTTACTGTATTGTATTAACAGGCGTCTTCGGACAATCCCTTTGTCCTGAAGAATTTCTTAAGTCTAAAATTATTTTCGAAGCACATCTGGTTTTTAGAGCTGTCCTTGTGTTTCTTAGGCGCAATTAAAATTTACGGAGAAAGCGGACACGCACCCATTAGGGAAAATCCAAATAACTAGCTAATAAAGTAATCAGGTTTTTCCCATGAACAAGGTCACCTATAAACCCCGATGGTAGGAGGCCTCTGACTCATCCCTCAAGCATCAGCATAGGGCATAACCAATCGACATCGCGGATCGTTACCCTCACTTTTCTTAACGAAAAGTGTGAACAACGAATCCGCGTTTGTCATACAAAGGGGCACACCCACACCGAACTTTCTTCCGTATGAACGCAAGAGCGCCCAATGAGTCAAAGATCTAACGCCTAACTTCTAACATTAAGTCTCATACCGTGCTACTTTTACTACTTCCAATCGAAAACGCTAAGATCTCTAATAAATGCACCTTGGTATGTTACCAACGAAACAATCCACCGCGACCTCAAGATACCTACAGTCAAAGAAAAAATATCAAAATATAGCAATGGATATAGTCATCAAATATCGAAACCCCCTAGTTACTAAATTGCTTAACACGTTGGACCAGTTTCGCAGGCTAAAAAAACACTACGCGTTAGACCTAAGCACAAGATCTAACTAGATATTTAGATTAAGTAGTATAATAATTATTTATAAATTATACTTATCTATAATAAGTATTAACTTATTATAAATAATTAGCCATGTCACTGCGCAACGTCAGGGAAAATTACTTATAATTCTCAATGCGAGAATTGATAGTAAAATAAAAAGTAAATAAAAAAAAAGAATTGTGCCATGCAGTGCGATTGTTGCAAATAATGTCAAGCGATGCAATCGCGCTGGTTGCTATTACTCATTTCTTTACTTCCAATAATTTTAAGTATTATTCATTCTTCACTCAAAAGTCTGCGAAATATTCGTGTTTTACAATTAGTGTACACGATAACGTTTTATAATATAGATTTTGTTTTCAAATTCAAAAGGTAATTTAGACACTAGTTTTCCAAATTATTTTGATTATTTATTATTTATGTATCCCCTGAAGGGCCTCGAAGCTTCGAAAAGGAAAAGAACCAGCAGAGCACGAAGTTATGAATCTGACGATAGTAGTGCTAGTAGGGAGATTTTTGATACATCCACTAGCGAATGCAGCATTGCAACTTATAACTTTATCTACGCTTCTGCATCTACAAGTACTACTGTAAATGAGATACGTGAACAAGAGAATTTTTTTCCCTTTATTGAGGACTCTGGGTCTCAGTGTTCGCTAACTCGCGAAGCTAAACCTATTTTAATTTGTCTATTCGACTTTTTTAAACCGTTTATCGACTCGTACATTTTAACATTAATTATTCGCGATACAAATAAATATGTCCAAAAATTATTGCACGTGATTTTACCGTGATCTATAATATTACGTGAAATTACTCAAGGGTCTAGAACGTAAATGTGGAAAACAGGCATTTTACTCGAAATGAAGACATTTGTAGTAGTTTTATTGGAAATGTAATTGTGTTGTATTTACATACATAACGCGTCAATTCGACGAATACGAACAATCGGACCAACCAGACCGAAACCTTTAGTTCTCATACCGCAAATCTTTTGACGAGGTTTGGAACAAAATCAACTTTGTCCAAGAAAAATTGGAAGAGCTAGATGAGGGCGAAACTGCGCGCGTAGCGGCAGTGCGTAGCAGCATTATTACGCGAATATCACACTATTGATGCACGAATAATCGGCCTCATGGATAGCGTACACCCATCCACCCGGCCGAAACCGATAAATACAGTGAAGTTGAAAACTATCAACTTAATACCGTGACGTTCGGGTTATTAGCAGCTCCATACCTGGCCCTCCGGTGCCTCAAACAGTTGGCAAACGATGAGGGACATCGGTATTAGAGCCCGATTTCTACGTAGATGACGCCCTCACCGGAGCTGATACGAAGGAGGAGGCACTGCCAGTCAGAAAAGAGCTCACCGACCTTTTAAAATCAGCCTGGTTCAATATCAGAAAATGGGCTTCAAACGATTCGGGCATACTTAAAGAACTATCGGAACAAGACAAATGCAGGAAGCTACAATTGGGTGAGTCTCAAACCCTAAAAACCCTCGGGATCTTTTGGGACTCCCAGGTCGATGCGATTCTTTATTCGGTCGATACCCTAACTAACCTCCTACGGGTTACAATGCGACCAATATGTTCTGTGATAGCCAGAATTTATGATCCAATAGGATTGCTCGCGCCAATCATTATGTGAACAAAAATCATTTTACAACGAGTCTGGTCATTAAAGATCGAATGGGATGAATCACTTCCCGCAGACCTGTATTCTGAATGGAATCGGTACTGTAGCCAATTAGCGTTGATCAACAGCATTCGGTTTCCGCGCAAGACAGTAGTACCAGCAGCAATTACGATGGAACTCCACGGCTTTTGTGATGCCAGCGAGAAGGCTTACGGAGCCTGCGTCTATCTCTGCACGATTAGTTCCGACGGCATCATCCAAACCCATTTACTCACCGCGAAGTCAAAGGTCGCTCCACTCAAAACACTGACCATAGCACGACTCGAATTGAGCTATGCACTTCGTCTGGCTTAACGATCGAAGCAGGCCTTAACGATCAAGATCTCTCGGATCGCATATTGTACTGATTTCACCATCGTGCTCCAGTGAATCAAGTCCTCGCCGCATATGTTAAAAACATTTGTGGCGAACTGAGTGGGCGAGATATAAACCAAGTCCAACATCTCCGACTGGCGCCATGTGCCTACCGCCGATAATCCAGCGGATCTCATCACACGAGGTTAGACGCTCAAGAAGTTCTTGCGCCCGTCCATTTGGAAAAATGGACCAGAGTGGCTCCACCAAACCGAAGAACATTGGCCGATTGGAACCCAACTCCGTTGGTCGAAGCCAGTTGCATGGTGCTTGGTCGTTGATTTAATTATGGAGGAGGGTCTTTTACAAGGCAGTGCGTTGTTTTCTGTTTTAAGTAGTGCCCTAGAGGGTTCTGCATCGCGATGGCTTACGCAAGTACTGACTGGTGAAAAAATTTCCTGGTCAAGATTTGAAGAACTTTTTATTACGCGTTTCGGTGATGAAGAGACAACAACTTCGTCGCTGATAACGGTAGCCAGGGAATAACCACTGAGGGACGAAGACCTGGTATCTTACGCGGCGCGTCTCTATTCTCTCCTGTGGACAAGATGGGGAAATTTGACTATGATTGAAGTAACCATCGCTGCCACTCTTTATCTACTATGTTTACCAGATCAGCGCCTTAGACGACTGGCACTTACGAGTATCTCAAGACTAAAGACCAATTTCTCAATGAGGTGAGAGCGCTCTCTTACGAGGGCAGGTCGACGTCTTCGTCAGTTAATCCATCGGTGGGCTCTGAAGCTAATTCGAAATTCGAAAAATTCGACCCGAGGAACAGTATAGTACTCACTTGAGGATAGGAGTTACGACCAGTCTGTTAGCTGAAAGGACCAGGAGGATAGCCAGCAGGTGGAGAAAAAGTGGAGAGAAGAATGGTAGTATTACAGAGAAGATAACTGGATTGGGAGGCTGATCGATAACCCCTGTACGTTTATAAACACTAGAAGAAACTCCGATTACTATACCATGCAGATCTTGAGCTGGCATAGTATATTCAATAAATCGCAAAATGATAAAGAAAGAGACCCACTCAAGATGCTGAGATTGTGATGCAGAGGGAGACGACACGGAACATGCCTTATGTAACCCCTTTTCGTACTTTATCGAGTCAGACTCGCGATGAAGATTTTGGCTCAAACATGAATATTGCGAGTCTGACTCGCGACCAGATACTTGGGCCAAACATAAATATCGCGAGTCTGACTCGCGACCAGATACTTGGGGCAAACGTGAACATAACAAGCCCAGCTCGTGGACTGTTTTTTTTGCCCGTTGCAATCGTGACTGAATGTTGGTTCCTGTCGGACAGTTAGTCACGATTCTTATCGTTGCTGTTACGAAGCAGTTCAATTATTAAAATTTAAGAAACCCCTACAAAATGGAAGATACAAAAGTGTTAAATGAAGGCAGTGATAACTAATCCTCTGATTGTGACGTGATTATGCCAATTGCAAAGCGTGTGAGGCATATGATTATGCATGAGAGTAGTGAAGAAGAAATTACGACACGACAATCATGGATTTGGCAAAAAGTAAAAAACACACCAATAGTTCGGAAATATTCTGAACATCATGGAATAAAAGCGTCTGTCTTAAATAATGTAAGCGACAATCCAAGAATACTAGACCTGTTATTTATTACATTTGATAACAGGTTTTGGGAAATCCTGGTTACGGAAGCAAATCGCTTTGTAGATCAGACAATACACGACGAGCGTAAAAAACGGTATGTGGACGACACTTGGTATCCTGTCACTTTAGACGAAATCAAGGCCTATTATGCACTATATATTTTGATGGGTCAAGTAAAAAAATCAAATATTCAATTTCATTGGACTAAAAGAGCTGTATTAGAAACGCCAATATTTAGGCAAACGATGCCTTTTAAAAGATTTCGCCAAATTTCGAGATTTTTACATTTTTCTGATAATGAAACTGGTGATAGTAAATGTTACGTCGCCTAAAACATCTGCACTCCAGCCCTCGCGACTGGACAGCCAGCGGCCTGCGTAACGTCATTCCGACACTCAATAAACCTAAGGACCCAATATAGTCTTTCACTTTCACTGTATTGTATTAACAGGCGTCTTCAGTCAATCCCTTTGTCCTGAAGAATTTCTTAAGCCTAAAAATATTTTCGAAGCACATCTGGTTTTTAGAGAGGTCCTTGGGTTTATTAGGCGCACTTAAAAAATACGGAGAAAGCGGACCCATTAGAAAAAATCGAATAACTAGCTAATAAAGCAATCAGGTTTTTCCCATGAACAAGGTCACCTATCAACCCCGATGGTAGGAGGCCTCCGACTCATCCCTTAAGCATCAGCGTAGGGCATAACCAATCGACATCGCGGATCGTTACCCTCACTTTTCTTAACGAAAAGTGTGAACAACGAATCCGCGTTCGTCATACAAAAGGACACACCCACCCCGAACTTTCTCCCGTATGAACGCAAGAGTGATCAATTAGTCAAAAATCTAACGCCTAACTTCTAACTTTAAATAGAACGCCAACGGAGCGTAACTCAAGTCGGTCCGCGACATTGTCAAACATTTGCTTATTCTATTAAGTCTCCTACCGTGCTACGTCTACTAATAGAATAAATTTAATTGTAAGAGCCTTGCTCTATATTGTATACATCTATATTATTTTCGTGCGATAAGTTGTTAATTGTTTATATCCATTCAATCGTGTAGACTAAGTGTTAGAAATATATACTTTAACTCTGTGAACCACAGCGTTATACTAATTGAATCACCCCTATTATCCTAACCGAAATCAGGGGATCGAACTAGTCGTGGTGTCGATTATCCTAATCGTAACGGGAATTTACGACTCCCGTTGACGCGTATTCTAACGACCGCGTCTCCTCGCGATAGCTAGAAAATACATGGTTCTTCGAGCCGGATTCCGTGTCAGTGAAAAGTGCACTTACAGTGCCACGTGAATACATGAACCCAGCCGCGAAAGCGTTATCACTACAGCGAAGCCAGTGACGTCAGGAGCGTCACCTTCCAAGAAGCATAACCTACTGGTCGAGGAACACAATCACGCAGCCTCCCGCCGCAGCTGGACAATCATCAATTCAGAGCAGTCCAACAATTTCAAACTTACAACCACAAGGTAAGCTCGTTCAGTATATTATCTCTACAATCCGCCATGCCAATGGAGAACACGGATATAATTACCTCCTTGCATCGGAAACGAGGCTTTCAAATCGGCCGATTTACTCTCTTATCGAAACGGCTCGATGAATATGAACAATCCAACCAACCGAATAAGAAGGCCTCTTTAACGGCCCATATGACACTACTCGAAGACACGTGGAAACAATACAGACGATTCCAAGAAGAACTAGAAGATTTAGGCGAGGAGGACGACGCGCGCGTTCTCGAGATAACAAACATCTATTACGATCTGGTAATAAGAATACACACCCTCATGAATGATGAACCAGCATCATCACCGAAATCGCCGAGCTGTGATTCAGCTAATGTCGCTGTGCCGACATCCATTAAATTACCAGAAATTCATCTACCTACTTTCGACGGTACTATCGAAAACTGGCATGCATTTTACGACTCCTTTTCATCCACTATAGATCAAAACAAACGACTTAACCCCGTACAAAAATTTCATTATCTTAAATCATCCTTGACCGGAAAGGCCGCAAGAAGCATTTAATCGTTAGACATCACAGAAATAAATTATTCTATCGCTATGGACATGCTTAAAGAAAAATTTGACTACCACCGTCAAGTCTGCATGCGCCACTGGGACTTGATCTACCACTATCCACAAATAACGATGGAAACACCCGAAGCCATAGAAGACTGTCTCGAAACGATCAAAGTGAATCTCCGAGCGTTGGAAAAATTAGGCGAACCTGTCACATCGAATGTCGTCATCGTCAAATTACTCATATCAAAGTTACCTGCGGCCACCATTCGCGAATGGCAGCGCACCTTACCCAATAAGAGAATGCCCTCCTATACGCACATGATGAACTTTCTTACAACACGGGCGAATGGCGATCACAACAATTTCACTTCAAAGGAGAAAAAAGGAACGTGGGACCAACATCTCCGTCAACGACCACAAGCGCTACGAGGGCGCGCATTTATCACATCCCAAGCGCCGTCAACCTGTCCCACTTGCCAAGGATCACATTCTATCTGGATGTGTGATAGCTTCAAAACGAAATCCCTTCGCGAGCGCCTTCGAGAGGTCAAACAAGCATCCTTGTGCATGAACTGCCTCCGGAAGGGGCACACCGCGCGAGGTTGCTACGCCGGGTCATGTCGGGCGTGCGGAGAACGCCACCATACGATGTTACATAGGGAAAAACGACACTCAGGCTCTCGTTCCAGCACGTCCAGTCCAAAATCTTCTCCTTCACATAGTCGATTCACAACACCTTCTTTGTCACCCCCTTCATCACCCACTCGTCACCGACGGCACATGACAAGCCACAGATCGGAGACGCAGAGAACAGCCTCGCCTCCAAGCCCGTCGCCCAGTGACAAACGAGCACACAAGCAATGACGCCGACAGCCGACAAATCCGTTGACGACCGAACATACTAGACCAAAAGCATCCAAATCGCTATCCAATGATATAATCATCACTGCACAAATCAACATTTTGAATAATAAACATCAACCAATCCGTTGTCGAGCGCTGCTCGACACCGGATCTAGCATGAATTTCATTACAGAAAAATTGGCAAAATCCCTTGAAATAAAGCAAAACAAATGTTCGGCCCCAATTGGAGCTAGACACCTTGACGACGACTTCTAGGCGATACATCACGGCTACGATCACTTCTACGGACGGCGCATACGAACGAATATTGACGTTTCTTGTTATTCCAACCATTTCGACGTTAATTCCAAGCGATCCCATCGACCGTTCAACACTCGAGATTCCTAAAAATATCAAATTGGCCGATCCACGATTTCATTTACCAGCCCCGATCGATGTCCTGCTGAGCTCAGGCTCAACACTCGCCTCGATGTGTGTTGGACAAATTAACCTAGCTCAGCCAGACGAGCATGAACTGCGTCTACAAAAGACGCGATTCGGTTGGGTAATCGGGGGGAGCCCAAATTCCCAAACCGCGACAAACACGTTTCACGTATCCACGACGGCTTTACAAGCAGATCTTGCGCGGTTTTGGGAAATAGACGAAGGACCTTCGATCAAACACCTCTCAGAGCCAGATCGACGGTGCGAGGAACACTTCTAAGCCCACATTCGACGCACCAGCGAAGGACGATACATGGCCGCGCTACCATTCAACGACCGGCTTCAATCACTCGGTTCCTCTAAGGCGATGGCACTTAAACGACTTGCTTCGCTCAACCGCCGATTCCAGCGCGACAAGCATTTCGA